>NC_047042.1:83583103-83885326 GCF_011762595.2 Tursiops truncatus | reverse complement strand
AGCTAGGTTGTGCTATAACTTTTTTGGGGAACATTTCTTGGTAACTAGTTCATCTTTCCTTATTAATCCAGTCAGCCAGTATGATACCAAGTTTAGGAAGAATATCACAGGATCACGTAATACTCCACCTTGGGGCGTTTCTGCTTCTTACCATTCCGGACCGTTCCTAGTCTATTTCAAGCTTCCCTTCTGAGAGTCTTCTGTCTTCCCTAATAATTTCTTCTCCAGCTACCTCTTGTGTTTAAGAATTTAAAAAGATGAGCCTAGTAATCAGGAAACACTCAGAACTGATGTTTGTCACCGACCTTGCCCTGCCACTTGCCTGGGGTATGAATTTTTTTAAAAAGCTGAAATAAAGATATGAAAAGCATTTTGAAAAATGTGAAGCATTAGGTGATAAAAGTAATAGTTACGAGGTACAAATACCTGCTGTCAACCATGTTAATTGTTTTTTATTGGTATTAATAAATTATTATTTATTAACAAATTAATAACAGAAATTGCGTTGAAAAACAAAACAGTCACAGGCCAAACCTTTTGAATTTCAAATATGTTTATGTTAACATACTCTGTTTTAGACAACCAGCACAGAGACTATGGTCAAGTAGTTTTTATATGATGAAGTCATGTATCAGTCAATCCATTACACTTTTTAAGGTGTTTTAATGTTTATCTCCCACTTTTTGGTTTCCAGAGTGAAATAACCTCAGATGAAAATTTCTATGGTGTTGATGTTTTCCTCTTGAGAATGTGTTTGCTGTAATAAAATACAGTAACCACTTGAAATCTATAAAACTTGTGTGAAGTCTGGATAAACCTAAACAGTTTTTTCTTTGTGCTCCAGGAGCACACAGCACTATATATTAAATAAAGCACAAATATCTATACATAGCTGCAACTATGTTTCGTTTCATTACAATTATGTCTTGCCTGATCTTCAAATAACATGAAAAATCATCTTTAAAATAAACCTTGAATGGTTATGATCCTCATAGAAACAGTTTCTTTATTACTTAAACTTTTTTTTTCATAGTGCATTGCTTTGATCTCGTAATATTTTTTAAAACATCCTGAGGGTTTATTTTCAAGGCTTCCAAATGAATTTTTATTTCTTAAAAGCCGTAATATATTCATGGCTCAGTGAATCCCAACGACAGTATTTTTAAACTCCTGTTAAGTTTATTTTTCTTAGCATGCTAGTCTACTGCATAATTTTCTTTGCTCTATGGGTCACGTGATTCCTCCCGTCCATAACACACGCACTTAAAAATTTCACTTCCTGATTGAGCCATCAAGATTATGTAAAATGTAAATCAGTCTAAATACCTAAGAGCAGGAATTTTAAGGGAAAAATGCTGTTTTCTTTTTCTGTTTCATTATTGATGCCTAGAAAATCAGAGTGTGTGTTTGCCTATTTGTATTTGGAAACTAGAGACTGTTAGGGTGGTTTTTTTGTTTTTGTTTTTGTTTTTTCTTTTGTCCCTTCCCTTTCAGATTGCATCAGAGTTTGCTTTCATTATAAAAATAAAGTACCAAGTAGATAGAACGTAGGAGTGGTGTAGTTGCAGGACTGAAATCAAAATGGTTCCGATTACTGAGAGAGCTGTTCATTTACTTATTCTTTTCATGATCTGAATGGAGAGTGCAGCATCTCTCAAAAGGTAACGATTTGATATTTCAGAGTTGTAAATGGCCATTTAACCTTTCTGCTGCCTGATATAAATGAAAGTAATTTCTATCAGGCTGGATGACACTTGGTTTATCATGAATCTAAAAATCCCTCACATTTTCTCAAAGCAATTTTGAAGTTGTCATAGTAACAGCATGATATTTGGAGGGTCTTTTTAGTAGTTCTTTAGCTAGAGTTAATTAATTTTATTAACCCTGGACGTTTTTCTTTTTATTCTTCTCTGACAAACAGGGGCCATAATTGCTCAAGTATGTATTTGGTGTTTTTTATTTCTTGGTGACTATAGTTTGAGGGCTTGATGTTTTGCAAATTGTTTCAGGAAAGGAACGGGAATGTTAGCAGTTGATTTCAGATAGTTTAAACTTGGGTTTTTAAATACTTCTCTGTAAAATTGCACTATCATCGTAGGACCAGAATTTAGTTTTATTTAAAGAGATGGATTATGGGAGATGTTCACTCAAATTTTACTGTGACTTACACAATTAAATTGTGTTGCAACTATCCTCTTTTTTTTTTTTTTTAGTTCTGCTAGATCCAGGGTAAGAATTGAAGAACACAGAAGGGAAATGTCAGACTTACAGGAGAAAATAATTTCTTTAAAAATGTAACAGTCAGATACAATACCAAAATCGTGTTCCACAAAAGAAAAAGAAATGGATAAATCTGACTTTATCAGAATTGAAAATGCAACAACGGTGCTCTTTGAAACTCTAAAATACGCTAAAATAAATTATCCTCTAGGAAAGTTTGTGGGAATTTTTTTATTGGAAGAAAGTAGGTCAGGATCTTCTGTTAGTAAAGCTCTGTGGCAGAAATTCTTGCCAATATGGCGATCGGTGAGGAAAGAAGCCCCTCTCCTGGGCAAGGAGAGGGTCAGAAGAAAGAATGGTCTGTACCAGGTCTGGATGCTGGGACTTGAAAAAGTATCAGATGTTGGATGCTTTTGTTTTCTTGTAAAAGTGATCAGAGAGATGTGACACTTACAAAAGGTATCATGTGAGTTCTGTGGGCTTAATGCTAATGCCAGTATCCCTAGTGTTGTGTGGAGTATTTGTTCAACCAGAGGTGGTTCAAGACAGTCAGGGTAGCAGCATGTGCAGCCAACAGCAGTAAAGGTGCTAATACATGTCCAGTGATGTCAGGAGTTACGAGACAGCAGTTTCAAAACACTGCAGTAAACAAGGTCATAGTGTCCCGTTTTGCTGGAAGAAGGTTTGTTTTTATGAGCTGGACAGTACATGGATGAAGTAATTTTTCAAAACAAACATCAAATTTATATGTTGGGTTTTTCTTCCTACTTTTTGGATTTAAAAAAAAAAATTAACCAGATGAGGTTTAGTAAGGGTTACATTTTTAAGCAGAATTATACTTTTTTCCTGTTTTGTTTTGTTTTTTTAATTGATTCTCTGTAGTTTCCACAGAGGAAATGAAAATACTTCTGATCTAGGATTCTTAAATGCAGTTTTAGAGAGCAAGGTATGACCCAGCACACGGCAAATGCCAATCACCATCACCAGTAAAACACTCCTTCTAATTTTGTACCTTTCGCACTTATTTAGACAGGCATCTACGTGCGAGCAAGTTAATGGCGCAGAATGCTGCTGACTGCATGGTTCTCGTCTTAATACATTTTCCAACCTTGAACCTGAGAATGCCAGAGGCTCAAGTCTCTGAACGCTCGTCTGAGCCGTTATCTGCTGGTGGCCTGGTTCCTGACCTAACAAGTGGGTGTCCCAGGCGTGCGTGTGGTAATAGCAGCAGTGGTGCCACGTGGCGCCCAGAGGTCGCCTTGGTCTGCCCTGGAGATTCCTGGTCCTTGGTGAAGCTTCTGAGTTGAACTGTGAACTTGAGGCATCCTGAGAAGCGCAGGCATTTTGGAGTTCCACAGCAAACCTGGATGTTAAGTGTAAACACAGCTTATAAAGTGAAAGCAGGGGCCTTGAGGAAGGGAACCCTCATCTCGATCCGGACCTGCTTACTGTGCTGGAAAACAAAGTAAGTTTTGTTTGTTTTTAGTCAGTCTCTCCTACGTGTTTTTCTTGCTAACATTATTAAACACTCAGTATCTGGCAAATGCCAAGGTTTTTTTTTTTTTCCTTTTCATCGGGAAGTAGGAGATGAAGTTTGTTAAATAGCTGATTGCTTCTTTTATCTTTTCTGTCTCTCTTCCTGTATCTAGCTGCTGACTGGCTTGTTAAGAGGTAAAAAGAGACTGAAATTTATCATCAGTGAGAAAACAAAAAGTTCTCTTTTTTTCTCTTTTTAAATGGTTCAAGAACTTTGCCGTTAATTAAATGACGGTGGGTGACACAGACAAGGCTTTTTATGAGCTGCAGCCAGGAGCATATCTAGCAAAACAGCCCCAGTTCACTGCCCTTATTTCCATTGGGAAGCAGGAAGGGTGCGTGTACAAGACAGGTATGAGGACGGGGGTGTCTGCACGTGGGAACTGCAGACACTAGGTGGGAATGGCTGTTGGGATAAAAGGCTGTAATTTTAAAGCCTGTCAGGAAATGGAAAGGACCTGAAGAATACAAGTTATTTAATGATGTTGGGAAAATAAATTAATACAAAAATGGGATAAAATGTCTAAAGTCCTAACCGAATTTTTCCTTCATGTTAGAAAGTTTCGTGCCTTGTAGATTTATAGAAAATATGTTTAATAACTTTAAAAAATAATAATTAAGAGGCTTCATCTCCTACACAGAATATTCTGTGACATCAGCCTGATTCTGACACTTGGCCCATCTTACATTTTTGTTTGTTTGTTTTTTATGCTGATCCTGTCTCCAAAGATGTTACATGGCTTGATAAATTTTTAATACAAAGTTCTGTGGTTTTGAGGATAATGCAAAACGAATAGAAATGCAGAGTGGTTTGTGATTTGTAATTAAAATTATCCTTATAAAATGGACTGCTTTTACCAGAGAATTTTCTTGACTTCTCTGAACTTAAACAGTGACACTTTGAAGGTAGAAGGGGGCAGCATGTCTGTACTGTAGCGTTGGAAAGCAGAAGTCAGGGGTCTTAGCTTCTGCCTCTAGTGTGGAATACAGTGTGAATTTAAGTTCGGGCTTCTGTGCCGTGGGAGTTCCCATTTTATCTCAAAGTGATGATGGTAGGACTTGAGGTGTCTGTATTTCATTTGAAACACTCCAGGCTCCCTATATGAATGTCTGTGAATTATTAATTCAGCAAACATCTTTAAGTACCTTCTTTCTGAAGGTACTCTCAGTGTTGTGCTCAGAGCTATAGTTTTTCATAATTAAATTTACAGAGATTTGGTTTATAAATCAAAGATTGAGAACAGTTTGAAACAAGGGTGAATGAGCAGAGCATTACCATCGAAACGGTTTGTTAAAGATGGTGCCAAGTGAGCAGGGCTGTCCCCTCTGAGCTGCCCCTCCTAATTAAAGGGGAAGGTGGCTGCCATCTGTCTTCTTTCATTCAAGGCAGTAGGGGGTCTGGGGTGGAAGGAAGCAACCCCCCCTCTTATTTTTCTCCCACTCTTTTTTATAGTCGGCTTTCTCCCTAGTCAGTGACCCAGAAGGTCATTGATGATCTGTCTATCTCAGAATGAATAGTAACATAAGCATGCAAGGCACTTGCAAAAAAAAAAAAAAAAAAAAGTTTATAACATGAATTTATCCATTTAGAATTCTGCTTGAATTCTGTCTGAGAGTATCGTAATCCCTTTGTTGGTGTCATTGCCCCTTTTGTTGCTGAGGGCACTACTGGCAGAAAAAGTGGGGGGTTCTACTTTTATTGATTTTGTTTTTTCATGAAAAATTGTTTACACTCCACCGGGCATAATGTAGAAGATGGCAGCACGTAGCTGTCCAGTGAGGATGTACAGGAATATTATTCTTATCAAAACCAAGGACACCTGTTAATTATTATTATTATATATATATATATATATATATATATATACCTGTATATATATAATCTCAAGGGAGATTGTGGACAAAGAGGTTAACAGGTCTCCGAGATACTCAGTGGTCTACTGGTCTACTGCAGCTTTTTTGGTCCAGTCATTGAAATAACTTGCATTGATTATCCTTCAGTTAAGCAATAAGCCTTTTAAACCTTTTCTCATGAGAATAGGCTATTGGAGAGTTTAGTTGTAGTTTGGGGTCATGACTTTAACTGCTTTTGAAGCATAGAGTATTCTAACAAAATGATTGAGCCTTCTTGCCTCGGTTTCCACACCTTTAAATGGAAGAAGTATGCGCTGCTTTTAAAAATATTAAAGAGAATATGAAATAATACTTTCTGTCTTTGATAGAAAATTTATTATAACTGAAAAGTTCTAAACTCTTTGGTTATTTTTGTTTTCAGTTTTCATATACAAAACCTAGCAACGTGCCAGCAGTTATCTAAAAAGATTTGGTCCTTAACACACTCTGTTAAGCCTCCCCAAGCAGTAGATAATGGACTCCGCAGAATATGCTGATTTTTGGAACTCTCTGTGACGTGGAAATGTGTTTCTTAAACCCATAGCAGTATGTTTGGAAAGCCCAAATGTCAGAGTCATTGTCTGTAATTTTATTTAGAGTATTTTTTCAAATTTGTCATCAACCTATAATGAGGTTTCTTGGAAACTAAGATGTGCTTGTGTTGTTGAACGTTGGGAAGAGCAGTCTGTAGATTCTGGAGACACTGACGACAGTTTGGATTGGATGATACCTGAAAAGTAGCTCATTTCCTAATCACTGAAGGGTACAGGGTGCTGAGCGGGCGGGTCTTTTTGGCTTTTTCATGTAATTTGGACATTGAACTAGATGCTTCCCTAACTATCTTTTTAAAGTTGTGATTTACACTAATTTGTTTTTACCCATCAGTATATATTTCAGGGCAACTAAATAAACTAATTAAATGAAGCACATGTATAAGGTGTGACTCTAAAGTAATGCAATTAATATTTTAACTCACAGAGCAAAAGACACATAGACGTGCAAATGGATGTTGCCTCCTTAAAGTACTGTGTTAGCTGGGAAGAATTTAAACTTCTCCTACAGCGATGCCATCTTTGCCAAGGACACATTCAAAACTTTTTTTCGCCATTGCCTTAAAAGCCTCCCATCCTTTTTTATTATCCACAGTGATGGGAATTCTCTGGCCTTGGAGGGTAGGAAGGAGCCAGTAGTTAGGTCTGATGAAAAGGTGTATGATCCATTAACTGATTTGAGTCATTGATTCATGTAAACATTTACTGAGCCACCGACTACATTCCAGCAGTCAGCACTGCAGATTCAGAAACTGGCATGTCAGGGGCCTGCCTCCAGGAGGACAGTTGAGTGGGATAAATGACATATATAAAGAGGTAACATCACAGATTGACAAGTACTGTAACAGAGATACACGTGGTGCATGGTGTTGTTGCCAGAGCCCGGTGGGGTTGGAGGGGGGCAGTTAAAACTTGATGGAGGGCTTCCCTGGTGGTGCAGTGGTTGAGAGACCGCCTGCCGATGCAGGGGACGCGGATTCGTGCCCCGGAGTGGCTGGGCCCGTGAGCCATGGCCGCTGAGCCTGCGCATCCGGAGCCTTTGCTCAGCAACGGGGGAGGCCACAACAGTGAGGGGCCCGCGTACCGCAAAAAAAAAAAAAAAAAAAAAAACTTGATGGAAAAATGAGGATTGTTGTGTACGTGACTTATAAAGTGGCTTACATAATAGAATTTTGGAAATGAAAGCCCTGAAAAAGACCTTCTACTTTAAGGATAAGGAGATGGGAATTTTATTTCTGAAATTCTTTAATTCTCAGCTAGTTGAAAGCCTTATGAGAAAAGGTGTTCATTCTGTAATAGACATCTTTTTTTAAAAAAAAAAAAAACAAAGAAGTTATGGCTATATAAAAGGTGAGGTCTGAAAAAGATTTTGGACATTGTTAGAATAACTCTGTGTTCTCCAAAGGAGACTATTTTTGAGGAATGATTCTTACTTACATGTTAAAATTGAGTACTTTTGACACATTAAATATACCAAAGCGTTACATGCCATACTGATTGCTGAGAGTAGCTGTCTAGCTTTCGGGAGACAGTGAACTTGAAGCTGGCCTGCATCCTAAGTATATGGTGGGAGAGAAAAGGCTTCTTTTGTGTTTTATTCCGCGGGGACAGAATTTCTGTCCCACAGCCAATAGGCGATCTCCCTGTGGATAAGTTCATTTAACAGTTATTTGTGGAGTGCCGCTCTATGCCAGGCACTGTTCTAGGAGCTGAGCAGAAGCTTGACAATTGCAGCCCCCCAGGTGCTGGTACATCCTCAGCAGGACCCTGTGGGTGTGCACATTCAGCTGCTGTTTCCTGGGTGCCTTTCCTGAGCATGACAGTGTGGGCCCGGACGTCATGCTGCCTGTGGAGAGCTTGGAGCTAAGGTTCAGTGCACAGATAAACAGAGAGAAGAGAGATAAAATGTATAAAAGAAAAGAGATAAATCAAACACAGTACACATTTGTAGAAGAGATTTTTCTCGGGCTGGGCCATCAAGAAATGCATCATGGATCGAAGAGGCTTTGGCCGGCCCAAGAAAGTTGGTGTTGGACTTGAGGACTGCGAGGGTCTGAGTCCAAGGACACATGAGCAGAGACATATAGAAAGGGATGGGAAGAACTGGTGCGCAGAGTGGGCAGTGACTAATGTGTTGTTGCTGGGCAACAGTGTGTGTATAAGTGACTAACGGGAACAGAAGGCAGCAAAGGTCAGTTGAGGCCGGCCCAGGAGGGCTGTGAAGGCTTATGACTGAACGATTTAGACTGGATACTAAGTCACGGGAACAGTTGAAGAATTTCGGTCAGGTGAATGACAATAGGATCTTCTGGAATCAGTGTGTGGGGTGGCCTGGACAGTGAGAAAACCATAGCCAGGGAAGCCCAGCAGAGCTGCTGTGATAGTCCAGGAGGGAGGTGCAGGGGGCCTAAGTGAGGGGGCACGACTGGAATGGGCCTGGATGAGAGGGGTTGCCTGGCGGGGAGGAGGATAGAAGCGGAATTACTCCAGATTTTTTAAAAAAATATTCATTGTTTATTTATTTTGGCTGCACTAGGTCTTTGTTGTAGCATGCAGGTTCTTTAGTTGTGGCATGCATGTGGGATCTAGTTCCCTGACCAGGGAGGAAACCCAGGCCCCGTGCACTGGGAGTGCGGAGCCTTAACCACTGGACCACCAGGGAAGCCCCTACTCCAGATTTTTGAACTCAGGTGCCATTTGTTATTTCTATGTCATTTGCCAGGCATTTCACATACATCCTCTCATTCAATCTTAGACTAATCCTATGAGGTTGGTATTTTTGCCCTTATTTCAGAGATGAGAAAACTAAGGCTCGGAGAAAGATTTGTCTAAAGCTGCCCAGCTAATAGGCTATAGAGCAGCATATTCCAGGCATCCCTGATTTCCATACCTGTTCTCTTTCTACTGTACTAGGTTTTGAAGAGAGCAGATGTGAGAGAGAAGATGATCCCCATGCACTCTGCACATGTTCAGATTAGATACTGGTAAGACATCTATCAGGCAACTGGAGTTGTGGAGCTGAATCTCAAGGACAAAGTTAAGAGGATCGGAGACAGGGATTTAAGAATCAGCTGCGTGCTCCTTTATTCAACACATACTTGTTGAGTGTCCTTACGGACGAGCACTGCGTGGCAGCGGGAATACAGTGCTGAACGAGAGAGCCATAGTCTTACCCTACAGAACAGGCTGGCGAGGGAGACTCCATACTGTGGGGTGACTGTAATGTGGAGGGGGGACAGTGCAGATTTGCTACAGGAATACCGACCCAGGGCACCTAACCAAGTCTGGGGACCAGGAAGTCTCTGAAGGAAGTTATAGTACTTAACATGACACTCGCATGATGAGTGCCAAGGTAAAAAGGAAGAAAAAGTCATATTCCGGGTAGGGGAACTAGAATCTACCAAGACCCCAGAGGCAAGAGAGAAGCATGATACATCTGAAGAACTGGAAATTATGTGATGCTGAAACAGAGAAAACAGGAGATAAGGCCAGGGGGGTGGGCAGCAGCTAGATCAAGAAATGCCCCAGAAGCTGTATTAGGGGATCTGATCATCTCGTTAAGGACATGGGAAGTATTCATGGGTTTTAAGCACTGGGGTGATATGATTAGACTCATGTTTTAGAAGGACCATTCTGTCTGCTGGAGAATAGATTTTAGGGAAGCAAGTACCAGAAGCAGGAAAACTGGTCACGAGTTCATTGGAGAGAGGATTCTAGATGAGAGGTGAGGGTGATCCGGATAGAGAGACTCTGGTTGATGTTTAAGAATGGTAGACATATGGAGTTTGCGGGGTTGTTGGATATGGGGGATGAGGGAGAGAGAAGGATAAAAGTTAACATGTAAGTTTCTTAACTGGGCAGCTGGGTTGTTGCTGGTACTTTCCTAGGGGACACGGTGGAAGGATCAGATGTGGGGTTTAGGATTATTAGGTTTGGTTATCCTACGTAACCAACTGGTATCCTAAATAATTAGTAAAGGGAGCTGAAGGAGAGGGGATCGTGGTCAGAGAGAGGGACATCAGCATGTACTAGTTCAGAAGTGAAGCAGTTCAAGTGATAGTAATAGAGCAAGGTCGTTGGAGTGGACAGGGCCAGAGGAGGGGAGAGCTGGCCGTGGGATATGAGGAGGTTAAGGAGCTAACAGACCCGTGCTGGACGGGTGTTCGTGTGCAGGTTAAAGTCGCACAGGTTGCTGGCAGGACTTGGAGGGGAGAGGGTCAGCGTGTAGGTCGGTCACTACCTGCTGCGTAGGTATAGAGGTTGGGCACTGAGGTGTGTGAGTTGAAAACGTGATTTCCACGGACTGTGTGCACAGCGTCAGAGCGAGGAGAGGAGCTTGAAGAGAGAGTGAACGGGCCCTAGGACTCACCTCTGGGGTGGGGGGGTGGGGGTAAGGGGTGGGAGGAGACCGCGGAGGAGCTTCCAAAGGGGAAAACGGGGAACTTCAGAGCCTTAGAAGGCCAGTGGACGTTGGTGCTGCGGAGAGGAACTGTTGGGGTAAGGACGGGGGTACTGTGAGAGGCCTTCGGATTGCTGAGCCCAGAGTCATGAGTGCCTTTAAGGGAGAGGCTCATGGAGTGGTGGGGGCGGGGCGTGCAAGCTGTGGAGGAGTGAGTGGGAGTCAGTGGGTACTGTCAGCAAGCATCGCCTACACTTGCGACAAATTTTAGGTTGAAAGAAAAGACAGAATCTTCTGGTAGCTGGAGGGATAGAATCTATTGTAGCATCCAATAGTCCTGTGGTTTTATATCTTTTGACAATCTTCTAGTATTCTCTGCTGTGTGTCTTTGGTCAGATTATTTACCCTTTCCCTGCTTCATTTGTAGAATGAGTACCTGCCTCGTGGGGTTGTTGTGAGGATTAAATGAGTTGCAAAGTAGTGCCTTGCACATAGTAAGTGCCCTATAAACGGTGGTTAATAAAAGCAAAGTCGGAAGCATGTATATCAACCGTCACATTTGGGGCACTTTTCCCTGAGTGTTCACAATAATTCTGTAGTGTAGGTGGCAGTGACCTCATTCTACAAACAAAACAGAGGCCTGGAGAGTTTTAAGGAACTTATTCTAGGTCATGCTGCTAATGAGTGGTGGAAGAGAGAGACGGGGCTCCTTTGACCTGACGGAAAGTCGATTGTCCTTCCACAGGCTCATGCTTGTGTGTGTCCTCGGGCTGTTGCAGAAAGAAAGCTGGACTTGGAGCCTTCCTCGGCCAGAAGCTGGGGAGCAGTTTTACATGGGGTGTGCACTGTGTATTCTGCATGTCCCCCACCCTGTTCGTTTCACTCATTTGTCTTATCTTTCTGGCCCGTATAGGTACTGAGTTTGCAGCCCTTGTTCTAAAAGCTTGTCCTTTCTGTGGACTGGAGTACATTCTCCTGACTCTTCCTACTTACTATTCAGATACCATCTTCTATGTCTGCTTTCAAGGTTTTTCTCCAGCCTTAGAATTCATCTCTAAAGAAATGGGTGCCTCATCTGAATTTCTTGCCTCTAATCTGGTCTCAGAAAGTGAAGTTGCTGTGCATTCTTAGAGGTTTTCCCTGCAGCAGAGAATCATCTGAACACCGTCTCTTCTGAAAGGATAGTGTGATGGTTAAGTTTATGTGTCAACTTGCGAGGTCACAGTACCCAGGTATTTGGTGAAACGCCAGTCAAGAAGGTGAATAAAAATACCTGTTGAAGATATTTTTAGCTGAGATCATTTAAATCAGGGGTGTTGAGTAAAGCTGAGATCAACATTTAAATCAGGGGTGTTGAGTAAAGCAAACATTTAAATCAGGGGTGTTGAGAAAAGCAAATTATCCGCCATAAGGTATGTGGGCCTCATTCAATCCATTGATGGCCTTAAGAGGGAAAGACTGTTGTCCCTCAGGGATGAAGGAGTTCTGCCTCCAGACTGCCTGCCGGCTTGAGACCACAGCATCATCTCTTCCCTGGGTCACCAGCCTGCCCTGCAGATTTCGGATTTGTCAAACCCCAGTGGAATTGGCCTAAGCATTTCCTTAAAATTCCATCTCTTGATCTCTGTCTCTTTCTCCCCCGCCCCCTCCACACCACATCCTATTGACTCTCTTTCTCTGGAAAACTCTGACTAATATAGACAGGAAGATACAGAAATTTAAACTGTTCAGCTGCTGTTGATATTAGCAAAAAACGGCATCAGGCCTCTCTAGGCATTCCTGGTGGAGATGTATATTGCTTGTCGTGTAGGTGAGGAGAGTGAATTACAGAAGGGATGTGGTGCACCCAGTGTGATGCAGAAAGAAGATGTGAGAGCCAAGGAGAGGAATCCCGACTCCTTGGGTGTGGTTCAGTTGCTCTCTTGCTATTTGGCTCTCACATGCTTATTAGCAGCATAATAAAGTTACTGGGTTTGCCAGGCATAATTATTGCTAACATTTATAGACTATTTTTCTAGGGCTCAGATCTATCATAATTGCTTCACAGATGTTAGTGATTTTAATTCTTACAACTACCCAATGAGATAGGGACTGATATTAACCCCCTGTCACCGATTTTAAACACCAAGCCCCAGTGAGCAGCATGGTCATTGCTGCACAGCAGGTGAGTGAGAGAGCCAGGCGTGGGGCCCAGGCAGCCTGGCTCCAGAGCCTGTGCTCCTAACCCTTCTGCTCTACTGCCTCTCAGTCTAAGATGTCCTGAATGTAGCCTCTCATCTGTCCCTTTGGAGCCATCATCTAGAACCTTCATCATGGTTAGTGGTGCTTTCGTAGGGCTTTTGTTTTGTTTTGTTTTGTTTTTTTGTGGTATGCGGGCCTCTCACTGTTGTGGCCTCTCCCGTTGCGGAGCACAGGCTCCGGACGCGCAGGCTCAGCGGCCATGGCTCACGGGCCCAGCCGCTTCGTGGCACGTGGGATCTTCCCGGACCGGGGCACGAACCCGTGTCCCCTGCATCGGCAGGCCGACTTTCAACCACTGCGCCACCAGGGAAGCCCAGGGCTTGTTTTAAAAGAGAAATGCTCTAAGTGATTTTTCAAGAGGCCTTCCAGTGATACTCTCTTGCTACCTCCTTGAGAAACAGAAAACATTCCCATTATAGCAACAGTATGGGGTATATTCTTGCTGGGGTATATTTTTAGCGACTAGACTTTCCTGTCTAGCTCAGTGACACTGTTGGCTACCTGATTTGCCAAAAGTCATACAGAAATGTGATCAAGTGGTGATGTGGCTTAGTTCCTTGTCCAACAATTTGGGGTATGTTCTGGGGAAGAAGATGGCAAACTACTTTGTGGGTGTCCTTCAGTTCTCTGAGGAAGTAACCCTCGTAACTGTCATTTATGGGGCCTTTAGTGTGCCAGGGACTGTCTTAAGTGCTTTACAAGCATGATCTCCTGGAATCTTCTCAACGTTATCATCCCATTTTACATATAAAGAAAGCAATAATTAGGGAGTTAAACAGTGTTTTCCAGGGCAGGATTTAAACCTCATCTAATGACCCCAGCCGTGTTCTCAGTCACTCTGCTGTACCTCTGCCGCCAGCTCCCTGGTGTCCATGAGGGCAGGAACTTTGTTTTTCACTGACTTCATCATCATATTTCTGCATCTACCAAGTGCAGTACCTGACACGTAGTAGGTTCTTATACATATGTGTTGAGTGACTGACGGACTCACTCTGTTCTCTGAAATCACTCCCAAATAGCCATGGGGATGGGGAGAGAGGGTATTACAGACGCATGTGGATTTAGCCCTCAGGCACCTATTTGAGGATGTTTTCTCCTCAAGATGAGCCTATCAGCCTGGGCTTCAGTCAGTGCTACTATGGCTCTGTCAGTAGCTCTCCTTCCCAAAAGAAATCTGCATGGTGCTGTGTACATCCCTGTCATTAGCATTCAGGACCGACTTTTCATAGCTGGTATGCCACACTGGTCTAGGGCAACATCTAAGGAATTCTGGTGCTTTTAAGGAATCATCAATTATGTATTTTTAAAACAGTCCTTAAACTCTCTGTTTCTTTAATTATTCCAGGTTCCTCTTTGTCCCTCCTTCTGTCTGTGTCTCTCTCATGCTTTCTTGGTCTTGCACACATGCACACACATACCCCTTAGTTTGTCACCTACCTGTCTCACAAACATATATATCTCCTTTCTTTTTCAGTGATATACGCGCTATACTTGGAAAACCACTTTGTAAAATGAAACTGTATGATTTATATTTATATTTTGTCTCATTTTTTCCTCAAAATTCCTTTCCTTTGCTTCTCATAAATGAAAACTAGATACTGTATTCAGTACCATTTATATAAGCTTATTTTTCCTCTTGGAAATAGTAAGTTATGATGATGTTGACCGAAAACTTACTGTTAATGTAAGAAGCCTTAGAATTTACATCCAGCTCAAGGCCGTGCAGAAATGCAGATTCACTCAGTAAGCGCTCACTGACAGCCTGCTTTGTGCCAGACTTCACCTCCTCTTAGCTTTGGAAAGCTTCAAAGTGGGGCAGTTTATGTTTGGGAATGACCAGTTAAAATAGCAAGACAGGTAGGCAAGAATCTAACTTTCAGAAATTTCAGTGGGGTGGGGGGGCGGAAGCATGTATCAAAACAGATCACAGTCTTATCTTATTGGAGCTCCAGAATCAATAAGTACATTTGAAAGATGTACTCTGTCAACCTTCTTAACAGAATTTTTGCTGGCACTCCTCTTTTTGAATCTCTGTTCTGAATCGTTTATTCTTTCTTTTTAGTAAGGAGGAAGAAAAAGTTCTCCTTAAGAATTCATTAGAAATTAACATTAATCTCAGCATTTAGTATTCTTCAGAATATGATGATAAAGACTGATTTGAAAGGGCAGTGCTTAGTTTGATCAGCCATGGAAAAGGAGGACAGGCCGTGGTCCTGGCCAGCGCATCTTCGCCATGGTGGAAAAATGGTGTTACTTTAATTGTAATTCTTTCATTCCCTTCCTTGCCAAGCCCACTGGCTTCTGTTATAACATGTGGCGACTTCTCCCTTGGAGACTGACTCAGTCCAAGTTGCCATAATATTTAGGACCAGTTACAAAGACATTTCTTCCCCTAAACCCATGCCAAATCTAAGTCAAACTGTCTTCTCCTCCCTGGCCATTCAGATAGATCCAGTTCCTATTTGAAAAGCACAAGAAATACACAGGCCTCTTTTTGTTTCATTGCCTGTTCGAACAGATAAATAAACAAGGCACATCATGCCTAGTGCTGCTTTGAGCTTGGTCACTTCCTTCGAAAATAGACTCTGATGCTGTGTTCATTTTAAGAATTGCAACTTAGATGCTCTAGAAAAAAGAAAGCGTATATTTTAAGTCTGTCTACAATAAACTGCCGCTATCAGTGCTGATGGAGGAGAGAAGGGTAACTCCACAATCACGGGCCTTCACCAGGTGAGGTGCTGGGCTTCTCCTGGACAAGCCTTGAGAGACCCAAGCCCGGGCAGGACAGGGAGATGTTCTCATCCTTAGCGGCCTTGGATCGTCCACCTGCTAAACAGGGAACACTAAACAAGTAATATCAATCAATCCATTTTGTTTTTAAGAAAGAAAGCCTAGCGAAAAAAGATCCCCGATAAGTAAATATGTTCTGACCTCTAAACCTAGTCATTTTTTTCCCTTGGCATTTGATCCATGTATTACATATGTGTTTTATTCATCCTTGTAAAAATAATTATATTCTATAACCCAACTTTATTAGTATACATTAATTTCTTCATATTTTTAGCAAGATTTACCCTCCTTCACTGCTTAGTTTGTTTTAAAGTATAACGTTCAGCACAGTTCATTTTTACGGGTTGTATTTCTGTCTTTTTAATTTGTTGATTATTTGATACATACAAAAGATTATGCATAACATACACGTAAGCTCTAAAGCACAGTTTTAAAAAGTGTACTCCAGTGACCCACCACCTACTTTCAGAACTAGAACATTACAGATGCTGCTGGATCCCTCTGTGAACTTCCTTCCCACTATTCTCCACCTTCCTTGCAATTCTGAAATTTGTGTTTTTAATCCTCTCGATTTATTTTAAACAAACATATAAATCTTATCACACAAATGTGCGTTGCTAAAGGTATTTTGAGGTACGTAAAAAATGGTGTCACACCATGTGTAGTTTTTTGTAGCTTATGTTTTTCCCCCATATTATGTTTATAAAAGTCACCCACGTTGTTGGGAGTATAGCTGCAGTTCCTCTGTATACATTGCTGCAGTGTCCCAGAGGTGTGAATGTATCACAGTTTACCCATTATCTTGTTGATGGGGAGAGGGGAGAAAAAGAAGGAGCTCTGTTTTAGTCATGTTGACTGTGAGATGCCTGTTGCAATTCCAGTGGAGATGTTGACTTGGCAAGTGGATAATCAAGTTTGTATTTCAGGGGAGAGGTCTCAGATGGAGATACCAGCATGCAGATGGCCTTTAAAGCATTATTTCTCCAGCCGTTTCTGGAATGCTATTGAACCTATGGATTGAGATTTTTATTTAAAAAAAAGTTTTTATCTTTCTTTTTGCTTCTGGGCTTTCCAGTCTGCCTGGTCACTTTGCTGAAGTGTGACTTGTAAAAGAATAAATGAGGAGAATATGAACCTCAAAGAAAACAGGGGAAAGTGTCTTGCAAACTCCAAAGGGGTGTAGAAGGTTAGGTATTTTATTATTACCTCTCTCATGGAGTTTCATTCATTCCAACTGGAACTCTCTATAAATCTGCTTTGGAAGCTGAAAAAATATATACTTAATAAATTATTACATTTGATTTTAATACCTTGTTAACTTTTAGCTAATAGCTAATGTTCACCTAGTGTTTACTTTACAAGAATTAACGCATCTAATCCTCACAACAGCCTGTGACAGGTAGATGGTATTTATTCATACCTTACAGACGAGAAAACTAAAGCTCGAAAATGGTAGACTCAGGATTCGAATCCACAGAGTTGGCTCCTAAAAGCTGTGCTCTTACCTAATATGTGGGACTGCCCCTCATTTCAAGGACAGGTTTCAACCAGTTCCTTCAGCTTCAAGCGTTCAAAAATTTTATGGTCACATTTCAGCATGGCCACCTTGAGCCAGCTACAAAACAGCACTCAAGGCCCTGGGCCCTGGCAAAGGGCCTCGCCTGCACTGACTTAGTTGCGCCACTGGACCAGCCTCAGACCTCACAGGGCACTGCCCACCTGCCAAGTGTCCACTCTATGCCCGTTTCAAATGATGCACTTGATTTAAGTTCCCTGCCTGAAGCCACCCAGTGAATCCGTAGTGGGCCAGGGACTGTGATCCGGGTCTCCTGCCTTTCAGGCACTGCATTTGTTTTGTGTTAATAAACCGTATTTCTCCAGGGGATCTGGCAGAAATTTGAAAGTGCTTAATTTTACTGCAGTAAATACTGAGAATCCTTTTTAAAGCATAGAAACCAAGCCCCAGGCAGGGAAAACATAATTTGCTCTCAGGGCCTTTGACAAACTCACCTTGGCACTGGGATTAGATCATAGATCGCTGGCCTTGATTCCATCTCCCAGTGGAGCTGGCTGAAGGGATCAGGACCTCTGCTGTGGCCACAAGGCGGCAGCTGGACCTGGAAATACTCTTGCAAATGAAGCTGGAACGCATGACGTCCTACCCACAGAATCAGCATGTCACGGCTGCTTGCCATCGGGGGTGTGATGGGGAAGGTTACATTCCTGGGACATTGGTGATACAGGTCAGGACCCAAGTGAATTAGCCCAGCAGTCAGAGCTAACACCTTTCTTGCCTTTCTTGCTCTGTGATGGGTGCCGTGCAGTTAACTCCCTACGGTTGTGAACGTGCCATGTTTTCTAAACCCTAGTCAGTCAAGAAGAAATTATAGGCATCCAGAAGGGAGAACGAAATCTGAATCATAAAGTACTTGAGTGCGGAGGGTACAGGGAGTAATTTTTTTATTTTGTCATCAGAAGAATGCTAGATGTATTGTAGACCCTCAACCGATAACACTTGTGATAAATTGATAGAGAAAAACTGAGAGAAAGGATTGAGCAAGATGAAAGCTGACTTGCCAAGGCTGGTCTGGTTGTGTTCACATGGGAGCTGGATTTGAATGTAGTTTTCGCAGGAGACCCACAGCGGTAAGGTGCACAAGGGCATGCGTTATTTCTTTTAATTCTCGTAATTCCCACAGCGGCCACAGATGATGGGAGTCGAGGTTCGTCTCTGCCCTGAAAGAAGGGCTTTAGGCATTCGTGGCAAAAATGGACCTGATTAGGTCTGCGCTTGGCTCAGCAGGTTAACTTTCCTGTCGGTAACTGTTCCTAGACAAGATGCTTCAAAACTATGATGATCGGTTTGGGCTTGTCCGTGTTCACACTTTCTCTGTGGTGCAGATGATTTTGTTGCCACTTCCTGCGGCCCTGCCGGTTCAGAGCCTGCGCAGTGAGCAGCCTGGCGGCCAGATGAGGCAGCAGACGCGGCCTTTAAGACCTGGGGCTGCATCCTGACTCCGTCAGTCACGGGCTGTGTAAACTCAGGCGAGCCCTCCACGGTCCTGTGTTGATGACCGTGCCCGTCACACCCTCACAGGACGTGCTGTGTGGGGAAAGGACTCCTTGGATTGCTCCCCCTGGAGCCAGGTGACGGGAGGGGCCTCGAGCATCCTCTTAGTGACACTACCTGCCTTCCTAGCTGTCAGGTCTGATGTTGTCCTCTGCCCCCAGTGACCCTGCTTATTATTGGTAAATGATTTCTTCATTGAGAGGCATCCTTTACGAGAAGCTACATTTCTATGTAGGTGGTAAAAATGAGAAGAGTTGCTTGAGAGCTAGTTCTGCCTTCACATGGATATATCCAAAGTTAAAATCGGGCTTTGTGTTTCCAAGAGATGTTGAATGAATAAAAAGGGCAGAAATACTGGACCTTGGTCACAGTTCTTAAACTGTTCACTTAAGAAACATAGCTCTGTATTTACACACAGATAAGCTGAGAAGTCAGTGAGCAGAGCTACCTGCTGTAGTGGCTGTTGTACAGATAAAACATGAAAGATCTAGGAGCTAATTATTCCTTATTTTTGTGCCTCCGTGTCACATACATAATAATTTGAATTTCATGCCAAAAGAAGTACTCCTTGTCTTTGCTAAAACCAGTGTAGCTGCTGTTGCAACTCTTGTCTTCCTTTCCTTCCCTCCCTCCCTTCTTCCTCTTACTACTTCTTTCTTCTTCCCTCCCCACCCCTTCCCCACCCTCCTTCCATCCATCCCACGGTGTTTATATAAGGAAAACACAGACACTAATCCTGCCTTCATGGAATTTACAGACTAGTGGAAGAAACAGGCAGTGTACAAATGCACAAAGGCAACTGCAGGTTATGATGTGCTATGAAGAAAAGAAGCATGTACAGTAAGAGTCTCAATAAAACCTTGTGTTTGCCTCTCCGTGTACATATTAGAAATT
Source organism: Tursiops truncatus (assembly GCF_011762595.2). Lineage (NCBI taxonomy): Eukaryota > Metazoa > Chordata > Mammalia > Artiodactyla > Delphinidae > Tursiops > Tursiops truncatus. Next base: position 83,865,732 of record NC_047042.1, on the reverse strand, counting down.
AAGAAGAGTGACGGAGCTGTTCTATTGTCACCTATTGGAGGGTAGATTTATAAGCATAAAGACTGGTTTTAGAGACTTCCCTGGCTGTCCAGTGGTTAAGACTCTGTGCTTCCACTGCAGGGGCACAGGTTCCATCCCCAGTTGGGGAAGATCCCACATGCCACGAGGCATGGCCAAAAAAAAAGCGGGGGGCGGGGGGGGCCTGGTTTTATAAAGCTACCTACTACGAATCACTGTTGGAGATTAGTATTATGAGTTTGTTTCCATATAGGTAAAGAATAGATAGATAGATAGATAGATAGATAGATAGAAAGTTAGTTTTTCCTAACAAGCACAAAAGACAATTTGTGAAAACCGATGTCTCATGTGTGCATTGTAGGGTTGGTTGATGACTGTTGGTTGAGTTGTAATAACCTGGAGGAGAAGCTTTTATTTTATTTTATTTTATTTGTTACAAATAAGTTTAGAGCAAGGCTGTACATATTCTCTGCCGCTTTCAGAGGAGTTTGGAAAGGGAGAGCTCATTTCTGTGGTATTTATGATAGCTGTCTGTTCCTAAAGATGATTTCATGGAAAATTCCCATCAGTGTCCTTAGACTGAAATCAGGGATCGGGTCTGCTGTTCATGTAAGACTCAGTGGGCAAGAAAGCGTGGAAGGAAAGCCACCGCCCCGCTGAGGGTTGCCACCCTGGCCGGCAGGTCGGCCAGCTCAGGCTTACCTTCTGAACGTGGATACCTCTGCACATGTGCTGGGAGCTGAACGTGGATATCTCTGCACATGTGCTGGGAGCTGCTGGGGTCAGTGCACTTCGTACTTCCTGTCACCTGAAGAGAGGGCTCTGGAGCTGGGGTCCTTCCCAAGTCTCACCACTAAAGCGAGCAAAGACAGTGCTTTCAGTTCAGGTAACATGTCCGGGGTTTAAATTCTCACAATCCATCTTTGAGTCCCCTCGGGACAGACCTTGTCTCTTCTTCTTTGGCCCTTCTGACTAAAAGCAGCCAGGATTTTTAAACCAACTAACCTTTAAAGATTTCCGAACAGAGGAGAAAATTAGAGCAGAAACCTATTAAAGCTGAAGGTTATCTTTAAAATTACCTTTTCTCATTAGGAGTAGAACACTAGATCATTGAAAGTTTGTTCATGTTTGTGACTGATTGTATATTTAAATAATTTAAAAATCAGTACCTCATTTTAATGTTGAGTTCACTTCACGTCCATATCACCACCATCATTTCCATGAGGTTCTAGGTCTTTTGTAAACAAATTAAACACAGTACTTTCTTTATGACATGAATTAAATCTAGATCCCAATGATATTTGGCACCTTCTAAATACCCAGATGGGCACAGCGTTTGCCTTGAAGTGAAGACGTGCATGGGGTTTTAATCACATCATGTTTTATTTTTTCTCCTTTAAATATCGCCTTTTCAATAGTTGCTTCTTAATGAATGACTGGTTGTTTACTGTGGTTTAGAACCAAGAATTTGAACATTAAAAAATTCTAATCAAACTACAGAGGGAAAAAATTTTCCCTTTCAGTCTCTCATCTTTTATATTAGAATAAAAATAATTTGTCTTCCTTTTGGAAACTTAATAGTTTAAGAAATCCCATCATTCTCTTCTTGAAAACTTAAGTTTAATAAATCAGTTCTGAGGAAATTTAATTACAGTTCTTAAACTATAAAAAGCTCTTATAAAATAAAAACAAGGGTAAGGCTAGAATAAGTTTCACCTCTTGAGCATAACCGTCATTTGAAAGAAAATGCAGTTAACAAATAATTTTTGCTGTATCTTCTCCATTGTTTAATCACTGAAGATACTTGGATTGTTTTTTTTTTTTTTTTTTTTTTTTTTTTTGGCGGTATGCGGGCCTCTCACTGCTGTGGCCTCTCCCGTTGCGGAGCACAGGCTCCGGACGCGCAGGCTCAGCGGCCATGGCTCACGGGCCCAGCCGCTCAGCGGCATGTGGGATCTTCCCAGACCGGGGCACGAACCCATGTCCCCTGCGTCGGCAGGCGGACTTTCAACCACTGCGCCACCAGGGAAGCCCACTTGGATTGTTTTTTAAATAGCAGAAACAAGGCATGGAATTTGTTCTCTACCCAGGTAAGGATCATTTGAATCCAAAGACCAGATTGCAAAACAGGCCTCAGGTACCTACAGAGGTTGAGAGATGTTCAAGACAACCTGAAGGCAAGAAGGGGTGTGTTCTGTTGTAGGAGGTCTTAAAGGAGAATTTTATATCAGAATTATACCCTCTTTTATCTTTGAAAGTGAGTATATCTTCATGGCAGATTATTCTCTTGAAACAAGACGATCCGATGACCCACAGGGAAGTTATGCTTTGGGAGTGCTCATCAAATTAAGAAAAGAGGGACTTCCCTGGTGGTCCATGCTCCCAGTGCAGAGGGCCCGGGTTCGATCCCTGGTCAGGGAACTAGATCCCACATGCTGCAACTAAGAGCATGCATGCTGCCAACTAAGACCTGGAGCAGCCAAATAAATAAGTATTAAAAAAAAAAAATCAAGAAAAGAAAGAGCTTATAAAAGGGGCCAAGTAGCTCAGAGGCGTTGTTCCTTCTGCTGAACTTCTAAATACGAGCACAGACGTCATAAGAGCAGGTGTTTCCATTGCCCTCTGTGTGTTGTGCTGCTACAACACACACACCTCAAAGACGTCCCATCAGCTCCTGGTTTTCGAGCTTCGGCTGTCCCAAAGGACCCCGAGCACTGTGGGTTTTAGGCTAGGGTTGGGGTTTGGTGAAAGTTGTTATTGCTTCAAAGGCAGAGGGCTGAACTTGGGTAAACATGTGGCAACCGAAAGCTGTTCTCTGTTCCATGAAAGCAGTGGCATGATGCTTTCAGATCCTGCCTGCAGACTGCCCGGTATGTCTACAGTTAGCATTGCATTTATAATGGAAATAAGTGATCCGACACTCACGTAGCTAAATATAATTTATAATTTTGAGGTAAGGTTGAAACATGAAAGATCATGCTTTTCAAACTGCTGTGATGACTTAGACAGACAACTCATTTTAGATAATGGTGAATTAAGCCTGCCAGCCATCTGAACATTTTTCACCCATTTGTTCAAACACCTGCAGTTGGGTGCTAAACGTGCATGTTTAATTGCTTGAACTTAAATTATAAAATCCCTAAAGGATGTTTTTATATAGAAGAAAATAAATCTCTTGCAAAAACTGTCTGCCTGCTCTCCTGAGCTCCTTGCCTCTCTCAGGACGTTTGTGGCAGTCCCTCTTAGAAGAGGTCCGCTTTGAAATACAGGAAGTTCAGCTCTTCGGGGAAAATGCAGAGGTCTGAACCGTGAACAACATCACTCCAGGCATTCCCTGGGGAGTCCACTTGGTCAGAAACAAGCTTCATGCAAGAGCTGAAGTTCATCCAGGTTTCTTGAAGGTGATGATTAACATGGTCAAAGGTCTGTTTTATCAGCCCAGAGCCCGCCTCTGTTTTTAAGCTCCAGCCATTCACCTCTGCTCTTGCTGACTCTCTGCAGCCACAGAAGATACCAGAACGGGATGAAAATGGCCCTGCAACAGAGCAGGGCACTCTTGGCTTGAGCCTTTTTATTTGTCCCTCCAGCGGTTCCTAGCTGTTGTGACGTCAAGGCTGCCATTTAAAGCAGAGAAAAAGGAAACCGTGGCCTCTCTTCGCATCAGTAGCCTGGACAAGCCGTTGTTTCTCAGGCATCCACAACACTCTCTGTCTGGCAGAGCTGTGCATTCCATGCCTGGGTGACCTGGTTAAATGGAGGAAACCAAATGCTCTCCGTTGAATGCTCTCCAAAGCAAGCATTCCACCCTGAGCTTCTGAAGCCCAGGCTTCACTGCGCCCGAGGACTGTAAATGGAGCTGCAGCAGTGCTCTGCATTATCTGCTTGCATGTGCAGCTTCTGTGTAGTCTTAAAAGAGAGCATGTCGTTCGCAATGGCCTTCATTAACGTACACTGCAACAGCGACATTATGTGCTGCCTTTGGCCTTTGGGGTCAGTGCTACAAAACCCCTTTTGGAAAAGCAGTGCTGTGTTAAAAAGCTTCCGGAATCACAGTCAGAAGTTCAAAACCGCTGAACTGCCACTGGTTCTTCCCATCCCACTTCTGCTCACCCTGTTCCTCAATTTCAGATTTCTGAATTCTAGAAAGCTCTTGTATTTACTTACATATTAACTTCTCACGGTGCATTTTTGTGCTTGTATAACCTCTGCATGTATATGAAAAAGAATCTCTACTATAAGGTGTAGATCGCAGGCTCTGGATTTTTCCTTATGAAGAGTAACACCTCTTGCTTTTCAGAGAGAAGGAGCTATTTCAAAGTATCACAAAACCGCTCTCTGTTTAGTAACAAGCCAAGATCCCTACAGCAGACAACAATCTTGCAAGGCCAAAAGCTCACTAATAACGTTCTGATCGCTTACTTACATGCCTCAGAATTCACCGACTTAAGACTCAGTCTCCCTAGGGCGTGCCTTCTTGGGTTTCTCTGGCATCAGAGACAACATTATTTTATTAGATTCTTGGAGGCGGACATGACAGTTACGAGAAAAAGCACAGCAATCACATTTTGTATTCCAGCGTTGTCTTGGTTAAGTCAATAATACGCTTTTGAGGTTTTATGTTACAAATCCCATTAAATCTTTCTCAAAACAACCCTTCTCTGAACGCTTGATTGAAGGATATTTGCAGAAACCAAAACCATTTAATTTTATACAGAGGTGTATATACACGTGTCAGGCGGGATCTGGATACACGTTGAGGCCTTTATAACTTGAATTATCGTAAGACAAAATTCTTCCAGTTTATAAACTCTTGTCTTCTGGGGAAAAAAGTAGAGATCTTCAGGTAACTAGATAAAGATAGAATAGGTGGAGTGGATCTTGTAAAGTTAGAATTTACACAGTTTACTAGACTGCGGTCTAGTTTTGCCTAGACAATCAGACTTGCCCAGAGGCTAGCCTGATGCCATATGAATGCCGTATCTATGCCACCATAGATACAGTGGTGGGACCAGGGCATGGAGCTGATGAGCAGGTCTTCTTTATGGGTGCTTTGGGCTGGGTAAGCCTGCGAATCTTGAAATGAGAGGAAGCCTAGGGCATTACTTCCCATTTGTGGGCTGGAGAATTAGTTCTCTTATTGTTCACTACTATCTGCATATCAGTAATTCTTTTATTCTTCCTTTTTCTGTTATTCCCATTTCAAGAGGTCCTTGTTATCTGAAGATAACCGCTCCGAGAAAACTGTTACTTTTAGACAATTGACTTAAAACTGAATCAGATATTTTAAACAAACAGTAAAATTAAAAAAAGATTTTATTGGGATTAAGTCTTGAAAAGTTTAAAAAAAGTTGAATCTCAGTTTGTTTTACATTATATGACAGAAATTTGGACTATGATGAAACAATAGGCTATTTTTTAGACCAAAGATTGTTCACTTCTGTGACAGAATCATAAAGAGGGTGATTTTTGTTAGAAGCATTTAATTTCCCCAAGGACCTCGCTTAATCTTTTGATACACAAGCCATTCTCTTGAAGAGCCTACCTCTCGTGTAATCATATCTGTTGACTTTTGCTTCCTCAGTTGTTAACTGTTCAAACTCCCTTTGATCCTTATTTGTCAGTGACTGTGTGTGACTCACGCAGTTCCCCAGCATCACTTTTATCAGCTATGTGTAAAACTGCAGTTTCTGTTACAAGTGAACTACATTGTATTTGCATTTTTATTCTGTAGTACTGAACAGCCAAGAAAGTGAGCAGGAATAGATACTGATGTTACCACTAAGTGATCACTTTGTCATTGTTGTTTATATTCTGATGATCGGTGCTTCCTTTTGCATCCTGGTAACTACAGGGACTCAGAGAATGATCATTCAAGTAGTTACATGGTACATTTAAAGCACCCAGTATGGCTTAGTGGGCTTTATCATCAACCACATGTAGAGTTGTATGCCATTCCTGGCACTTAATAGATTTTATAACCTTGGGTGAGTTCTTCGCAGAACCTCAGATCCTTGGTGTGTAATGTAGAGTCATAAAACCAACCTTGTGGAGCGGTCATGGGGATTAGAGCCCACATATACAAAATTCCTGGGTCATGCATAGTGCGTGTAGCTCAAGAAATGATCCCTGTTAGGGTCACTGTTGCAGTTGTGTGGTGCCGTACGTGTTATGAGACTTTCACGTTCAGTTCAGGCTGAAGAGCTTAAACTTCAGCCAAGTCGCTGAACATTTTTAAGGTGTGCATTCACCTGAGGAAGCTAAGTTTCAGAAGGTCACATTTGGTGACTGTGTATGTCCCAGATTAGATCATATCATTTGATAACCATTTTCTTCATGCTGTAGATGAGCACACCAAGTCCCAAGGAAACCACATAACTTTCTCAGGACCACATGGTTTGCATCTGGCAGAGGCAAACCCAGAACCCAATCTTCCTACTCTTTACTGTGTTCTTCTGCCACGCAGTTGCTCGTTGGCAAGTGAACAATTAAAAAGGCTGTCATAGTTGTCCAGGAACAAAGTGATAAAGGTCCGACAGATTTTTTTGAATCGGGAATGGGCGGGAGAGGACAAAGGCAGCAGTCACTGGAAACAAGCGCTGATTAGACTTGGCGACCGATTGGCTCAGCTCTGCTCCCTGAAGAAGGGTTAGGGTCCAAGTTCTCAAGCCTGGTCCTATGGCCGTACAATTAATTAAGCTAAGACAAATAGACGTTGTTGGTTTTGTTGTTTCCTGATGAGTTTGAAAGGACCACCCTTCCAGATGGAAGTATGTAGGACTGAAGGTAGGAGAAGACGCCTGTGTGAAGAAATAACTTTGAGATTCTAACGCCAAAGAAGGACCGTTGAAACCATCGTGCCGTAGAGAAGTATACACACCTCTGCGTGCGTGCGCGCGCATGCGTGTGTTAAACTGGATTTTCTGACATATTCCCCATTCAGGACTAAGCCACATTCTAACTTACGGCTCAGTTATAATTACAGACTGTTATACCTTCATCAGAAAGAAGAGCTATTCTCATAGATTCTTCTGTGTCTGTGTGTTTGTTTTGTTGGATGCATCCTGCTGTGGCATGGAGAGACAGACTTTGCTGGGCCCTGTTTTGTAAACAAATCTGCTCACACACACTCTCTTCTATCATTGTGTGTGTACACGGGCTCTGCTTTTCCCACCAGACACACGGAAGCCTAGGAATTCAGAAGCTTGTTTTCTTTTAGAAATATGCAGCCATCAAAGAAAAATGTGGGCATGCATTTAAAATGTGCGCATCTACCCAGTGTGAGTTTTTGACTCTTCACGATTCTAACTCTGGGCCATGAACTCCTCAAGAACATTGCAGCCCGATGCACATACAGTACCCCTGGGAGGCATCCTGAAGCCACCTTAAAACTATTGATTGAGCTCAGCAAGTAGAGAAAGCTTTCTACCCTCCAAGATCATTCTGTGGGATTAGTCAGCCAAGATGATAAAGTATAATACTAGTTTTTCCAAGAAGAGGTGATTCGTCCCTTTCTTAGATTGGACTGTGAACTTAGCATAATGTATATTTATACAGTCACTTCCTACCTGTAGTTTTTTGCACGTTTTATTTAATATTCCAGCCAAGTTCAAGTTTTTATGACAGGAAGTATGTGAATGGTTATGACAGGAGTAAATAACGTTTGATTTTATGATTACAGGAAGTAACTTTTCATGCCAAATAAATCTTTAGGGGGAAAAGTGCCGGCTTATAAATGTAACGTACATAAATTTCCCAGAATCTTTGCTCTCTGAAGGGGAAATAAAAGCAGAATGTGGTCTTATTTCTTTCTCTTCTTAACTTTTCTTGTCAACAGATGTCTTTGTTTTAGGATGAGGTATTTTCGGGTATTTCGTTGTGACCCAATATGACACGGAACCATTAAAAAAACTCTGCGTGGATATAATAAGGCCAAACGTTATAGAATAAATAGCATGAAAAGTTTGAATACCCTAAGTAGGAAATTACTTTTTCCTTCAAGAGTAAATGACCAAATTATCAATCACCATCGAAGCCAAGGAGGCCCCAGCTTCCAATTCCTCTGGTTTCCACGTTCCGTAAGCACATGGGAAAGAGAGTTTGTTTAACATCAGGTCTGCATATGAGCAAGTTTACAAAGAAAAGAAAGAATTGGATAGAACTTCAGTTATGTTCATCATAGGAGAACTTTGATAGAGGCTTTGTGTTTCTCTGACTTAAAAAAAGAAGAAGAAAAAATAGGACGTAAAGATTGATTTCCCTCATCTTTCTCTTTTCTTCTTAAAGCCTGAGGGGCGTGTAGTGAGAAGAAAATGTCTGACACATTTCTGAGGACTGATGTTACACATGCATGCGTCACATGAGTGAATGAATGCCTGACAGATCAAAATAATACTCAAGAAGTGCTTCCCGGTTCCGGGCGGCTGTGAGGCAATGGTGCAGCACCTTGTGATGGAGGGGCAAACCTTGCCTCTGTGCCGGGGATCCTCACTCCACCATTCTGATCGAAGGGATCTCTAGATCCCTTCTGCCTCAAAAACTCAGTGTCACAAATTTTGCAAAGAGGTAGTTTGCAAATTATATGAAGCTGTTCTCAGAGAACAAACTGATGTGTTAGAGTTAGCAGTACTTAGTTGTCATTAGTTTTCTTTCAGTTCTGCGGAGAATATATTTGCATGTGACATGAGTAGAAATCTGCCTCGAGTAGTAGTTTTCAGGGCGGCTTTACTTAACACGCATCACAGCCCGGCGTGGCGGGCGGACGTGCTGATGGTAGGCTCCGAGCAGAGTGATCAAGGTGAGGCTCCCTGGCTTTGAACCCTGGCTCCACCACCTGCCGACTGTGTGACTGTGGTCAAACCCGTAAAGCCCCTGAGGCTGTGTCCTTATCTGTAGGATGGGAATAATCCGAAGAACTGAGCTTGTAGGGTTGCTGTGAGGATCGAATGAGTAGATCCGTGTAGGTGCCTAAACCGGCCCTTGTAGTCAGGTTGCTGTCACCATGGACACACTGGCTGAAAGAGGCTGGGTGATCTGGACCAGAGCAGAGCATCACCAGGGGAAGAGGCGGAACCCCATGCGAGGCCTCCTGACTTCCCGCGTTGGGTCTGGTGCCCTTCCTGTGTGAGGCCACACCCCAACGTTTCTATAAAAGGGCCGCTAAAGAGTGCACTCCTTTCCGTTGTTTAAAAGGAAACTTTGAGTAAACGTTAGCTGTGAAGAACCTTTGTGACAGGGTTTTGTTTTGTTTGCGGGGGATGGGGGGACAATGGGCCCAGAGGTCTGGAGAGCAAACACTGATTCTGTGAACTTGGGCTTGCAGGATATCCACAGCGTAGCAAATTAGAGCAGGACCTGGAAAGCCCCTGTAGCTTAATCACATTCTGAATACCCACCCTTAGAAATAGTCCCCTCAGCCTCCCCCACTTACAGGAGTTCCTAGAGGGCGACAGCTTCTCAGCAGCGGCCACGTGGGTTGGGTTCATATTCTCCATACTGTCCCCGCATGTATTTTTATGATCTTTATTCTGTTTTGTTCTACTTTTCCTTTCTCTTTTTGAAACCTCTGCATTGGCCACCCAGGACTTAAGATGAACTTTCATAAGGCACAGTCTGAAACAGGAACAAACTGCACAGAAGCTTTGAGAACTTGGAGCATGTGTATGAACGTGACACAGTGGGAGGGGAAATTAGATATTCTAACATTTGAGTAAGTGTCTGGCCTCTAATCATTCACCAAGCTCAGTATCAATAGGAGTTGTTTTTTTTTTTTTTTTTTTTGCAGTACGCGGGCCTCTCACTGTTGTGGCCTCTCCCGTTGCGGAGCACAGGCTCCGGACGCGCAGGCTCAGCAGCCATGGCTCATGGGCGCAGCCGCTCCGCGGCATGTGGGATCTTCCCGGACCGGGGCACGAACCCGTGTCCCCTGCATCGGCAGGCGGACTCTCAACCACTGCGCCACCAGGGAAGCCCTCAATAGGAGTTTTTTAAGCTGTAGATATTTAAAATTGCACTCCCTCTAGGGTTCCTGTTCTTTAGACATCATACAGAGAGGTCCTCTTTACATTGAGCAAGTTCATGATGAGGTCTTGGGAGTGAGGCCAGAGGGATGACTGTTGTGTAGTGTTGCTGGTTTGAATCAAATCCTTAAGGACATTTATTGGTGCTGTTTTTTACTCATCCTCAATTTGAAGGTTGTATTCACACCATGCATATGGTTTCCATACTCTTCTTTTTAAAGTATCAGTTTTGGTAAAATTGTGAAAACATTTCACATTCGTGAAAATTTCCTTCCAGAGTATAAAACACAGACGGTTTTATTAAAATTTTTCACATGTATTCTTTATGTTTATCTTGAGTGTTCAAAAATGAGAAATACAGGAGCTGGGGTAGAAGGTACCACCACGTTAGAAATTGAGGGCTGGGCGGTGCCGTGTAACAAATAACGTGAACACGTTGGATCTGTTTGTTTTTATTCTTCAGTCCCATTAAGTGGAAGCTCGTGTTTTTCTCTTTCTGCCTGCATGAACTCCTCTGCTCCCGTACCCCACCATTCCCACCCAAGACAGAAGCACATAAACAGCCTGAAAATAAAGGACAGGTTTTTTTTTAAAGCTCCTCATTTAGCAAAATGTCTACAAGTCTCTTCAGAAAATGAGCTGTGTCACACTGATGCTCCTTAAGATGGGATAAAAGCAATTTTTCTTAGTTTGCCCAGTTATCAAGAAATTCTACTCTTCTCTAAGTGATCAGGTTTGGTTAAAGCCAAGAGAAATACAAAAGGCCACATCTTAGCCCTTCGTGGTCGGTTTTCAAGGGGCGCTTTGGTGCAAAAATCACGTGGTCACTGTTAATGTGAGGGGCTGTTAGAAATAGGTGTTTTTCTGCCCCCATCACAGACAAATCTGAAAATGTTCCCTCTTCTCCCAAACCCCGGGGATGGCACTCAGAGGCTGTGTCTTCAGTGTCTCAGCACCCAGTGGGGAAGATGATTTCCATAATTGAAATATAGGGACAAACGAAAATAGCTCTTTTTCCTTGAAGGGTTAATGTTCTAAGCAGCTTCAGATTGGTTCACTTGAATCTTAAAATTACTTTTCTGGTCACGCGCACTGAAGGTCTAAGCATTTGTGAAATGTCTTTTTTTTTTTCTTTCTCCTGATGCTGTTCTCTCTTGGCTGTCTTAATTACACAGGGGTTGAAAAACCAAATTAAAATTAGGCGTGGCTGGTAAACAGCGATCACGTTGCATGCTTTTAGCTTTGAATGCTTGTTGGAGTTACTTCTCCTCCCTGTATTGCTTTCCTCCCCACTTTTTTTTTTTCCAAAGGAAATATCATAAGCTCTTTTAGAAGTACTCACAGGAAGTGAGTATCCGTATGCTGGTTACTCGCCAGCAACTGAGCGCTGACAGGTTGACAGTGCTGCTGCCCTCCTCCCAGATTTATTTGAACCTTTCTGCCAGAGTCCGGGAATATTCAGGGTGTACAGACCAAAGGGTTTTTGTGTACTGAGGGAGTTAGAAGAGGAAACTGGTCATCGCGCGTCATCTCGGTGGATGGTGATTCAGGGAGCTGTGACGGGGGGTCAACGAGGCACGTGGCTGCCGCCGTTTCTGAGGTTTCTGCTCACTTCTCAGAGGGCGGGCTGTCTTCTAAAAATTAGTGCTCCCTCCGCCGCCAACAACGATTCTTTTGCAATGAATCACTTCCAGAAATGAATAGCCACAGTTTTTTGGAATGAAGGTTGTGAAATCCCTCGTTCATAATGGCAGGTTTTCAGTTGGTGGTTTTATCAGAGAGAATTTCTCAAGATCAAAACGAAACTTCCTCTTTAAAAGGAAAGAAAGTACTCTCAATACAGAAAGCAAAAGTATTTCCAGTCTCCTCCTGACGCACTGTCACAGAAGATCTCTGTACTTGTATTTAGAGATACACATCCATATACTTGCCTGAACGTGTGAGTCCTTGGAATTACGGATTCGTTGCCGGTAGCTGGTGATCTCCTACGCAGAAGGTCGCTAACTACAAGAAATGTTACGTGCGGTGAGTAGGTGGTAGATTCTGAAGATTATTGCTAACCCCGTGCTCGTCCTCTTGAGTCATGGATTCAGAGGACTGCTAGCAAGCTCTTAAATACTTCTGCTTTGTATGATTTAATGGATGGAGCTGCCGGACTCATGGAAGCCTGTGAAAGGTTTTTCAGAGCATGGGTTAATTGCATAATCATTGAATCTTTTGAATATACTAGTCCTTTGGAGGGAGAAAAGATGTTTTACAGAAGGAAGCAGTTTGTGGGGGGCTTTTAGAGATGCAGTTACTTCTCTTCTGTGTTTTAAGTATCACTCCATCTTCTTGTGTGAAAGAAAGAAATGACTACACGGTTTCAACAGAGAAAAAGTTACGCCAACTCTTTTTAAGTGAAGAAATTTCATCCACGTGTTACTCCTAACTGGATTTTTGTCCTCCTGACTATTCACAAGGGGAAACTACCCCATGAAACAGACTGACCTTCTGGCAGTATCTGCGATGTGTCTCACCCAGAACCCGGTGGGCTTTCCATGGATTATCGGCAGCACTTTTATCGAGGGGGCAAAGAGAGGGAATCCAGTTACTGGAAACTGAGTGCAGCTTCAGAAATTGTTCTCTCTCCTGAGCGGAGAAGTTGTTTGACCTACTGACTCATTTCATAGGAATTGGGGAAAACAACCTAGTGTGGTTTTCATTGTTAGTCCTGGAGGATTCCAAAGTCTGTGTGTCTGCAAATAAGATGAGCTGGAGAAAGGTAGTGTTGCCCCTTGCTGTTTCTACTTGCTTGTTCTCCTGATGGAATTCAATCCCTTGCTTCCAGGACAAGTCTAGCCTGTGCTTGGAGATCCTTTGTGTGGCTGTTCAGTGGTGAGTACGGATGACAGCAGTTTCTGATTTTTACTAGTGTTTGCTTCTCAATTTCTGAAGGGCATTTAATCCAAGTAAACGCTGTAAAGAGCATTTTTTCCGGGCACGTTTATGCTACGTTTTATGTTGACCTGTAGAAAATACACTAGGTGCGGTGATAGTTAGAAAAGATAGCATAACCCGTAGACAGCAATGAAAGTTAAGATTTAAGGTATATTTTGACAGAATAGATTTTTGCAACTTAATGACATGAAGGCAGTTTCGATTTTGACATAATTAAGTGATTTTTTGGGTAATGTTATTTAAAACACAAGTATGGAAGGTAGCAGTATATTCTAGCAAAAATAATGTAATTACTAATAGTTCATGAAAGGCATATATTTTTGGCTACTAACATAATATTTATGTGCAGAGAAACTTTTGATTCTTGATGTTTTGGTTTTAAAGTAAGTTCTATTGAATCAGCTAAAGGTATCAAAAGAGGACAAAGTAAGTATACTGTACTTGGATAAAGGCAGAAGCTGAGGGTGTTTGAAGTGATTGGTATTTAAAGTGTTAGATTACGGCCTCTGTATAATTTCATATATGATGGGTCCACCAAATCACACCCTCAAGTTCTGTTCTTCACTAATGCAACAGATGCTTAGTGCATAATTATTACAGAGTTGCGCATTCTCTTTGGAGATGGCTGAGGAGAGAGTTGATTCGGTCATGCTGGCGCTGTTTATCCAATTTACTGCTTTATGTCTGAGTGCCTTAGGGTGGGGCTCTCACCCTTTCCAGGGTGGTGGACCCCTTTGAGGTTGTGATGGACGCCATGACTCCTCTTCCCACACTCATACGCAGACACTTGCCCGCATTTTCGGCGCTTCTGCAGCCACCGTGGGGCTCATCCGCGGGCCCCGCTTAAGGGCCCCGCCAAGAGCAAGACCTCACCATGACTCTGCCATTCCCTAGCTTCCCAGCAAACACTAGAATTTAAAAGAGGAGCCATCCAAGTCGGAAAGAAGTCATTCTCTGTGGTTGCTGGGGGGGGATGAATATAAGGTAGTTTAGCTGAGTACACAAAAAAACGCCACTAAAAAGAAAATGTAGCCCTTATAGGCCGTCAACTAAATTTAAGTCAGTCCTGTAATGCTGTTGTGGAAAAAAATAGACATGATTCTTGAGTGTATTAAAAGGAGTATGACATAAAAGGGTAAGAAAATAAGACTTGCATTAGTCAGACTCATTATTATGTCCAATCTGAGTCACGTTTGAAAAAAGATTTTGGGTAATTGTGAAGAGCTCCGATATACAAGCAACAGAAAGTTATATACCCTTCTAGCAAAAGAGAAAGTAACCAGAGGTTTTAGTCCCCAAAAGGCTAAAGGATTTCTTGCTAAAGGTTCTTAAGTAGTAACAGTCTGACTTATCTTTGTAACACACTGCCTGCTTTCAGCAAATTGCAGTCCTTTAAATGGCTGTCCTGTGTAGGGACACTTGTAACACTTCTGTGATAGCTTTGGCAAGAGCAAATAAATTCAAATAAAACCAAAGAGATGTCGTCAAGACATAAAGTATATAATAAATACACTTCTTTGTTGATTAATAGATAAGAAAATCTCGATTGCCAAGATGATAAAGTAAACGGGTGGCTGAGAGAAGTTATGAAATCTCTGGGATCTCTTTCAAGATGAGAACAGGGAATTCTGTTTTAGACGGTGGAAACATTTATTAATTCCTTCTACAAGCTCTGAGGGCCTCCTTTGCTAGATGCTCACGATCTGATAGAGGAGGCAAAGGTACAAAAACAGATTCGCAGTGTATGATTAGTGCTCTGGCGGCGAGAAAACAGCACATGCTGCAGGACCTCATAACACTCAGCCACCATCCGTGAGTCTTCCCAGCGGAGGCGGTGTCTGAATTCACCCGTAAGGGACAGCCTTCAAGGAGTTAGCTGGACCAGGAAGGCAGACGTGGTGGTGAGGGCTTCAGGCAGGAGGAACAGTGTAGGCACAGGCTCAGAGCAATAGGTGGTATGGTGGAGGGTGTGGGGAAAGGAATGATGAGAGAAGGTGAAGCAGAAGGAATCACTGATAGAGGGGTCTAATGCGCTGTGCCGTGTTTGCCTGAAGGTGTCCACCTAGGAGGGTAACGAGGCCAGATGTACTCTTCAGAAAGATCACAGGGCTGCCCTGGACGGACACCGATGGCTGTGGAGTCCAGAGAGATTAGCGAGGTGAAGATGGGGAAAATGTGAAGTAAGGTTAGTGGCTTAGGTTATTAGGTGGTATCGATCACCACAGAATGAAATCCGAGAGGAAAAAAGGTTTGGAGGGGAAGACAAGGCGACATGGATGGAGCAGGCCGAGGTGTAAGAGCCCACGCGGGCCGGAAGGCGGTTTTTATGGGTGTGGACCTTGCAATGTAGGTTAGCAGCAACAATTCGAAGTCGGTGGTGGCCTTGACTTGTGTGAAGACCTGTTGCTAAAGCAGTGGGGTCACTCTTCCAAATTGTTTATATGGTATTTAAATTTTTTTCTGACTAACTTGTAATGAAACTTTTTAAAAAAAGTAGAATAAGATGAAGATGAAATAAAAATTACCTCTGATTCCATCACCCAAAGCTCTGTTAATATTTATGTATATTGATTTCCTTCCAGTATTTTCCTGAATATGCACACATGTGCGCGCGCGCACACACACACACACACACACACACAGTTGCAAGATCAGCATCATTCTGTATAGGCAATTTTATATCTTAACATTAAATGCACATCTTCTCCACATGCTTTAAACTGCTTTAAAAACATTTTAAAATGTTTTTAAATAATGGTGCATTATTCTCTAATTTGGGGGTGTTCAGTTTGCTTCCATTTTTTTAAAAGCTATTTTTACATTACAATAATTATCCTTTTTCTTTTTTAGTATAAAACTTTTAATTATATTTTGGCTAGAATTTTCCTGAGAAGTTTTTTTTTAATTGATTTACAATATTATATTAGTTTCAGGTGTAGAGCATAGTCATTCAACATTTTTATAGATTATACTTCATTTAAAGTTATTACAAAATAATTTTATAAAAGGTAGTTCGAATCTCTTAATCCCATACCCCTGTTTTACCCCTCCCCCCCATTCCCTCTCCCCACTGGTACCCAGTAGTTTGTTTTCTAAATCTGTGAATCTGTTTCTTTTTTGTTACATACATTCATTTATTTTTTTAAAACTTACTATTATTTTTTAAATTTATTTATTTATTTTGGCTGCTCCGGGTCTTAGTTGCGGCATGCGGGATCTTTTAAGCGTGGCATGCATGCAGGATCTAGTTCCCCAAGCAGGGATCAAACCCATGCCCCCTGCATTGGGAGCTCAGATTCCTACCCACTGGACCACCAGGGAAGTCCCTACATTTGTTTGTTTTATTGTTTTAGATTCCACTAACATACAGTATTTGTCTTTCTCTGTCTGACTTATCTCACTCAGCATGATACTCTCTAGGTCCATCCACATTGTCACAAATGGCGGAATTCCACTCTTTTTCACGGCTGAGTAATATTCAATTTTGTGTGTGTGTGTGTGTGTGTGTGTGCGTGCACACGTGTGCGTGTGTATGTATACATTTATATGTGTATGTATACACACACACACACACACACACCACATCTTCTTTATCCACTCACCTGTTGATAGACACGGGTTGCTTCCATATCTTGGCTTTTGTAAATAGTGCTGCTATGAACATTGGGGTGCATGTATCTTCTTCAGTTAGTTTTTATTTTTTATTTTTTTGGATATATACCCAGGAGTGGAATTGCTGGATCATATGGTAGTATTTTTAGTTTTTTTGTGACACCTTCATACTGTTTTCCATAGCGGTTGCACCGATTTACATTTCCAGCAGTGTACAAGGGTTCCCTTTTCTCCACATCCTTGCCAAAATTTGCTATTTGTAGATTTTTTGATAATACCTGTTCTGACAGGTGTGAGGTTATACCTCATTGTGGTTTTGATTTGCATTTCTCTAATAATTAGTGTGTTGAATATCTTTTCATGTGCCTATTGGCCATCTGTATGTCTTCTTTGGGAAAATGTCTATTTAGGTCTTCTACCCATTTTTTAAACTGGATTGTTTGTCTTTTTGATGTTGAGTTATATGAGCTGTTTATATATTTTGGATATTAATCCATTATCAGTCATACCATTTTCAAATATTTTCTCCCACTCAGTAGATTGTCTTTTCGTTTTGTCCCATTCAGTAGGTTGTCTTTTTGTTTTGTTGAAGGTTTCCTTTGCTGTGACAGTAATTAACCTTTTAAATACATGCGTCTTGGACTTTTTTTTTTTTTTTTTTGTGGTACACAGGCCTCTCACTGTTGTGGCCTCTCCCGTTGCAGAGCACAGGCTCCGGACGCACAGGCTCAGCGGCCATGGCTCACGGGCCCAGCCGCTCCGCGGCATGTGGGATCTTCCCAGACCAGGGCACGAACCCGTGTCCCCTGCATCAGCAGGCGGACTCTCAACCACTGCGCCACCAGGGAAGCCCTATTTTTGGTTGATTTATTCAACAGCTATTTGATGAGTACCCACTCTGTGACAGGCGTGTGGCATTTTTTAATGGCTGTCAGTAAAGTTTAACTTCTTTATGTGTTTATTAGTCCATTGTTTCCTTTTATAAATGTTCTGTTCATGTCCATTACTGACTTTTCTGTTGGGGTGTAATTATTCTATAATGTATTTGAACTGTTCTGTAATTTATGTAGTCTTTGTGTGTGTGTGTGTGTGTGTGTGTGTGTGCGTGCACGTGTGCATGTGATATTTGCAACAAATATTTTCCCCAGCTTCTTTGATTTTTAATTTTGCTTATGATTTTTTGAGATATAGAACCTTTATATTTTATTTAGCTGAAAATGAAATGATTTTTGTCTGGTTTTTTTTTTCTTTGTGACTTCTGTTACTTTGGGCTTAGGAATTCCTTCCCACCCAGAAGTTGGAAAATATTCATCTAATTAAAAATTTAGAGAAACATTTTTTATGTAAAATCCACCAAATTAGAAGTGAAGTGTGAGAAAAAGATCCAAATTTTTTTTTTTTTTCCACAAAGTAGATCCCTCAACATTGTGTGCTGAGTCATCTGCATTTACCCAGTTAATCTTTGGTGCTTCTTTTATATTTCAAGACCTTGTACTGTTATATCTAGCTGTAGGAGTCCATGAGTTTTGGTGGATATTAGCACCCGAGCGGAGATATGAAAATACTTTTTTTCCAACATCTTATTATAAAAAATCTCAAGCACACAGCAAAGTTGAAAGAATTTTACAGTGAACCCCCATATATACACCTATTAGATTCTGCAATTAATGTTTTAGCACTTTTTCCTTTATCATTTATCTATTTATGTGATACCTTTTAAACCTCCTGAATCATTTGAATTCAAAACTGGGCTCAAAGACATTTTCCTTCATTCTGTTTTTTCTCTAACTTGTAGGCTTGATTTCCAGGAAGCTTTTAGCAATTTATATTAATACAGTAACATAGTGAACATCCTAATAGATACCAAAAGAAACTGCTTGGTTTCTCTTAATTTCATGGATATGGTTTGATTGGTCAGCGTTATGATGATGATTCACATCACGATGGGTTTGTTTTTCAAACATCATTCTCTATTAAGGGCTCCGTCCTCCACTACAGTACAGTTGCTTTTTGTTCTTTTCGGATGGAACTGAAGAGGACATTGAAGAAAGGGATAGAAAGGCTACTCAGTAGACACCAAGATGCTTGTGTAAGTCTGTGGTGGGTGGGCCTTGCCAGAGCTGGCAAGGGGGCTGGCTGGGCCGCAGTGGGCTTTGAGAGAAGGCTTTTGCCGGAGTCAGCCACGTTTCCGAGTGGCTGCCATAAGGCTCTGCCGCCGGAGCCCTCAGCATGAAGGCTGATTTGCCCAGGGCAGCCTGTCCCAGACCTGCCCTGCTAAACGTTTGGCTTTGAATGGCCCTGGTTCACAGCGAGTGATCAGGACGAATAAACCTTAGGTCAAGGAGCTTAGTCACCTCTTTCCAGCCTAAATGATGAGCACCCTAAATTCCCATGAGTTTTTGGTGCTTGAAAGCATCTCAGCTTAGAGATGGGTTTGCAGCCATGTCTTAACAGCAGACCGACCTACCGCGTCTGCCTCTTGGCGCAGCATACAAGTAGATGATGGAAGAAGGCACAGCCTGCGTTAAAAGACTCACCCGTGGTCACCGCTAGAAATTAACCGTGGTTTAATTTTTGTACTTTTTTTCCCCCATCCAAGCCTCAATTTCCTATATGCAGAATAAGTTGATTTCATTAGATGATACAGAAGATTTTTTTTCTTTATCCTAAACTTCTGATTTTAATCTAGAGCATTAAATGTAGGTCAGTATTCACCCCTTTCTCAGAAATCTGGGAAGACAGTTTTTTTGTTTGGTTGGTTGGTTTTTTTCCCCAGTTTCTTTGAATAATACTTTCCAGGCTGTTAAGACCATCGATGAAGCTCACCAGACTCTGGATCTAGGGCTAAAATTGTAAAGCCGTTACTTCCTTGTGAAAGGAATGAGAGGGCATTCCTGAGACGGCGCAGAGGGGGAAGCCTTACTCACAGGAAGCATATTAGCTGACTAGCTGCCTACAGAGCATGTTCCCTCCTCGACCTCCGGGAGACTCATCCTGTGGTCCAGTGTCACCTTTGTTCTAAATATTCTGCTCGTAGCGGATGATGATGCGATAGTATTTTAGAAGTCTAGCCAACCAGTGCTTTGAAATGGAAGGATAGCTATACCGGAAAAATTTAACATAATCTAAATTGATACTCTAGTAATATCAGTATTCAGAAGAGGCATCCTATTTGAGGGATTTTCAGGAAAAAGAAAAGTTCAAGAACCTGAGTTCTTCCCATGCCGCTGTCCCCTCTCGCCTTTACACTCCAACAAGACTCAGCTTGTTGCTTCCCAAACCCGCCGGGCCATTTCCTGTTACCCTCCCTCTGAACATGCAGCGCCTCCAGCCTTACCCCTCTGCCCACCTCCCAAGCACCATCACGCCCCACCCAGCCCAGTGCTGCCTTTCACGCTGCAGATACACAAATACTAAAGTGTGGAGTTTATTTGGCTTTCATTAATTTGCCAGAAGCAAGGAGAGGGTAGTTACAAAGCACTACTCTATAACCTGTTGTTTTCCACGCTATTAGAATGTAAAGCAGACTGATGTAAGAACCGGCTGTCCCCACCGGTCACCACCATGCTGTGCATAGTGTTTATGAATCGTCTTCCAAATCCACAGCTAGTTTTAAAATCTGGCTTCCGGGCTAGGTCTGCAGGAAATACGACTGTGAGATCATAAATGCTATGGAGTGAGTATGAAGTTATTTACCAGGTCCTGTTATGTCAGCACTTGGGAATCGTACGAAAGCTGCTTTGTAAGCTGGGCTGTACCTGTTTGGAACCTAGTATCTCCAAAGGGGTTAACATGTTAGAAATATAAATGGCTTTAAAATGAGTTTAAATTAAATCATAAAGTTTTTAAACATAAAATAAGGTTTGGGGTACATTCACAGGCAGTGGGATTATTTAACAGGTTTGTAAGGAAAATAAGATATGTGAGGTACATCGTTAACTTTTAAGATATATGTCTTGAAGAGAAAACTCTAACGAAATACCCTATGGTGTTACTCTCAGGGATTTAAAAAAAACAACAGAGGGCACAGAAACAATGTTTTAGGTAGATGGGGGATATTTTCCAGTAAGGAATCTTTCATGTACTGATTTAATTGAGAGCCCTCTCATTTGAAACTCAAGTATGAATATCATCACCACTGTGGTGATAACAGTGTCAGTTAGCTGTGACCTAATCTGTACCAACCATGACTAACCAAGGGTTCCAGGTCACTTCGGTTGTATTTCCTGTGGCCTCGCTGTTCCGGGGGCAGGATTAACAAGGAATAACTCATTTCTGTGTTCAGGCCTCTAATTTTTCATTCATGTAAACAATAGGTGAGAATAGACCTGACCCAACACAGGTGCAAGAGATTAGTAATGCTAACAACAGTAGGTAACACTTTGAGCTGGGCCCCCCTATGTCAGGCACTGGGCCGAGTACTTTACTTGGTTGTCCGTTTTAATAAACAATCCTGTGTGGCAGGTGCTATTATTATACCCATTTTACAGGTAGGAAACTGAGGCACAGAGAAGTTAAGTTTTTTCTCCCAAGATTACACAGCTAGTAAGTGGAGGAGCCAGGATCAAATCACAGAAGTCTGGCTCCTAAACCCAAGCTCTTAATTTGTATCCTATTCAGTTTCCATAAATGACTCATTTATCGGAGGTATTTTTATCCTTTGGGGCCGCTCAGTTTCATTTAGTCAGTTATCTCTTGGAGTGGTTTTAATGTATTAGGGAGGATGGATGCAGGCCCCAAAGCTGCGCATCATCGTGCCTTACCTTGCTCTGGATCTTCACCTGGTTACAGCTTGTCATTAACGACGCACGTTACCACAACCTGCCCCCACGGCTCCGGCCAACGCGCTTTTGGTAATAAGAGAGTAGTATGTCCAAAAAAGGTAATTAACAAAGCAACTATCCCACCTACCAAAAAAGTGATGAGGTGTGGCCCATGATGGAATCCCCTTTTCATTTATTACTGGAAATGAATAGAAACTCATTAATATTGTGCCTTCCAGTAAGTTCAGGCCCTATAATTTAAGCACACTGTCAGGACCCAGAAATCTCATCTTGTGAGACTATTATTGCTTGGTAGACTGACTACATAATGCCTCGGTCAGGAAGAGCGGGTTTTCCAGTGATATGGAAGAAAGGCCCTTCGTGCGTTGGTCTCATCTTTTGGCATTACCCCATCCTTACCCCTATTCCATGGTCTCTGGTCCAGCCAGATGAAGCTGGTCATGTTTGCCCTCCACGTGGAATCTCTTTCCTTCCCTCTCTTCCTAGCCAACCACTACTGTTCCCTTCAGATGAAACCTCCTCCAGGCAGCCTTCCCTGACTGCTCAGGACCAGGTCAAGTGCCCCACATGCTTCCACAGCACCCTCTGCTTACCCCTGTGTACACACATCATACCAAGTTCTAACTTCCTGTTTCTTGTCTGTCTGCCCTGACTTGCGCTGGCCCTTTAAGAGCCAGGATAGGTATTGTTTACCTTTGGATAAACACCCTGACACACAAGACAGTGCCTGACACGTGGCAGGTACTCAACAAATGTTCGAATGAGAGAGAGGTAGAAATGCCATACTTGGTGACAAGGGAAACTAATACATGAAATATCCAGTGTTGACAGATCCTAAGGTACATTCGTGATATTACCTGACTGAATCCTCACCGCAACTCTGGGAAGTCAATTCCTTTCACCCCATTGCACTGACATGGAAACATCAGCTTACCCCGGTGCATATACACAGTTTGTAGGTGGGAAAGCCAGGACTGGAGCTTAGGTCTCTGACCCCAGGTCTTACGTTCTGACATACCACGTGAATATTCCAAGGCCGGTCTTAGTTCAGGTATTAGACTCTGTAACAAAGCAGTGTGTCATTCTTGTCCTCACCAAGTAGGTCCAGAGGGAGAATCAACAGGTTTTAATTTCTCTCCCTTTTAATGTCTTCCTTGGCATCCTCCTACCCCCCATCCCCACCCACGTTTCCAGTGGAAGACTTACAGTGACCTGTGATGGACCCTGTGCAAGTTCCTAGGTGTTGACGGTGAATCTTCTGTAGGCAGACCAAGCTGGCTGCTGCTCTTATTTGGGGGAGAGGAGTAGTAGAGCTTTGGGAAACATGGAGAACTGCGGGGGTTCTGGTAAAGGTCTTGAGCAAATTGAGTAAGATCCTGCTGTATTAGGGAGTACGGAATGAGCAGGGTGGGAGGTGTGTGTGTCTGGGCGCCGAGAAAGGGAGCAAGAGGATATGAGTCGGGGGGCTGGTTCGGTTGACAAGTAAGAGGCTGTTGAGAGGTTGCTGGCTGTGTAATTGACCAGTTGAATAGATCTTAATAGCAGACTGGGGTGTTCTCCACGGGCCTGCTGGCGGGGGCGGGCTGGGGCGGGCGGCAGGGCAAGCTAGTGAGCCGGCAGCGTCTTGGACACACAGAGCTAGGTATGACGGACTCACCTGGAATGCAGGGCCTGTCCTCATTTCCGTAAGCAGGTAACCCGCGGAATACAGAGTCAGGCAGAGAGAGATTGGGGCAACGTTTCCTAAACTTTAAAAGTTCAGGATTTAATACTCAGCCCTGCTCTGTTCTAGGTACTCCTGGGAATGTTGTCAAAGGGAGGAATTTTTAATTTCACACAGGAATTAATTTTGCCACCACGATAGAACGTTAGACAAAGTTCATAAATTCCTCCAGCGGTGGTTTGGAGTGTCAGTTATGGACGTCTCCTTTTGTACCTGGTTATCCACAGTAAGAAGCCATCCCAGCATTTTATTATGGTTTTAACTGGGGTGTGGGCAAGGTCAGGATGAAATGGCGATGCAGTTAGAAGTACCTTCTACAGGACATTCACAGATCAGAGTGACTCAGGGAGGTCAAGGCAGGCTGGCGTCATTATTCATTTAGTCAACAAAGATTTCTTGAGCAGCTGCTGTGTGCCAGGCACTGGTCAGCGCTGAGACGATGATGACAGTGATCTCTGTCACCATCGCACTTGCGTAAATGCACAGAAGAGCAGTCTGTTAAAACTCAGGCTCCGTGAGACGCGGGGAAAGGTGCTCTCTGATGAAAGAGGGCCTTCCTTTCAAGTGGTTCTGTGAGGAGGTGACTTCCAAGGTTAGAGCTGCAGGATGGGAAGGAGTATATGGGGAGGAGTTGGGGGGAAGGTTCCAAGCACCAAGAACCGCACGTTTAAGAGGCTCTGGAGGGCTTCCCTGGTGGCGCAGTGGTTGAGAGTCTGCCTGCCGATGCAGGGGACACGGGTTCGTGCCCCGATCCGAGAGGATCCCACATGCCGCAGAGCGGCTGGGCCCGTGAGCCATGGCCGCTGAGCCTGCGCGTCCGGAGCCTGTGCTCCGCAACGGGAGAGGCCACAGCGGTGAGAGGCCCGCGTACCGCAAAAAAAAAAAAAAAAGAGGCTCTGGAGTGGGAAATGAGTCTGGCCTTTGAGGATCAGGAAGAAGGCAGGTGTGGCCCAGGTGAGGGAGGGGCAAGCAGGTGCGGCCCCTCAGAGGCCTTCAGCTTGGTCCCTCCCTGCTCTGGAAGGTGTCCATCCCAGAGGTCTCAGGGACATGCTCGATGATCCCCGGAAGTGTCCGCGGCCCAGGCACCCAGGCTCTTAGGAGAGCTCTTGTCCCCAGGAGGCTGCCTGCCACTTTCCTCTCCTGATACTCTCACTTGTTGAGGGGAATAAATAAGGATATACAGCAGAAGCAGATTTTAGTGAAACCAGTAGTCATACCAGGTGCCCCAAAGTGTGAGAATATGCCCACAGGGACTACACAGTGACTTTAAATGGAACTGGTTTTAAACCGATGATCTGCCCGCTGTACCGTGGGTCACACGTGCCAGTCTTGTGAGCGGGAACACAGCCAGGCCGGCAGGATTTAAACAAAAACCCCAGTCAGGGCTGCCAAGTGGAACCTGCGTTCTTGGCCCCCGAGGTTCTGGTGGTCCACCGAGCGGGCAGGGCGGGAGAGGCCCTCTTCTGACGTTAAACCTCCTCCAGTCTGGGCCGCCCCAGCGGGCAGCCTGGCGGCCTCCTGCTTGGCGAGTCCCTCCCGAGTCCTGAGTCCCGTGTGTCCCCTGCGCTGCCCGTGAGGTCGGGGCAGGCCTCTGGCCACGCGTCCCTCCTCTTTGGCCGCGCACCCTCGCTCTTCGAATCACCTCGCCCCCATTTTAGAAGAAATGAACTTCGAAGCCGGGGGGTGGGGTGAGGCCAGGAGGAAGAGAGTGCCGGGACATGTTGTGTAAACACTGCTCCTGATCCTTTCTTGTCTTTTACTACCTGTAGGGGCAGGTGGACACGGAGAAGCTGCTGGCAGGAAGGGCTGATTGTTCTCAAGGTTATGGGTTATGCAACAGAGCAGAAGAGCTTTGAGGATGCAGGAGGTCAGAGCAGCTTGTCCACAGGCATTTAACGCAGAAGTTTCCCTTCATATAAGATCTTATTTGCTTGACACTGTCATTAAGAATTCCCGTGCCAGCATTTAGCTGGATCTCTGGGGTGAGTCATCGTTGCCAGTCTGCAGTTAAAGTAAGTGATTTCCTTTAAAGGACTCCGCTTCCAACGTTTTCCTGAGATGCCAGGCTGAAGCAGGTACCCTTGGCGCCTGTTTTTGAATAGAATGTCATTATATCCTAGTCTGTACGTTTGTACTCGAGTCCATGAGAAAGAAAAAAAAGGAGACTATTCCGCCTTCTTTATCCAGTTACGAAGTGCAGGTAGATGGTGATGTAATAGATTCTGTGGACCAGGCTGTGCTGAGCTTGCGTCTGGGACAGTGACCAGACGGATGAGAGGAGAAGCAGAAGATATTTTTAGTCTGTCAGGGCTGCTCTGAGACATGGGTTCTTCCCCTACCGCAATACTTCCCAGCGGGAGGCTCAGTGCCAGGCGCACTTGCTCTGGTTCACCTCACTTCTCTATTATGCTTTCAAATATTGATGAGGCCTGGTGGGCTGCCGATTTGCTGAAGCAGCTTTGAAGCCCACACAATTCAGCTCGAGTCTGTGACATTGCTTCGAGGGCCTCTCAGAGGGCTCTGTGTCCCACCCAGGGACCAGTGCCATCCCTCTGAGGTGTGGTTTTCTCTGGAAATCGGGGCCTGGGGACATAGTTCACTCTTTCTCTCTTTTCCTACATGGAGGTGATTCAGGCATGCGTGGGAGTTCTGATGCTGACATGACCCCTCTACACGTAGGTTCTTAAAATTTGGGGTGAGCCGATTTAAACCACCAGCAATGGTAAATCAATTGAAAACTTCAGTGAGGTTATAAGCCAAGTACAACTTGCGAAAAGTGATAAAAGGAAGGGATCCTGTCTGGAATATACCAGCTGTCTCTAGAATCACTTTTGCAAGCTGGAGGGCTTCTGTCTGTGGTAAGAAAAGTGTAGGTCAATTTCCATACAAGGGTTTTTGCCTCTTTGGTAAACTTCTGATTGGCTGGTCGTTGTTTTGATTGAGGGCCGGTCCGTCTCCCTGGCCCTCTGAGCAAGTGGTGTCAGTAAGAGCGTAGAAGGCACCACGTACTGTGTAGAGGAAGCACTGGGTGGGATTAGGAGGCCGGATCCCTGTCTCTTCCATCCAGTTCCCGCCCCCTCCCCCATATCCATGCCAGCCCGTGAGCACCAGTGACCCTGGGAGGTTCCCGGGCCTCTCCCTCCCCCTGTTGATGAGACAGGATATAACCTACAGGCCCTGAAGTCAGGCCACCTGGGTCTGCAACCCGCGTCTGCCACTCGCTGGCTGTGTGACTCTGGGCACGTTAACGTTGCTTAATGTCTTGGTGCCTCAGTTTCCTAGTCTGTCAAATGGGAGTAGTACCCACCTCACAGGCTGCTGTGAGGCCTGAATGGGTTAAAGCGTGTGCAGTGCCTGCAAGGTGGTTTGCCTTTCTTGGGAAGGATCACAGACGCTGGTTCCAGTGATGGAGTCTCTGTTACTTTCTCCTCCCTCTTCAGGTAAATGGACCTGCGTGGTCACGAGAGCCAGTCAGAGCAAGTGACAACCCAGGAAGCCCGAGGGGCCCTGGGCTGGGGTCTTGGCGCCCTCTCTGTGCCTGCCTTGCTCCCCAGCTGCTTACACAGCAGCCCTTGCCTCCCCAGGAAAGGCTCAGCCCCACGCAGAGCACAGGCTCCAGCAGCCCCCGCAGATAACTGTGCAGGGGGACACGGGGCCTCAGGTGGGCAGTGTTGCTGACCTGGGGACGGTGCCCCTGGGCGTGTCGAGGTCCTGGCAGCATGTTTCAAGGATCATTGTCAGACTGGGTCATGGGGCCAAGCTCTTTACTAGCTGGTTCTCCTTGGTGAAAACTTACAGAAAACTTTTCCTTCTCAGTCTGCATTTTCAAACGCGTGACACACTTCTCTGAGGGCTTGGCTGGCTACCCTTCAGATAGCCCAGTGAGAGACAAGACCACCAGTTTTCATGCAGGTCACACCTCTCCACCTGATACCCCATGCTTTCTACAGAGGTTCTCAGTGGGAGAAAAGTTATGTTTATGGGGCAAGTTCAGAGAGCTTGTGTCTCCTTTCCAGAATTTACTTGGTGGCTTCGCCCTATGTGGTGGAGAACCCCGTTCTCTTAAGTTTGGGTGGTTCCATCCAGCCTCTACCAGGAATTACGTCTTTAAAGACTGCCTGGGTAGGAGAGTCCAGGACTCCCTTGGGGATTGGCGAGGGGCATCTATGAATCCAAGGGGGGGAGCTGAAGAGGTGAGCAATCCGGGAAGAGAAAGCCAGGTCGAGGGCAGATGAAGTTGTGCTGATTGCCTGTAGGTCACAAACCTGAAGTTTTGTCAGATCTCTGGGTAAGGAGAGAACCACCCTGAATAGATAAGTATCTTAAATCGACTTTACAAGGAGCTAAGCTGAGAATGGTAGATATTCTTCATCACTCAAAATTGTTAGTCCAAAAGGCCTAGAAAAGGCTAGCCACTTCTGGTGGTTAAAACCAAGCGCTCCCAGTTTTCTGCACAAAAAACCTGGAAATTCTCTCCCTACATCCTGGAGGGTCTGGCCATGGAATGGCTGTGTGAGGCTGCCCACTTGTGGCCAGCATCAGCAGTGCGTGTGTAACCTGTTGCTGGAGGCTCTGAAATGCAGTCATTTTAAAGGTCTTTTTCAAAAGACTTTTCTCAGTCACTCTCTCTCTACACGTGTCACTCCATATCCAGGGCTTAACCATTCTGCTTTGTTATCTTTCTAATCCGTACTTTGCTCTCTTTGGACTCCAAGGTCACTACTTTCCAGTAAGTTCTTCCACTGGCCTCCCAGCTGATCTTTTTAAAATGTAAATCTGCTTGTCTTTCTCTTACTCAAAGCCCTTTAATAGCTCCTCCTTTTCCAGGTTCCAGTGCCTCTCTCAGAAGATCCTTGAGGCCCGCTTCTCTGCCCTGGACCACGTCTTTACTCGTGTTCCTCTCTTTTCCTCATCCATTCATCTGCTGACACCTGTGCATTCTTAGGAGTCGTCTCAGGTATCACCTCCTCCAGGGAGCCCTCTGGATTACATTAGATAATGTGATGTAATGTAATAAGGGGGGGAGGGAGAAAACGTGAGCACACCGCGTTATAACCAAGTGCTTTTCTTCCCCTCCTGCAAGACATAAGCTACCTGAAAGGGGAGACTTGTTTTCTCTGTGTCACAGTGTCTGGCATATCACTGTTGCTCACCACTATAGAGGGAATAAAGGGAGACAAGATAAAAGCAGGCGAAGACCCAGATCACCGACTGATTCCTCTTGGGCGTGATGGAGCTCAGGAAAGAACTAAGCTAAGCTCCAGGCCCAAGAGTAAAGGCACAGCCAGTCAGTGCGGGCGAAGAGAAGTCCATCACGGCGCGGAGCTGGCCAGCTAAGCCCTCCTTCCAGCCCGCCCTCCTGCTCCTCTCAGAATGCTTCTGTGGACCCACCCGCCTGTATTGCACACCTTTTTGATATGTGCCCTAAGTACCGTCCAGAGTCTAGGTCTCAAAAAGTATTTGCTGATGGACTTAATTACTTATTTGACAGGCGGCAAGAGCACATCCTGAAGTGTCAATTAAGACCTGTGTTAAATCAACTGTACTTCGATTTTTAAAAACAGAACAGGGAAGGAAAAGAAAAATGGCGTGTGTTTCTGACCGTCTGTGGGTATGAGGCACTGCGCTGGCCACTGTGGGCCAGCAGAGAGAAGGCATTGTTCTGTGCCTGCAAGGAGCTGACCGTCTAGCTGGGGAGAAGACAGAGCATGCAGGCCACGTTAGGGAACGAGATAGCAGATGTGAACGTGTCACAAGGCAGTGTGTGATTAATTGGCAGACAAGGAGCTCAAGAATGTGGTGGGGATTGAGCCAGATAATGTATGTCCAAGTGCCTCAGCCCTTCAGCACTCCTGACCCCAGCCAGCCCTGCCGTCCGCCTCTCTCACACCCTGTTGATCCACCTCATACAATGAAGGTACTCGGCCAGTGCAAAGCCCCCCATGCCCAGGCCCCAGCCCACCTCCCAGCCCCGTGTGCCCCCCAGCCCTTCAACCCAAAGCTGCAGAGATACCGAAGTGAACTCCCATCTTACTTCTGTAGCGCCCACCTTCCTTCCTTGTCCAACCTTGTCCCTCCGTTAAAACCTTCCTTTTCCTTTAAAATTCAGCCTAGAGTTCCTCCGTAAAGCCTGCTGAGTCTGCAGGCAGAGCTCCTTCCACGTGCTAGGCGGCGATGCTCGTGTGCTTCTGTCCTGCGAGGCGAGGGATGTAAACTTCTGCCGCAGGGACAGTGTCTTTTCCCTTCATACTCGGAGCACCTGACATGCTGTCTGACATGGAGCACATGTCCCTTAAGTGTTTGTCATTGACTGAAAGGACTTAACACATTGGAAGGACTGAGTAAACATCGGTTGGCTTTGCACGGTTAAGACATAAGTGCTATGAGTGCAGGAGAGGGTGACATGCCCGAGTGGTCCAGGGAGGCTCCGTAGAGCGAGAAGGGAATATTGAACTGAACCTTAGCGGTTTTGTACACTTAAAACAGGCAAGGAATGAGAAGGATCCCGGGTGGAGTAGCTCAGTGTCTGTGGCTGCTGGCAACCCAACTGGCCTCTCAAAACAGAAAAACAGACCAGAGGGAGGGAGCCCCGCAGAGTGGGGTGGTGGAGGCAGCCGATTTTAGTTGGAGCAGAGGGTTTACCTAAAGGAAGTCGAGAGAATGCCCTGGAGGAAGTTTGGACTTAGGTGGAGGAAAGACCTCAAAAGCAATGGGCTGTTTTGCTGGCAGCGGACGCCCTTTGTTACTTTTGAAAACCATGGTGACTTGATCAAAGTGGTGTTGAAAGTGGGAGCTGCCCTGTGGCCCTGCCTTCATTTTATACCGCAGCCAGAGGCCCAGGTGGTGACCAAGATGCTTAGCCTCCAGGTGTGAAGCCCCTCTGCTACGCAGAGCCTCACCTGGAAAGGCTGGACTTTCTATAAACAAAGGTTTTCCTTCTGACGCTGCCCTTGACCTGGCTCTGAGCTGTTGATTCTTTGGGTCCATTCAGCTCTGTCCTGTCCTTCTACCCTCGTGACTGGCAATGACCCGGAGAGTGGCAGCACCCCTGCAGCAGGTGGCCTCCAGAGCTGAGTCACCGCCCTGGGAACCGTGCCCTGGCAAACCGGGAGCTCTCCACTTCACCCGGCTCTGCAAGGCTCTCAGGGCACCGCCAGAGCTGCGGAGAAAGCTTTATGCATCTAGAGTGTCACCAAGCTGATAGGAAAGTGAAATAAAGGCAATTGAAGACCAAAAAGGAAACTGTCCTAATGGTAGTTTCTAGCTGGTATCTTTGGCAAAATACAAAGAGTTTTTTTCACAATTATACTTACGGGCCGTGGTGGTTTTATTTGAACATACCCAAATTATCCATTTACGGGTATCTTTAAGAATGGAATGAAGAGGATTTTAAAACGATGGTTTAAGATTCTGTTAGACCTTGTAAATTAAGAGAGCTTAAGGAATAAAATGATATGAAGAGATACCTTAAGCTGTCAGTATTCTCGGAAATGAGCAAATGAGGTTTAGGGTTTTTTTAAGTTTTTCTTTATCATTCATAGATACTCTGATGGCTGTTGTTTTTAAAAAATTATGGTGCTTTTAGTTCATCCCTGAGAAGATAAAAATGTAATGTTGTTCTTGAAAGGAGGGTTGTTTTTTTTGTTGTTGTTTTTGATGTTTTTTTGTTTTGTTTAAGTCTGGCTTGTTTACTACGCCAGTGAATAGAGACGACCTCAGTCTAAAAAAAACAAGTTAAGTCTCTCCTCGCCTGGCAAAATAAGCCTTTTTCAAGTAGCAAAAGAATCGCAAGTTTGATCACCAAGTCGTCATTTTAGCTGATTAGATTTTACAGAAGACAAAACAGGAGGCTCTCTACATTTTCACAACTGAATAGCTCTTAGGAAGTACTCCCAGCTTATTCAGTTCCTATAAGGCCGTAACAAGTCTGGTGACAATCAGACAGTTGCCTGAATGCGAATGCTCTGTGTGGTTAACTGTGCTGTGGCCACTGTGAGCTTTCAGAATCGGAGAAAACGGCATCACATCTCTTGCTTTTTGAGTATGCAATTCTCTAACTTAAAAAAAAAAAAAAGCTTCATTTTTTTTTTAAACTTCACACATCGTGTGCCCAGCTATTCTCTGCAGCTGAAGTGTCCCTGAAGGCAAAAACCCCAGTCATTTTCTGGGGCAAATGGTCTTGAGCGCTGGGTTTTTTCACATGCTCTGACCACCCTGGGGCAGTTTTCAGCAGGGCCGGGGAACTCACTACTTAGTTTCCAAAGATGCTGTGAGCTGTGACCAGGAAGTTGGGTTTTCTCTGTTATCATCTTGTTTACTTTCCGTGAGCCACACAAAACTATGGACGGTCCAAAGTGTTCCCAGTTTCTCGAAGGCAGGAAGAATTAATGCAGCTTCTACCAGCAACCAGAGCCATATCCTGATTCCTACAACCTTTATGATCTCAGATCAATAAAGGCCAAATTGAAATGCATTTGGAAGTTAGAGGTCAGTTGATTCTAGAATCCATTCCAGTCTAGACTCACTGGATTTGGGCGTGCAGTTTCGAGAGAGGATTTTAAAAGGAGGGGAGCTCTATTCTTTGTTTTTTGACCTGTGCTGGGAGGGAGAACTAATCTGCTTTGGGAGTAGAAGTTGCAAAAAAGCCAATCCCAGTGACCATACAGAAAGATTCATGAGCACTCGCCCTGGACTCGGCATGCCCGCCTGGACGGAAGCCGGCAAAGGGTACCAGCCTGACAGCGTTGAAGCATCAGAGCGTCAGAAGGCTCTTGAGAAGCACTCGGGCCCTGAGGGGTTAAAAAGGCAGAGACAGCCAGTCAGCAGGTGCCCGCCGGGCATGGATTTGTTCATCCTGCCCTTCTGAAGTCAGAGCCAAGCAACGTTCTTCGCGGTTTTGAGTGATTCACGATGTCTCTCTCTCGGCAGGGCCACTTTCCACTCATGGGCTTACGACTGAAGCCCCTTAGGAGCAGGCCAGAGTGGAGCCCAGCCTCAC
Source organism: Tursiops truncatus (assembly GCF_011762595.2). Classification (NCBI taxonomy): domain Eukaryota; kingdom Metazoa; phylum Chordata; class Mammalia; order Artiodactyla; family Delphinidae; genus Tursiops; species Tursiops truncatus. The sequence goes on along the minus strand of NC_047042.1, from coordinate 83,833,641 downwards.
ACCTCATGTCACATCTGAGAATCATTTTAGAGCACAGGGGAAACTGTCACAGACAGCTGCTTGTTTCAGAGATGAGACTGAAGCAGGGGCCGTGGTCGGCCGGAGGTCACGGTGCGGGGAGCAGAGGCCGGTGGGAGCCGGGCCGCCCTCCTCTGACCACACAGCTCCTGCCCCAGCCTGGTGGGAGAAGCTGCTGCCCTTGGACGATGCTTAGAAAATGGCTTAGGTCAGAAAGGAGAACCTCATCTGCACAGAATGAAACAAATCAGTTACTTGTGTAGACAGCTTCCGCCCAGCCTCTTTTGTCAGCCTGGTGAATTTATTAGCTCCTGGGCTTCCAGAAATAAGAATAATAGTATTTCTATCTGTGTGCCGAAATGGGAGACTCGATAGACCCCTCTCTCTCTTTTTCTTTTTTTTGGATGAGAATTAGCTTATTTCACGCTAGTTCTTAATAAAACAAACGTCGACTCCTTCCCACAGGAGACAGAATTGAGCAATGTTCTGAGAGCACACTGTGCTCCTCGGGGCACTGAGTGAATGTCATGTTTAGAAGATGCTCTAGAAGCTTGCATGTGTCTCCTGGGAATAGAGTGAAGGGCGGTGGAGACGGGGCAGAGAAGCCGCCGCTGGAGGAGCAGTGACTCACCCTTCCTGCTTGGCCAAGGACTGCAGGCCGGGCCTCGAGAAGCCCACGGGAAAGGACTCGGTTCCCCGTGAGCCCCGGCGTGAACCAGTGACCCCTGCTGGGCCCACGCGCCACCATGTCCTCCGACACCCCCCCACCCACTTCCGTGTCCACAAGAGCTGCAGAGAAGGACATGCCAGGTCCCTAGCTCTCTGCCAGCGGCTTCCCTGATCCCCTAGGAGGACGACGTCACCTGTCTTTGTATAAGGACAACACCCTGAACCAAGAGATGGATAGAGTTACTCATCTGAGGAGGAAAACCCAGTCAAAGGAAGTTTCCCACCCAAGGCCTCGGTGGTGGTGGGGGAGGGGGGGTGGGGCGGGCAAGGGGCAAGTGCTGCAGGGTCCTTTCAGGTGGCACGGAGGCAGCTGTTACAGATCGCTTTGTTGTGTTAACCGCGCGATGCTTTCGTTAACTAAACATGTCAGAAGTATCAATGAAGCATGCCCGACAAGATATTTTCGTGGGAGGAGCTGTCCCGTAGTGCCAATGACAGTAAGTACCACCTTCCGTCCCCCCAGCCCTGGGAGACAGGGCGGAGGGCAGTCAGCTTGTGTTTAGCTTCTGAGCATGATTTTATGGGACGAATAACAACGTTTTCCTCCCCATCACCTATATTGTCTTCATCCTTAAGGTAGACAATGTATTTTAAAAAGGGGCGGGAAGAAGCGTTGGGCCGTGTCCCTGCCAGCTTTCCCGGGCATCGCGCTCCGGGGCGCTGGGCCATCCCTCCATGTGCTGCACACAGAGCTGGCCCCAGGGAAGGCCTGGGCGGTTGTTTAACTTACGTCTGCCTCGGATTTTTTGAATACTGGCTTTATTTGTATGGGCTTAAAAAATTATAATGTAGCAAATGTTTCAAATTTAAGCCGTGGGTAAAGTTTTCCTAGCAGAAAATTACACAGTAAGCTGGAGAAACGGAATAGAAAGCCGCACGGGGTTCTCCTTAAGGTTTTTGTATTCTCATGGGACTCGAAGGCGCCTCGGGCCTCCAGAGACGAAGGGACTGGGGCGGAGGGTGTGGAGCTGCCCCTCCCCGAGCGTCCTGCGCACCTGCAGAGGGCAGCATCTGAGCTGCGCAAGCGCTGCATCTCCAGCTGATGTAACCCAGCGCCCCAGATGCCTGCATTCCCCACAGACAGGGGTACCCGTTTACCCTATTCATCAAGGCATCCTGAGAAAGGGGCTCCCAGTCTCTCGGGGGAACCCAGGAGGAACCGACCACCCCAGTATATTCTTGCCCACCCCTCTGCGGACGTGGAGGAAGCTAGGAGGCCCTGGGAAAGCTTATTATCCTGACCCCAAAATCTGGTGCCTCACCTGTGGGCCCCATAGCCCCTAGAGTTTCCCCTGTCCTAGAACCTAACCCACTGCCTGCTTGTCTGGACGCCTGCTAGCCTGCTGAGGCCGTGAGCACTGGCGCCCTGTCTTGTTCACTTTGTGTCTCCAGCATAGTGCTTCCCATCCAGCAAACATCTGTTTCTTCTGTTCTTCATAAATTTCATGTGTTTTCTCATCTCCTGCCACCTCAGATCTCAGTTAACTTTCAATACTGTGTGAGGGTGCGCGCGCGAGGAATACATACGTGAGCTCACGCTCACACACACACACACACACACACACCCTGACTGCAGTCCTGCGTGGCCTCAAATCCCTGCCAGTCTAATTTCCCAAAGGCCCCAAATGCAGTGGCATTCCCCCGTTCTCACTGATTTCACCTCCCTGCTACGTTTAACAATGCTAGCATCCCCTCCCGGAAACCCCCTGTTCTTCCACTTGCCCATGTCACACCTGTGGAGCCCAGCTCAGGCCCCTTTCCGCTTTGAACACCCCCCCGCCCCCGCCCCGGCCAGCCCCACACTCATCCAGCCCTAAATGACTGCTGTGCTCTCCTCTGCGTGCACCCTGCAGCAGCTTACCTGTTCTGTGTGTTAGACGTCGTTCCACAGTTAGACTGTAAGGTCGTGTGCAAGTGCATCCGCATCGTCTCCTTACCTGGTTTTCTAGTGTCTAGCCCAGTGCCGGGCTCTTAGGAGGCAATCAGTGAGTGTCTGCTGATTGATTTTGAAGCACCTATCTTTATCATTAGTACTGAGAAGTGACTCGTGGCTCTGTAGCCCTGCTGTTGTTAATCACCCTCAATGAAAGACATGACTGTCCCAGCCCCTCCCTCGGACGTGGCCCTAAATTCGCCCCCATACAAGCCGTTTTCCTGTGGAGCCCTTGTTCCATCCTGTCGTTATCTGTTTATTGTTTACTTACACTGGACTCACCTGCCTTGCTTGCTCTCGTGTCCTCTGAGCCTCATTCAGCTCCTGCTACGTTGGAATCTCGGTGAATCCGTGATGCATGAATAGATGGCGGGACATGGTTAGAATAGCCTCGTCCCAGTGTCAGATTGTATCTGTCTTCTCTTCTCTTGGACTCCCGACTCCTTGCTGCAACATCCCTTGGCTTACGTGCTACCCTTTCCCGCCAGAGAAGCCCCCAGCCCCACAGGTTCTGTGTACTGATGGCCAATATTATTTCAGTCTTTCACACCAACTTTAACATATTGATTATAATGCCTTAGGAACTGTTATCCAGAATGTTAGATGAGCCATCCCCTCCTGGGGAAACTTGCGGGTGATGGGGTTAGTTGACATTTATTGAAGGTCTGTGTACCTACCGTGTGTCTTATTTGAGTTAGTTATATTTTCACAACTCAGAATTAACATTATTATTTTCACTTTATAAATAAAGAAACTAAAGCTCAAAAGGGTTAAACAGTGTGTCCAAGCTGTGTAACAGGTGACAGAGGGAAAATCTGAATCCTGGTCTTTCTGATCTCAAAGCTTATACTGCTCGTCTCTCTGTTCCCAGTTACATGGGCCACTAAATGGGAGGTTGCTTAATAGTACTTTAGGGTAGGAAGGCAGTGCCTAAGTACTAACCTCAGATAAGCTAATGCTCATGAGGAAAGTCAGAGATAAGGGAAAGATACTCATTGGCAGGTTGATTCTAAGCAGGGATTGACAGAGGTCAGCTTCTAACACCTTAAAAGTTCAAGAGGGTGACCGCTGAGCACCTAAGAAGACCACCTTTGGGGGCTCTGTGACAGGGGGCTGTCAGTGGAGAGTGTAGGTTGACCCCTGACAGCCCCCGCCAAGGAAGCAGCAGGAATCCCGTTAGTGAAGCGAGCTCACTGGCTCTCGCTCTCCCCTTCGGTGATGGGCTCGGTACAAGCCTCAGCGCCATCCTTAGATGAGAGCAGCTGTAGAAGGCACAGACTTCCAGTGCTCCTGGGAAGGGGGAAGGGCAGAGAAGTTATGGGAAGCTGAAAATGCCTCCGTCAAGCTTATATCCTCATAATTAAGAAACCTTAGCACCAACTCATACAGTTTTCTTGACCAAACCTTTTTGTGCTCTGGTCTCCCCAACTGCAGATCATGTCCGTGCATCTAAGTCTTAAGAGGCTGCAGGCACAGGTCCCAAGTTCCTCAGAGAAGTGACAGCAAGGATGGAAGAAGCATAGTGCAGAATTAGGCTTTATCACATGCTTTTACAAGAAAAGGTTAATTGAAGGAGGACTTCCCAGCAGCTTAAATGAACTATTCCAAAGACTTTTCCAAAGACTGAAAAGCTCCCAGAAAACAGCAGACTGGCATTCCCCGCAGTCTGATGCACGTCTCAGCCACTGTCAAAAAGGGAAAGAGCTCCTCTCTGTCTTGGGTCCTATCCTCATCTTTATGATCAGACAATTTTGGAAACACGCTATCATTTTATAACGTTGTTTAAATATTCCAGGATTGTGTGTGACTCCACGTCGGCTTGAATTGTGTGTGTTTACCCTGATAGATCTCCCTTCCCATGTGTACTTCTCCACTTGCTTGATTTTTTTTAGATTGATTTTTCTGTTGTAAGACAGTACTGAATATACCTGTTGCTTTTCTCAACCGTTTCTCTTACTGGTCAAGATCCTCTTGAATTTCAATCCCAACTCTGAAGAATCTTCCTAACATAGTACGTCCCTGTTTTGACGGCATCTTGAAGCGCCTGAGCACAGTCCCGCTCGGTAGCACTCGGCTGAAAGGTCACACCTGTAAACCAGGTCTGACGCGTCCGCTGATGAGCCAGCCTGCTCTCTGGCCTTGGCGGTGTTTAAGTTCCTCCTCCGAGGTGTTGTAATCATTAACTTAGACATTTCAATATGCAGTCACTTGACAGGACAGACTTTCCTGCATGGCACTGCTGAGTCACTCAGCCTCTCGCTGGCAGAAACGTGAGCGTTTGAGAGCCAGGCCTCCCTAAGAAACCTTCCTTGGAGCTGCTCCGAAGCCCTCCCAGGAGCTGGGCAGGCCCCGTGTGCGGAAGACTCGAGCGTTCCCTCGAACAACCAGTTTTCAGGAACGAAGACCTCGACGATGTGGGCTCCCGCTCCTGTGATGTGGTGAAAGGTGCTTTCCACCTTTAAAGTCAGACCACATAGGAGAGAGTCACCCGGATCCTTTTCTAGATTGTCCTCCGCCTGATTCCCAAGCAGGAAAAGGGCAAATTTACAGACTCGTGCTGCCCTCTGCTGGCCCTCTGGAGTCTGTGCTGCTGCAGCAGGAGGTTGCAAAACCAGTTTGGGAAATAGAAGCCTCGTGTGCAGGCTGCTTTCATGCCTTTCTCCGTGACTGGAGGTATAGGGTCCATACAGTGCTTTACTTCATAAGACGTCTAGCTGAACACACCTTAAGGGGCTGTGAAATGCACGCAGCCACACCAGCTTCACACAGAGAGAACTCCAGCTTGAGGAGGTGTGTGCCGCTCGCTGGGCAGGAACTTTCCCAGCCTGTGTGTCTTAAGCAGGAAAGAGAAGGTGCTCCTTTTTCCTTTTAAAAAATTCATCTCTTTATCACACTGGTGGAGTAACGAGAGAAAAAACTGACTTTGTTTCCTCTGTCAACTCTGGGATGTTTCCTAAGGGCTCATATACTGTCTTTTAAATTCCAGGTGCTGACCTTCTGAACCAATGCCCCCTGAGGACTTCTGTGCCTGGAAAATATCTGTCTACAGATTTCTTTGACACCCTATGTAAGTAGAGGCTTGTGCTCAAAACTCAGTCTCACGGGAGCTTTGTTTTATTTTGTTCCTGGAGGATCCCCCAGTAAGTTTTTTTAGGTGGTCATCAGTGTTTGATCTCGGTTTTTTTTTCTCTAAAACACTCAACTTCCAATTTACTGTCAGAAAAAGTCTATAACACGAACTTCTGCTTAAAGTTCAAGGGTATGGATCCCCTATTCAGGTCTCAGAATGGGAAGAGGAGAAGGCAGAAAATATTAAAACCACTCACTTTGGTCAATTCAGTTGGAGATGCCATTTGTAGATCTGAGGGCATCTTTTCAGGGTTTAGTATTCGTCAGACTCCTCTGTGGTTAGCGACTGTGGAATGTGCCCCGTACAGCTCAGGGTGTGGGCGCGGGATCCGGGAGCCCTTCCGTTTGGGAGCCGTGACAGATCTCTTAGCCACATCTCTGCTTATAACAGGCTGAAGGAAAACCGATATCTTATTTTTATCATTGTAACCGTCATTTATTGAATGTGTACATGTGCTATTTCTAGTTCCACTTGCTTCTCCTTCTCTGTCTTAATTCTCACAACCACCTTACGTGGTAGGTCTTGTTATTACCCTGATTTCACAGATGAGGAGACTGAGGCACAGAGAGTCAAGTAACTTCCCCCAGTTTGTGCGGGGAGTGAGTTCCAGAACTTGACGTTCCAGCCCCAGAAGTCTGCGTTGGACCATCCCACCAAACTGCCCCATAGAAACGGGCAGCTTTGTAGGACGAGCTGGCGGGCTGTATCTGGAGACGGTGTTTTGGCACTGCCACAGGCCCATGCAGGAGGGGCTGCTGGGCTTAAAAAGGCTTGAGCTTGCTTAAGACTAGTAGGAGAACAAGGCTTTAGAGACGATGTGACTTGCTTATGGTCACTCCGCAAGTTAGAGTGTAGCGGAGGGTCTGGGGCCAAATCCTACCGGTTTCCAAGTTTTCTCCTTCCTCTTGGTGGTTAGGTGCCGCTTCTGCTGTTCGGGACCAAAGCTGGTTTCAGTGGTTTGCTCATGTGCTTATTGACGAAACCCTGCACCTCAGAGCCCGTTTATGTTCAGAGGTCCACATGGCCATGTGAAGACTGGCCGTTACAGTATCTATAAAGCACCAAGCAGCAAAGAATGGTGAGTAAGAGCCTGGGCCTGGAATCAAGCGGAGTGGAGTCTGAATCCTGGTCTTGCCATTCCTAAACTTTGTGACCAAGAGCAAGTGCTGTACCCTCGCTATGTCTCCGTTCCTTCACCTGAAAAATGGAAGTAACGCCACTAGCCTTGTAGGTGGTTGTGAATGATGAGAAAATGCATAGAAAGCACGTAGCACAGTGTTTGGCACAGAGTAAGTCTTCCAAAAATGGAAGCTGTTATTATTTATCAGAGTACCTTCCCATCCGCTCCACAGTTCATGTCGGCCTTCACTCTGAAACGGCACTGCAGCGTCCTGATCCATCTAATAAAACAATGTTTGTGTGTAGTGCTTTTTTAAAAATGACAGTTGTTGCCATACACGGAATTCCACATGCCTCTAAGAACCAGTGCAGGATAGGAGTTTGTGTCTCCGTCCTCTAGATCGGCATGCTGAGGCTCAGCAAAATCAAATGATTGCCCAAGATCCCACAGCCAGTCAACAGCACAGCCAGCACTTCAGCTTGGAGCCACGTAAGTCAACAGAGAACTACTCCCCACCATACGGTCCAGCACCTTCCAACCGATAACAGTTGCATCTTTATTCTGGCCTGAATATTTGGGTTAGGACTCTTGTATCCTGAAGTCTGTAACGTTCTGAAGCTACCTTCTTTAAAGACGCGTCATAGTCAGGTACTGTCTCCTTGTGAAATATCCTCACGCCCCAGGGGACGTTATCTTAATCCAGTTTGCTCGTGCAAGAACAGACTGGCATTTCACTTCAAGGAAAGACAATGTGTTTCCACTGTTCCGCTTTTGCCACACAGGAGTTAACCGGTGTGGCTTATTGATTCACATCTCAGGCTCTAACTTTCCTATCAGATCTGGAAGAAAAAAAAAACACAAAGAATGGCAGCTTGATCCAGAACAGCATGAAGTAAGGAATCGCAGGTGGGATTTTGAAATAGAAACACATTCTTGTAGCCCCTGTGCTGAGAGACACCAAGGAGGGATTTTGTTCTTGAAAGGTGAGCACTTTAATGTGGAGGTGGAGAGTTTAACAATGTTAAGTGTGTGTTCTGTGTGTAAGAAAGAGTTGTTAAAAAATAACATTCCTTTCAAACGATGCAGTACCTTAAGACTGTCAATGGTTAAAATAGAGACACCCTGAGTTACAGAAGTTCAGCCCTGCCGTCTCCTGCCCTGAAAATACAGAACAATCAGGTTGATTGTTGGAGGATGGGGAGGAGTGGAAACACGCTGATGTTTACTGAGTAAGATCTTTCCTTGCAGTTGACTGTCACTGTAAGACTCAACAAAGTAAGCAGAGGGCTTCCCTGGTGGCGCAGTGGTTGAGAGTACGCCTGCCGATGTGGGGGACGCGGGTTCGTGCCCCCGTCTGGGAAGATCCCACATGCCGCGGAGCGGCTGGGCCCGTGAGCCATGGCCGCTGAGCCTGCGCGTCCGGAGCCTGTGCTCCGCAACGGGAGAGGCCACAACAGCGAGAGGCCCGCGTACCGCAAAAAAAAAAAAAAAAAAAAAAAGTAAGCAGATACCACGTGCTGTCATCCTGTTTACCTATGTACGTCCTGGAAAGAGAATGAACGAGCCCCTGTTAATTTATCAACTGTTTTTTCCTTTTCACTTCCCTACTAGTGAACAATGCGATTTTTTTTCTCTGTGTTAATTTGATAGCCAGTCTGCCCACGCAGACCGCTTTGCAGGAAACCGACCTCTTGCTGGACAATTAAACACAAACAGAGGCCCAACTCAAGATCTCTACTTCACTGTATTTTGTTTAAGTCATTTCACAGTCACCAACTAAATACCTCAGTTTCCCCCCAAGGGCTTACAGACTTCAGAGAAGTATACTACGTGACTGATCCCTGTGCTAGTAATTACTCTTTGTCTGCTGAAAATGCCTCCTCGTGTGAAGAGACATACATGGGAAAGAATATATCCACCTTCGTTCTTCTGAATTTTTTGAAAAACATGCTTAAAGGATAATACAGAAAACTTACCATATCTCTTTGTTTCTGCTCAGGTAACAGAACGGTATGGTTGTATATATATGTGTGTGTGTGTGTGTGTGCGCACGCATATATGTGCATGTGTGGGTGTGACATATATTTGATGTATAAGATATGTATGATCTTATCAGTCATAAGTAAAAGGAAGAAATTCACTCTTCAGGGAAACAAACAAAAAAAACAAAAAAAAAATTTCTAAGTGGCAGTAAGCAAAAGCTGTAACTAGTCATTTGTAAAAAGTAAGCAGACCTTTTAGTTCTGGATTTTGAATTTTTTAACTAATGAGAACAATCTGGCTGCATCTTGCATACTTCAGTCATTGTTATTATCAATTACAATAGCATATCCAGAAGGATACAGGGGACCCCTAAATTAATCACAAAATTCGTGAAATAGTTATTTGAGAGTGCCAGTGATTCTTGGCATTTTTTCAATTTTAAATGCTTGAATTTACTATTCAGTTGAAATATTTAACTGCCTGTCACTTGACAAAATATGTGCATTTCTTTGCAGTTAGTGAGCTACTTTGATGAAGTTAGTGATTGCTACCCAGCAATGATTGCTGCTGCAGCCCATAGTGTTCTATTTCCTTATTTAAAGAGATGAAAAAACTAGCCTAGTAGTGGTAGGCACGTGCAGTGATGCTTTTCCATTGTGAAGGGTGAGTCTGCGTTGGGATCTCGTATTGAGGGGTAAGTGGCCAAGCCTGTCAGGGGTAAAAATGGGAATCAGACCTGAGCTGAAGCCTCTGTTCCTCCTGGCTTATATTAACATCCTGCTGAACCCACCTGAAATCCTCAGCCACAGGCACATTGTAATTGGCTGTTCTTCCCACAGTCATTTGATGTATGAGGAAAGTTAAAAAGAAAAGCTAAGTTTGTGTTAATTTATTTAAGCAAAGGAAGCAGAATAAGTGAACGGTACAGCCAAGAGTAGAACCATTCTCACAAGGTGACGCTATCATGATAAAACCAAAAAAGGGTGGGGAAATGTTTTAGGTAAAAGAAACCAAAGAGTCTTAATGAGTGAACCTCAACAGGATTTGGGGTTGAAAACAAGCCACAAAAGAAATTTTTTTGGAGAAAGTGGGAAAAATTGGATATAGGCTACATGTTAGATGATGCTAAGAAATTGTTAATTTTCTTAGGTATGAATAAGATATTGTAACGATATAGAAGAATGGCCTTATATTTTTAGACCTGCTCAAGAAGTTAGGAAAACAATGTCAGGATGGTTGTTGATTTACTTTCAAACGATTCAGCAAAAAGTAGACATATGTTGTACATGTAGATAACATCACTAAAGCAAAAGTGGCAAAAATGAACAGTTATTGAATTTAGGTGGAAGAAATTTAGGAATACATTTATTGTCATTCAAAGTTAATGTATGTGTGAAATTTTTCATAACCATTAAAAAAAAAAGAATGCACATCTCTTTAGTTAGGTGTCCCAGATACAGTAAGTATCTTCTTGAATCCCTAGAACCCTGAAGGGAACGGCAGTAGGCTTCCTAATAAAATGATATCAAGAACCATGATGGGAAGGAGAACAGAACTGCAGCAAAAAATAATTTAAGGAGAAGGGAGAGCAGTGAGTGGAGGGGAGCAGAATCTTCAGTAAAGCCAACAAAACTCCTTTACTCATAGGTACAATCTAAGGAATTCCATTCTGGAAAAAACATTAGGATCTCATTAGCATCAATATATTACTTTGCCTCTGAGCTATTCCATTGTCCTCCTTAGACCCCCAAATCATAGTCATCCCTTGAATCAAACAAAATTATCTTCAAACGAAAGCACCAGGTTTAGGGAAGCGTTTTCTTGAACGCGTACCAGAGCGCCTGCTTACTTGGTACCATTTACATGTATGTTGTAGCACTTTGACTTATCCTGCACCTGGGCACTCTGATCTGGGCAGCTCAAGAATAAAGAGCCACAGGCACACGCGCACACACACACACACACACACACACGCCCCGCCCCGCATCAGATTTGGTGAGAGCAGCACGTGCACAGAGATTTGCTAAAGCTCGATTTAGACCACAAAGTAAATACCTCACAGCGGAGCTCCAACCTTTTCCTATCTAGGTTGTCTTATTTATTCACTCTGAAGGAAGAACAGATCCTAAAGCTTCTTCAGGAAGCTGGTTTCACATGGTGGTTTAGATTTAAATAGTGATTGTCTAGCACCATTTGAAATCAGTGTTCTTGGGGGAGACCAGCTGCGCTGCCAGGGGCAAAAGGAACGAATGGGACCAGCCCTGAAGACTTTGAAAGCAAAGACCAGCCGGTGAGGGGAGCCCACCTGGCACTGCCGCTGCAGCTGATCCATGCTCCCTGCCGTCACCCCACCCCCACCCCGCCCAGCTCCCTGCCGCCAGCGGTGAGCAGTGGTGTTACAAACAACAGGTTAATTATGCGACGTCTCACTGCTAGAACTTCACACTCATTTGTACAATAAACCTTCTATAGTACTTTTCCTGTAATACAGACTCTGTCGTGCATGGGTTAAAAGGCTGAGTGTGTGGCGGATTTATTAATCTTTGGGCCCTTCCCAACCCTCGCATCCTCCTATGACCCCTTAGAGGATGACTGATTTCTTTTGGTGTTCAGAGTCAATATAATTTTCTAGCACCATCTGAAATCGGTTATAATGATTGGGGAAGAGCACCGTGCCGCCGATTAAGAGGAGAAAATGTATTGGTGACCTTTGGAGCCGTGAATAAGAAACAAGAAAACAAATACCAAGGTGGTTTTTCTTCTTTCAGTTTTTGAGTTTCATTGCCCTGAATTACGTGTGTTTTTAATGCTAATAAATGGTTAATAGCGTATTGCTAATGGTTGTATTTTAGAGGAATCCCACAGAATTTGTGGGGATATTTGTTTTGATGCTAGATACCTAGGAAAAAGTGGGTGAAGTGATGCCTCGGGTCACTTGAAAGGCGTAGAGCGGGAGTATATCCCGCTGCGAGCTTGTAGACCTCACCTTCAAACGCTCCCCTGCCTCCGTGGAGTGGAGTGGATCCCGTGGTCCGCCAGGCCCTTTTCTTACAGGGCAGCGCCAGGCTCAGGTGGGCTGGAAGCTAAATCTGACAAGGCGCGGGAGGGAACATGGCACGGACGACTAGGTTTCTGTGTCCAGGACACGACAAAGTTAACGTTTCCATTCGGTTTGGAAAGCAAGGTGAAGAAGGCCCCAGGTCACCCTTGAACTGCTTTCCTGAATTTTACCTTCTTACCCTGGAAGGGAAGTTGTTAGACCGAAAACAACGCCGGGTTTTCTAGGTCCTAGCAGTGGGGTGAAGAGGCGCGGGAGGAGGCTTCCCTGGTGGCGCAGTGGTTGAGAGTCCGCCTGCTGATGCAGGGAACATGGGTTCGTGCCCCGGTCCAGGAAGACCCCACATGCTGCAGAGCGGCTGGGCCTGTGAGCCATGGCCGCTGAGCCTGCGCGTCCGGAGCAACGGAAGAGTCCACAACAGTGAGAGACCCGCGTACCGCAAAAAAAAAAAAAAAAGGCGCGGGAGGGAGCTGTCTCAGCCGCCCACCTCCCAGGGCTCCTCTGCCGCTTCTTTCTGCCCCAGGTACTGATTTAGCCGAAGGTCAGCCTGCCACGCCACCAGCTGTCTCCATGTGCCATCCTGCTGCATGGAAGGGGCACCTTGGCAAAGTCCAGGCCTTGTCCTTCCGCTTTCCCTCTGGCCTGGAGCAGCTCCGCAGCCTGACGTCAGGTGACAGCTCGCCCTGCTTCCCAAAGCTCAGGCCTCCACCTTCCTACCCTTCCCACACCCGCCCTGCCTCTCCCCACTCCTGCTTCTAATTTGTCCGGGAAAGGCCTTTCGCCTCAGGGCTAGGGCTTGGAATTTCTGTCTGCCACGCAAATCAAATGAGACCATTTCGCTTCCTTTTCCGTCCTGTGGTTATCATTTCCCCAGAACTCTGTCTTTTCCTTTCTTACTCTGTTTTCCCTGAGTAACCTTACTTACTCCCCTGTTTCCAGATAGACCTGCTACGTGATGACTTTCCCCACCTAGAGCTCCAGCCACAGATGTTTTTCACAACTCCTTGTTTCCATATTTCTAGTTTTTTCATACAAAATCTTTAAGTTTTAAAAGAAAGGATCACGTGTTCATTCAGACAGCTTTACCAGACTTGGCCACCCAATAAGTCACACACGCACACGGGTATTTGGAAGATAATTTGCATGACTCTTCAACTGGTCAAGTCGGGACCGAGCAGCCACTTTCCCCGCAACCTTCTTCCACAAGGACGCCTTACTCAGAACAGGCTATGGGGCAGCTGTACTTGAACCTTGCCTCCAGAGGGAACAGATAGCTTAACCTGCTGTTCTAAACCTCTTTCAATCATTGTGCCAAAGCTGTGCTCATTTTCATTGCCCAAAACCAGCTCTCACCGTGGTTAAAGCTGACCGCCTCCCCTGCCCCGGCCTCACCCACACTCTCCAAGCCTTGCCTCTCTTCTGTCTTAACTTCTTCAAAATCTACCCCTTTCTCTGCACCCTCAGCAGCCTCCTAGGTGGCTTTCTTGCCCCACCTCTTAACCTTTAGTCCAGCTTTTGTGTTTTGTCCAGTTATTCTTCTACTGACACGTGACTTTGCTCCCTCTCTGTCTTTCGTGGGTCTCACCCCTGCCTATGTGGCCACCCTCTTCTCCAGACACCCCCCCTGCCCCCCCCCCCCCGTTAGGGCCTGGCTTCTGAGCTCACCCAGCTGCTGCTGCTGACCTGCAGGCACCTGCACATTTCCAAGCGTGTGTGTAATATTCCCTCTGCCCACAACTTCCTCCTCCTCCTCAGCCTGAGAACTCCAGCAATTCTTCAGCGTCAGGCTCAAGAGACTCTAAATCAGATAAGAAACAACAATAATGATGACAATAGTAACAGCTACCACTGAGCTTTTATTTTGTGCTAGGCACTTGCTCAGCATTTTACATGAATTATCTCACTTAATCTAACTTGCAAAATAGTCCCATGAAATAGGTATTAATTCAAATTTCTGCACGTGAGAGAACAAACAGAAGAATTAAATAATTTGTCCAAGATCATGTAAGGTTTTTGCGTAGGAGTACAAACCCAGATCGCTCTGATTCCAGTGCCTCTCTCTTGATCAGGGCTGTTCTCTTCATTGTGGATGTAATCATGGGGCTGCTCGTTTGGTAGACGCCTCTCAGATGGCCCCCACTGATCCCCACCTATGGGTATTCATGACCTGTGTAGTCCCCTCCCCTTGAGCGTGGGCCGGACCTAGTGACTTGCTTCTTGCCGATAAAATGCAGCAGAAGTGGATGTCCCTTTTGAGATTAGGTGACAAATAGACTGTGATTCTTTCATGTTTTTGCATGTGCTGTCTGTCTCTCTCTCTCTCTAAGGAAAGACACCTGCCACGTTGGGATCTGCCCAATGGAGAGGCACATCTGGCAAGGAATTGATGGCTTCAGACAGTAGCTCATGAGGACCCGAGGCCTTCCAAGAGCCACGTGAGTCAACTTGAAAATGAATCCCCCTGCAACCAGCCTGGGGATGACTGCAACTGCAGCCAAACCCTTGACTGTAGCCTATGAGAGACCCTGAGCCAGAGGACCCAGTTAAAATGTGCCCGGATTCCTGACCCACAGAAATTGTGACATAATACATGTTTGTTGTTTTAAGCCACTACATTTTGGGGTTATTTGTTATGCAGCAGTAGATAACTATACAACTCAAAGTACTCATGTCTAGACTCAAACTTTCTGCTTACAGTACCTAACTTTTTAGATAAACTTTTTGTTGGAATAACTTTAAAGAAAAGATGTACAAAGAACACCCTCTGTTACATTGTATGTAATCATGGTACATTGTCAATACTAACAAACCAACATTGGTACCTTATTGTTAACTAAATTTCAGGCTTGATTCACATCTCACTAGTTTTTCCACTAAGGTCCTTTTTCTATTCCAGGATTGGGGTCATATTTGTAATAGCCTAATAGATATCACACCCGATAACTCTTTGTGTAGAGAAAGAGAGATGAAATATACATGTGTTTGCTAAAATTTGGGAGACCTACCCATAGATAAGAAAAGAATATTACCAAAGTCTTTAATCAGGGATCTTCTTTATAATTATTTGGAAAAATAACCATTACATTACTTAGCTGAAAACTATTATGTGAAGTTACTGAGGGGAGAGGTGGGAGTGGCTCCAAGTAATAACTGATAAGGCCCTAACAAGTCAGAAATACTTTAAAAAAATAAAATATACCTTTCTAAAAAGCAATAATATTTTAATAAACTAAAACTTTTAGAGTTTTCATTTATTAATAAGCATGTCAAATACTACAAGATTCACCAATGTTTCATTTGCCTTATGATGTTGGTATAAATTAATTTTTATTTATATAATATGCAAATACCTAATTTGCTTGTAACTATTTAAATGGCAACTATTCAACTAAAAGTACTAATCTGCGTTTTTCTTCATTCCTGTGCAGTGTGATACTGGCAAGTCACTTGGTCTTTCTGGGTTTTTCTTTGGAATGAATTTATATTGCTAGAATTTTACCACAAATCAGTCATGCACTACAACCACTTAGTAGCTGTAAACATTTTGCAAACAAAACTCTGTGTACAAAGTTTAATAAAACTAACCACTCTCTAATTGCTTAAACATTTAGCTGCATTATTTTGCAGCATTGTTCCAAGTGATTCTTAAAGAACAATCCACATAAAAGTAAAACTTTTAGGAAAGAATGAGTGATGTTACTTAAAGGAGAAAAGACACCCCATTTTTACATACACTCTCGTGGTTGAGTTTTTTTAGTAGGGTGTATAAATGAGGACATCAAGTGACTTAGGAGAAAATAACAAGCACAGCGACGCTTTGGATAGATCCTAAAAAGCTATTAAGTGAGATAGGATTTTTCAGATCTTGGCGACCTACCAAAAACCCAAATAAACAAACCACTAAAAAATAACAACAGAAACAAATTTGAACTCTGAAAATAATGCACTCATGAGACCCCAAGTCTTAGTGGCCAAGGTTTGTTTCTTGGCTTGTCTCTTAAGGATCAAGGTCTTCTTTGTGGCCAGAATGACTTACCTGATTTTCAGTAATTGACTATTGAATAAAACAGACAATAGAAGATGTTGCAGAAGGACGGGATGCCAAAGAATGAGAAATAAATACGATTGGGAAAAAAAGGAGCAGAATACAGTGTAACCTCATTCACAAGCCGTCACTTCCCAGAACTCTGAATTCATTAAGTTTTCCGCACTTCTCTACTCTGAAAGTGTCAGATGACAAGAAAGCAAGCTGTTAAGTTTACTGAAGAACTGCATGCATAAATATTTCTAATATTGTATTTTGAGGTTAGTACATAATTCATTTCTGTCTAATGTGCCTACAGTATAATCTTGGCTATGCAAGGTGATGACTGATCCTCAGAAACCGTGGAAACCATAAATCATCGAAGGCTTCAATCATATTCATCGTCCTATGCTTACTAAAGCCAGAAGGATGTAGAAATATGTTGCAGAGACTTTGTAAACAACTCTCATTTAGCCAAAAATAAAATCTGTATACTCTACAGACAGAATCCAGTATTCTTTATATTTTATTACTGAGATACAAGTCACCTAACATAAAGTTCACCATTTTAACCACTTGAAGTGTACAATTCAGTGGCTTTTTGTACATCCACGACGTTGTGCAGCCTTTACCACTCTCTAATTCAAGAACATTTTCATCACCCCCGAAAGAATCTCCGTAGCCATTAAGTAGGCGCGCCTCAGTGCCCCTCTGCCACCGGTCTGCTTTCCGTGGATTTGCCTGTTCTGGGCATTGATCCAAATGGATTCGCACAATATGTGCGCCTGGCTCCGCTCAGTTGGCATAATGTTTTCAAGGCTCTTCCATGTTGTAGCAGTGTCTGTACTTCATTGCTTTTGTGGCTGAATCACATTCCACTGTATGGGTAGACCACATTTTGTTTATTTGCCATCAGTTTGATGGGCATTTGGCTCGTTTTTTACATTTACATTTTTATTTCTATCAATGGCATACATGTCTATAGACTATCAAGTCAGATGGTGCTAGTCCCACGATAACAATGAGCCATTCTCTGCCCTCCCACAAGCAACCACTTTCAGCCCATTTGTCTCTTTTTTTTTTTTTTTTGCGGTACGCGGGCCTCTCACTGCTGCGGCCTCTCCCGTCGCGGAGCACAGGCTCCGGACGCGCAGGCTCAGCGGCCATGGCTCACGGGCCCAGCCGCTCCGCGGCACGTGGGATCTTCCCGTACCGGGGCACGAACCCACGTCCCCTGCATCGGCAGGCGGACTCTCAACCACTGCGCCACCAGGGAAGCCCTCTTGCTTTACTTTTAACTCTCATCCTTTCCCCCCCTTTTTTTTGTGCCCATCCTTCAGTAGTTTCCTAAGAAAGGATGACCAGGAGGTAATTTTTTGAGGCTTTTCATTTTACTCTTATATTTTATTGATAATTTGACTGGAATTCCTGATTGGAAAACAGACGTTTGTTTTCTAGCCCCCCGTGTTGCTGAGTAGCCTGATACAATGCTGATTTCTGGCTCCTTTTCTCTGGAAGTTTTCAGGAGATTCTGTTTCTCCCTTGTGTTGTTTAAATTTCATCATGTGTATGATAGAGGTTTTGTTCATTTATTTGACCAGGTATTTAATATCCCTTTCATTCTGGAGGTTTATTCTTTCAACTCTCAAAAATATTTCTGTTATTTCTTAGGTAATTTCCTTTATTCATTTTCACTATTCTTTCTAGAACTGTTATTTTTCCTATACTGGACCTCCTGGACTAACCCTGTGATTTTTCTTAGTTTTTCCTTTCCAGTTTCCTACCTTTCTGATCTTGTTCTACTTTCTGGGAAAATTCCCACCTGTATTTTCAAAACTTAATACAGAACTCTTATTTCTGCTAACGTGTTTAATATCTGAGAGTTTTTGTCTGTATTTTTTTAGCCTTTTGTTCCTATTTTGAGGATTCACAAATGCCTCTGAAGATGTTAAATAGTTATTCCCCTGCCCCCTTTTTAAAGGTTTCTGCTCCCTGCATTGTTGCTGTTTATTCAGGTTCTTTGTGTTTTAATTTTTGGTTTTGTCTTTCATGTTAGAGGCTTGCTCAGATGTCTTGTGATCCTTGACTATCCGTTCATATTTAAGGATGGGGATCTTAAAACTGTTAGAAACTCTCTATACGTTGGCAGGACTTCCCAACTGGTGGGCTCACCTTAGGGTGGGTGATATGCAGAATAATGATCTTCCAAAGATATCCACACCCTAAACCCCAGAACCTGTGGAAATGTTACCTTACATGGCAAAAGGGACTTTGGTAGATGAGATTCAGGTTGAGGCCCTTGAGATGGGGAGAGTAGCCTGCATTACCCAGGTGGGATCAATCTAATCACACGAGTTCTTAAAAGCAGAGAACCTTTCTCAGCTGTGGTCAGAGGGAGCCCGTGACTACGGAAGAAAGGTCAGAGAGATGCCTCGTTGCGAGTTTTGAAGGTGGAGGAAGGAAGCCGTGAGCCAGGAATACGGTCAGCCTCTAGAAGCTGGAGAAGGCGAGGAAAGAGAAGCTCCTCTAGAGCTTCCAGAAGGGAACGCAGCTCTACTGACACTGCTTTTACCCCAGTGACACCTGTATCGGACTTCTGGCCTCCAGAATGGTATGGTCATAAATTCGCGTTGTTTTAAGCCACTAAGTTTGTAACAATTTGTAACAGCAGCAATAGAAAACTAATATAAGGTGATTGGAAGGACAGTCAGTCAGCTGCTTCACTGAGGATTCCCAGTGTCGTTATTTATAAAGTTTGGGGTGGTTTTTTTTTTTCCTCTCTTGGTCTGGTCAATTTCCTCAGAAACGAACCCTTCATTCTCCTGCTGGGGGTCTATCAGTTAGACTGGGTCAAACAGAATCACCGTAGGTTTCACTAGAATAAATTAAGGCATTAGGGCCTTCACAAATGTGGGAGGAGGCTGCTGAGGAAGGGAAGGGCTTGAAAGCTGCGGCTAGAGAATTAGTGAAACTGTCCCTGAAGACTTGAGCCTGCGGCACTGGGGTGGGAGAAGCTGGAGGTACCAGGAAATTCCAAGAAGCCACAGCATCTACCAAAAGAGGCCGCGAAATGGGAGCTTGTGGGGAGAGATCAGTGAACCCGCCACAGCTGACCGTTGGAATGATGGCGTTCTCTCCTCTCAGCCGCCCGAGTCTTACGCACGTTCCTCTCACTGGCAGGTTGAGCCTGGAATCATGCCGGGAAAGGGGTTCTGGGAAGCGTGGTTCCCAGCCATAGACAGGCATGGTGATGGCCGTGAGTTGACTGACGGTAGACAGCCCAGCCGGAGGTATATTGTAAGCCAGGCTGCCAGGTTCTGGAAGCTGAACTAAAGAAAACGGCTGGAAGCTGAACAATGAGGAAAGCTCACTGTTCACAAGGTGGACTTAAATCTAACCCTCTTTGTAGTAAGGCACCTAATCCTCCCTTGGCTGCGCCTGAGATTCCTAAGTCCAGAGCTTCTCCAGAGAATGGAATTTGTGTTGGGAGGACGGGAGAGAAGACTGGAGTTTAACTGAGCCCTTACCCAGACTCCCAGTGAGACTGGTTTTCGGTCCCCGTCTTCAGAGGTGGCTGGCTGCAACTCCGACTTTCCCCCGATCTGCACAGGAATCAGATTGCTTCTTGTGGACTTTCTTCTCTGGGGTCTTAGGTTTCGGCCTAAGTTTCCTTACCACAAATCTGTCCCTTCTCTAAGATTTTGTTGACAGCCTCACGGGCTGCTGTCTACTCTCACATTCTCTTTGTCCTTGTTGCTTCATACTTATTTTACCCTTTATCATCATATTAGTGGGATTTCAGAAGGAAGTCAACAAGCCCATGAGTTCACTGTGTTTAACTTGAACGTCTATACGTTTTTTAAGGAAAATTGTATAATATCGTGCAAAGAGCTCAAAGCCAAGTGGCCTAGGTCTACTTCCAGCTATTTTACCATTTTAAGGAACCACATTTTCTCATCTCTAAAACAAGGTGGTCCCAGGACTTCCCTGGTGGTGCAGTGGTTAAGAATCTCCCGGCCAATGCAGGGGACACGGGTTCGATCCCTGGTCCGGGAAGATCCCACATGCCACGGAGCAGCTAAGCCTGTGCGCCACAACTACTGAGCCTGCGCTCTAGAGCCTGCGAGCCACAACTAGTGAAGCCCATGTGCCTAGAGCCTGTGCTCTGCAACAAGAGAAGTCACTGCAGTGAGAAGCCCGTGCACCGCAACAAAGAGTAGACCCCGCTCACTGCAACTAGAGAAAGCCTGCGCACAGCAACAAAGACCCTATGCAGCCAAAAATAAATTTATAAAAAATTTAGAAAACAAGGTGGTCCCATCGAGGTCCTTTTTTAAGGCTCTAATGACAGCTGTGGCCCCTCTCCCTTAGAAGAAAAATAGTACACATGCACAAACACAAAAAATTGAGTTATTTTAGAAGGGTCACAGGTCTCTGAGGCCCTTCCAAGAAGACTCCAAGGTTATTAACCCCCAAGTTTAGAACCCCTGGCTCAGATCACCTCCGAGGTCACCTGACATTCTGATTTTTCAAAGCTGTAAGGTTTAAATGTAGTATATTTCAAAGGTGACATTTCAAGGCCTTTTTAAGAGTTAATGAAATAGTTTTCAATGCACTATTTATCAGGAAACCAAAAAATCTGGCATCCAAGTTTTAGTCTGAATTCAGTTCAGAGAGGTCAAGCGGCTTTATCTGCAGCAACATGGATGGACCTAGAGATGATCATACTAAGTGAAGTAAGAAAGAGAAAGACATATACCATATGATACCACTTATATGTGAAGTCTAAAATACAACACAAATGAACACATCTATGAAACAAAAACAAGTATAGAGAACAGACTTGTGGTTGCCAAAGCGGGCAGTGGGGGAAGGATTGCGAGTGTGGGATTAGCAGACGCAAACTCTTGGGTTGGCCAAAAAGTTTGTTCAGGGTTTTCTGTAAGGTGTTATGAAAAACGCAAACAAACATTTTGGCCAACCCAATATATAGGATGGATACACAAAAACATCCTACTGTATAGCACTGGGAACTATATTCAATATCCTGTGATCAACCATAATGGAAAAATATGAAAAAGAATATATGTATAACTGAGTCACTTTGCTGTACAGCAGAAATTAAACAACATTGTAAATCAATTATACATCAATAAAAAAAATTTTTTTAAGTAAATTAAAAAGGGGGCTTAGAGTTTAAGTGGCTTGTGGACTTCTAGATGGTTAGTCGGCATGGCTGGTGGAAGAGGGGGTTCAGAATCTCTCACTTGCTTATCATGAAAACGCCATGGAATCATGGTGAGAAATCTCAGCAGAGGCTTTGCCGGCAGCCACTGGGGGTAGTCCAGGTTCCACCAGCAATGGCCGCTCTGACCGTGCACTCGTATGGCACACAGTTTTTAATAATGATGTCAAGAAAACAGGCTCAACTGAACTACAGACTAGGTAAAACTCCAGATGGTAGGTAATAGCATCACTATGTACCCAAACGACTCTATATTAGTTTTGATCTTTTTTTTTTTTTTTTTTTTTTTTTGCAATACGCGGGCCTCTCACTGTTGTGGCCTCTCCCGTTGCGGAGCACAGGCTGCGGACGCGCGCAGGCTCAGCGGCCATGGCTCACGGGCCCAGCCGCTCCGCGGCATGTAGGATCCTCCCGGACCGCGGCACGCACCCGTGTCCCCTGCATCGGCAGGCAGACTCTCAACCACTGCGCCACCAGGGAAGCCCTAGTTTTGATCTTTATTTCCAGCTCTTTAGGACCTCAAGGGCAGCATAGCTCCTGGGATTCTGTGCATGTTATGCTATGTGTGGATAAGGAGCAAGATGATTTGTTTGGGGCTGCACGTAAGTGGCTGACAGAACTGTTTTTCTGCATTTCTGAGAAAGATGAAAGGAATGAGGGCAGTTTTTGCCTAGGTCAGGAGGAATTGTGAAGGGAAGGATATCTACTAACTGTCCCCCAAGAAATCAGAGCAATGTTGCAGTTACAGTTCTGCATCTCTGCACCCGACACGAGCTTAGACCAGCCCTGCAAGGCTTAATGTCTTCAATTGTTACCTGATTGAGGCTACTTGGAAACCCAGGTGTATGGCCACAATAGGATTTTTATTGAGTGGATGGATGCCACACACCTGTAACCTTGGTGCCATGTTCCTTTGCCTTAGTTTTGTTCACCCTCTTTCTTTTGCATGCTGTAAGTTTTAGGAAGTTGAGTCTGCAGAATACAAGTTAAGTTTGATCATTTCATACAGCATGTAGTTAAAGCAGTAGCTCTACCAGCCAATCATTCCTTTTTTTAAAAAGACTTTGAAATGAGTTTTAACAGTATTTACCCCATTCTACAGTTTGTAAAACAGAGGTATCCAAAGGGACAACCGTTGTCTCAGTACCCACACGGTGGGTCAATGGGGGATGGAAAGAGGCACTAGCATCCCCTTTGTTCTACGCTATCTAGGCACAATGGCCACCCATGGCTATGAGTTTTGATTCTCCTGAGACTGGAGCTTAGAACCCCATTGAAATTGTTTTAAGTTGATGAAAGGATTTTTTGGCATTGATTTTTAATTTCCATGACCTGATTCTAGAGAAGTTCTGACCTCCGTGCCCCTCATTCACTCTTTCTCAAGGCCAGGGAACAAACTGTAGCCAACTGCTTTGGACCCACCCTGCTTTGAAAAGGTTCGTTCCACCCAGGTGGCCTTAGTACCCAATGGCCAACCCTGCCCACTGGGTGGAAACAATAGATAATTGCCTTAGCTGGCACTGCCCTGGTATGTGGGTGCGGTTGCGAAGCCTTGTGGCCAAACTGTGCAGATTTGCTGTCTCACGATTAGCACTTTCTAAAGCTAGAGAAGAGATGAGTGCCGTTAGACACATAATTCTTCCTTCTGGGAGATAAGAGGATCTGTAGGTGGACAGGGAGCTTGTCCATCAAAAGTCCTAGAAGGAAGTCAAAGAGGAGGAGGACGGAAGGGCGATGGTACATCTACTGCTTTTACAAATCCTGTCTGCAGGATTTGTATCAACCTGTATCAACCCTGATACATGTTGGATACCACCCGCCATGGTTTAGGCAGAGATGGTACAGGCCTGGCAGAGGTTGGGTAGCCAGTCCTCTGCCAAAGGCTTGATGCGGCAGGAGGTGACAGAACAAAGGTACTGGAGTGTGCCAGTTGGGCGCCAGCCTTCTTAGCTGTCAGAACTGGTCTCGGAAAAAAGCACAGCCCTTGGGTATACTTTTGTAAGAGGCATTTTTACTCTATGAAAACAGCTGCCCCTCCCTTCAGGCTTCCTTCCTGTGACTGAACAGGCCAGAGGGGAAGGTCAAGGGGCAGGCAGGAGGCCAAGGGCAAAGGAATAAGGTGTGGATTGTACATGGAGCCATTTTCTCATCCCACCTCACTGACTGACTTCCTGCAAAAAATAGAGTTGGGTAGGGAAAAGGCTGGGAGAAATATAGATGAGCAGAAATTCAACAACAAAACAATGAACAGTTACGAGATTCTTGGGAGGACCCCACCCGTGAATGACTTTGAAATGACCTTGAAAAAGGTCCTGTTTCCGCACTGATGGACTGAAAGAAACCACTAGCCCCATTTTTGGTATCTAGAAGGTAAGGTCAATAGCAATACCTCACTGAGATATCCTGAAAATGAAAGTGGCAATGGCCATAAAGAGAAAAAGAGGGATTGTGGACATGCATATTGGCCTTTTTTATCTGAAGATGATGTGGCCGGCTGAGATGGGCCAGATTCCAGGTCCTTGGGTGAGCTTTTCCTGAGTTCATGCCTCTCGTCCCAGCAGCAAGAGTTCTCCTCGGTGCTGTAGAATGTGAGGATTATGGTCTGCTGGGTTGTGGGAGTGTCTCAAAGGTCCAGAACACATGACTTCTTCCTGTTTGTCTGCTGGAACACAACACTGGCCCTGGGAAGCAGCAGTCCCCCCGTTCCTTTAGTATCTCAGCAGCAATTCAGTTGAATAAAGATTTGTTGAGCACCTACAATGTTCTAAGCACTGTCTAGGCCTTGAGAGGCGAGTTCCTCTGTAACATGCCCAGAACTCTACTTCTCAGGCCATTTCCACCTCAAGGTATTGGTAAACTGACTGCGAGTGCCATCTATAATGCAGTTAAGATCCCATGTGCTGCTCTCCCCATGCCGTCCCCCCAGCATGCCGCAACTTTCTCTCTGAAGTACTTTTCTTAAGTCCTGAGAAAGAGACCTAAAGAAGGGCAACAGGAAAACCTGCTGTTTAATCAGGTGAAAGACACAGTAATCCTGTTGATGACCAGGGTCCTCCCAAGTCAGTGGAGGAGAGTCTGATCGTGTGGTTTATCCTTGCTGAACAAATTCCTGTGTGGCCCTTTGTCTACACCACCTCCGCACACTAATCTCTGCCTTGTCTGTTTGCAGAGGGCTGGTGGAGATGGAGCTGCAGTTTGTGTCCATGGAGCAGATTAAACACTATCTGTTCCAACCTGCCTGAGACTATCCGCTCCCTGGTTGGCAGTACTTGAAGG
This sequence comes from Tursiops truncatus, assembly GCF_011762595.2. Classification (NCBI taxonomy): domain Eukaryota; kingdom Metazoa; phylum Chordata; class Mammalia; order Artiodactyla; family Delphinidae; genus Tursiops; species Tursiops truncatus. Next base: position 83,809,125 of record NC_047042.1, on the reverse strand, counting down.
AAAAAAGGCAATCCACCCAAGCTCCCAGCGAGCGGAAGTCCCAAGAGTCATGACCAGGATCTCGTAGCAAAGTGGAATGCATCTCTAACAGGAAATTTATGGCTGACTGGACTTCGTCAATTCAGGTACGTCTGCCCCTGGCCTGGAATGGAGGGTAAGTGGAAGGTCAAGACCAGAGCTCAGGACTCTGGAGAACTCTCTGCTTAGGTTTTACATCAGGAAGGATCACTGTCCTGTCACAATTCTTCTAACACATGGTGTCTCTGTTAAATCACATAGTACATTCTGCCTTCCATTAGCATCACCCACATTCATGTTTTTCTCACCTAATAGACTGTAAGCTTCTTGATGTCAGGGTCCACATTTCCCAGCACACGTTTAGCACAGTGTAGGCACTCAGCATTGAACTGAATTGGCATGAAAAGTGCTATTTCCCGCAGATTCTATCTTTAGAGGATTAACCTACGATAAAGCTTTACATAAACAAAAATTTGCTGCATGTCAGCAAGGCAGCACCACACTGAAGTTGGGAATCCCCACTCTGAGAAGCAGAAGCCTCTCTGTGGTCATTGTCTTAGGAGCTATGGCATAGCTATTGTTATTCCATTAGAAATTGAGGGGAAATACTGTGCTTGACCTGCATTCCATTTATTTTGGGACTGGTTGGTTTCCTATTTAAAAACTTTATTTCTACTCATGGGGCTTCCCTGGTGGCTCAGTGGTTAAGAATCCGCCTGCCAGTGCAGGGGACATGGGTTCAATCCCTGGTCTGGGAAGATCCCACATGCCACGTAGCAGCTAAGCCCTGTGTGCCACAACTACTGAGCCTGTGCTCTAGAGCCCGCAAGCCACAACTACTGAGCCCACATGCCACAACTACTGAAGCCTGCACGCCTAGAGCCTGTGCTCTGCAATGAGAAGCCCGCGCACCGCAACGAAGAGTAGCCCCCGCTCACCACAACTAGAGAAAGCCTGCACGCAGCTACAAAGACCCAGTGCAGCCAAAAATAAACAAACAAACAAACAAAACCTTCTACTCATATTCAGATGGAGTTCAGGAACTGGGAGCATCCTAATCTGTACATCTTAACCAGAAATTCTCCCCAAACCTTATATTCCTTAAAAGGAGCTCAAGGGAGCAGGTGAACTCTACAGCTTAAATACATGGCTTTAGGAGGGGCACATGCTTCCTTATACCACGTTTAATGCATCCCACAGCTGTTGAGAGTGTGAATCTACTACCACTGTAGGAGTTGAATTTTCAAGATCAGAGGATTCAGCACCATGGTCAGAGCCAAAGAGATAACAAATTTGGGCGTGAAGTAAATACTCTCTGTAGGAAGAAAATAAAGGGAATCTTTACCTGAAGAATTCTCCTTCTAAACAACGATGGGATACCACTATATACACCTATTAGAATGGCCAAAATTCAGAACGCTGACAAAACCAAACGCCAACAAGGATGTGATGCAACAAGTATTTTCATTCATCGCTGGCGGGAATGCAAACTGGTACACACAGCCACTCTGGAAGATAGTTTGGCAGTGTCTTACAAAACTAAACATACTCTTACTATACGGTCCAGCAATTGTGCCCCTTGTATTTACTCAAAGGAGTCGAAAACTTATGTCCACATAAAAACCTGTGCATGGATGTTTACAACAACTTTATTCATAATTGCCCCAACTTGGAGACAACCAAGATGTCCTTCAGTAGGTGAATGGATAAATAAATGGTGGTACATCCAGACAATGGAATATTATTCAGTGCTAAAAAATGAGCTATCAAACTTTGAAAAGGAGACTTAAGTGTGTATTAGTAAGTGAAAGAAGCCAATCCAAAAAGGCTACATACTGTATGATTCTAACTGTATGACTTTCTGGAAAAGGCAAAACTATGGAGACAAGAAAAAGACCAGTGGTCACCAGAGATTAGGTGGGGAGGGAGGGGTAAATAGGCAGAGCACAGGGGATTTTCAGGACAGTGAAAATACTCTGTGTGATACTGTAGTGGTGGATACATGCCATTATAGATTTGTCCAAACTGGTAGAATGTACACCACCAACAGTGAACCCTAATGTAAACTAAGGACTTTAGGTGATAACAGTGTGTCACTGTAGATTCATCAGTTGTAACAGATGTACACTCTGGTGGCGTATATTGCAATGGGAGAGGCTGTGCGTGTGTGGGGATGGGTTACATGGGAAACCTCTGAATCTTCCTATCAATCTTGCTATAATCCTAAAACAAATCTAAAAAAATAAAGTCTTTTTTTTTTTTAAGAAAAGAATTCATTCACCTTCTTCCCGGACTCTAATGGCCAGTCAAGCCAATGCTCAGGTCAGCAAGAGAAAAGACACTTGACGCCCCAGTGCTGTGCTCTGATGGGCACCACTCTGTCCTCAGATGTTGCCTGGACAGTGACCTATACCCACAGGTCTCAATCTGAATTTACCCCATTAAGTGTCGTTCTGACTTTGGAGGTAGCTGCTTTCCCCCTGTTGATTTTTCGGTGTCTGCTAATCTGTGAAACGGAAAGAGCCATTGTTTCTCTTAGCTATGTTAATCAGATGTCTGAGGGGTCCTCCAAAACATAAGGTAGGAGCTGACCTCAAGGGCCCCCCCAAGGGCCACCCCAGAGATTCTGGGGAGGAGGACCTGTCCCCAGAACCATTCCTTTGCCCCTCCTAATGGCTCTTCAAAGGGAAAAGCTAAACCTATGCAAGTACAGACAAACTTAGAATGCAGATGACCCTGGAGGACAGAGGGGACAGGAACTAAAACCTACTCATCATCCCCTGTGTGCCAGGTGTGAAATGGAAACTACCTCCAACCTCACAGCAGCCTGATGCAGATGTGAGTCTCAAACTTCCTTTCACAGGAACCTGCGCACAAGCATGGGTGCCACACACAGCCGTGGTGGAGAAAACCATTCTTGTTAATAACCTGCGTGCCTTGCATTATGTGATGTATGCACTTCTAAAGAGGCATGTGAGTTCAGCTTCACATACGCATTGTGTTGTCTTAGATCAGAGAGCACATCATTCAAGGTTTTTTTTTCTTATTTCAGAAAGTTTTAAATCCAGAACTAGAATTGAAATCCTTGCAGTGGGAATATAAAATGTTAAATGAAACACTTGGTAGTAGATGACTAATTGCTTCTCTGATCTATTCTAGAATGTATAAAATTGAACAATGTAGAATATAGAAAACTGAGACCTCAGTAAATGAATATTACAGAGCAACATGGACACACAGGTACACCCACCCTCTTTAGGTCCTAATGGTGATACACTGCAGGTACCATCTCAATAACAGGTGTCCTGGTTATCCATTTTAAATATAACCAACAAGAACCTACTGTCTAGCACAGGGAGCTCTGCTCAGTGTTAGGTAACAACCTAAATGGGAAAATGTATAACTGAATCACTTTGGTGTACACCTGAAACTATCACAACATTGTTAATCAACTAGACTCCAATATAAAATAGAAAGTTAAAAAAAAAAACTAACAGGTGTCCTGGGAAGTGGAGCAATGATTACATTCCACAGCTCAGCCTTTCTTCACAGGACTTAGTAGTTAATTACTGTTAGTTGAGTGCCTAGATGCTTCCTTCAAGATCTCCTTCAAATTCTCACTTTTTATTCTTTTTGCAAGTTCTAAAACCAGATGCTTCTTTTACGCAAAAGTCTCATTGCTGTGGAATCTAATGTATTTCCTCCATTCATATCCAAATATCCTCCTTCCTGTTTAATTTACAACCCTCCCATGATTCACCTTTTGGTAATGGTCTATAAGGAACCACACCTTTTTTGGTCCTGCCTACACATATTGCTAAGAGTCTTCAACGTTGGGAAAAAGCATTCCTGAGTTATGTTAATAATATGAGACATTAAAAGGGACTTGTCTGCAAACACAAAACGATAATGACAAATCAGAATTTTTAGGCCCCATGTGCTTTTTTCTCATACCCCACAACCTATACCTATAAAATTTCTGCACTTTTATGGCATGAGGCTTGCCTAGAAAACTCATCATAAGATAGCATGTGCCTGGTTAAATATTAAATTCTTTTTGAATTAGTGAAAAGAGACAAAGGGAAGTGAAACCTAGATACTTAATGGGCAGTGTAAAATGAACAAAACAGTGATGAATAAGGCAATGAAAACTGTGTGTTCTGTTTTTTTTGGATAGCAGAAATTTCTGAACAAGTTCCCAGCATTTACCCAATTTGATGATACTAGGAAAAAATAATGCATGTAAAATCCACATTCAAATAACTTGTGGCATGCATCATCCTTCTTTTCCCATCCTAACAGAATGCCAGTTTTGTTCAGAGGATGAGACATAATGTATCCCCCACTAAAAATACTTGCCTACCACATGAGATGGTACTGTGACAGTTCTGGTCAATGATACTAACAAAAGTCCTCTCGGTATTTATGTGAAAGCCCTTGTTTTCCTGGACTGGGCACTGCTCCTTCTCCTGCCTTGAGTGGTGATGTGAAGCCAGGTACTGCAACAGCTATCTTGCAACCATGAAGTGATGAGTATGAGAATAAGAGGCCACGGGCTAAGGATGGCAGAGAAATATGGTGGGAATCTGAGTCCAGGATGGCCTATTGCCTCCTTTACCAGCCCTGAATTTCTTATTGCTTGAAATAAATATTTGCTACACTTGTTTAAGCCACTGTTAATGTGGTTCTTCGCTGCTTGCAGCCAAATGCAATACTAACCAATACAACCTTGCACACACATCTTAGCTTCTCTTTCTAAATCTCCAAATTGAAGTTTTACATTTCTTTTAAATTCATAGAGAAGCCAAGTAGCCACATTCCCTAGTTTTGAGCTTTGAAGCTCTACAATAACCTATTGTATTTATTATCATCACTAGAGATAAATGTCAGAGTTAAGTGTATAAAAAATAGGAAACGATAAATACAAAAGTAATTACATATAAATAGGTGCTGGATCTCAGGATGAAGGACAACTATGTATGAAATCATTGGAATTTTACTTTTAGGCCCTCATTGAAAAGTCTACAAATAATAAATGCTGGAGAGGGTGTGGAGAAAAGGGAACCCTCCTGCACTGTTGGTGGGAATGTAAGTTGGTGCAGCCACTATGGAGAACAGTATGGAGATTCCTCAGAAAACTAAAAATAGAACTACCATATGATCCAGCAGTCCCACTCCTGGGCATATATTCAAACAAAATTCTAATTCAAACAGATACATGAGGGCTTCCCTAGTGGCGCAGTGGTTAAGAATCCGCCTGCCAATACAGGGGACACGGGTTCGAGCCCTAGTCTGGGAGGATCCCACATGCCGCAGAGCAACCGAGCCTGTGCACCACAACTACTGAGCCTGTGTTCTAGAGCCCGCAAGCCACAACTACAGAGCCTGCATGTCACAAATACTGAAGTCCAGGCCCCTAGAGCCTGTGCTCCGCAACAAGAGAAGCCACCGCAGTGAGAAGCCCGCGCACCGCAACAAAGCGTAGCCCCCTTTCGCTGCAAATAGAGAAAGACGTGCACAGCAACGAAGAACCAAAAACAGAGAAAAATAAATAAATTTTTATATATATATAAAAAAGATACGTGCGGGCTTCCCTGATGGCGCAGTGGTTGAGAGTCCGCCTGCCGATGCAGGGGACACAGGTTCGTGCCCCGGTCCGGGAAGATCCCACATGCCACGGAGCGGCTGGGCCCGTGAGCCATGGCCGCTGAGCCTGCGCGTCCAGAGCCTGTGCTCTGCAATGGGAGAGGCCACAACAGAGCCTGTGCTCTGCAACAGGAGAGGCCGCATACCGCAAAAAAAAAAAAAAAAAAAATACATGCACCCCTATGTTCATAGTAGCACTATTCACAATAGCTAAGACATGGAAACAACCTAAATGTCCATCGACAGATGAATGGATAAAGAAGATGTGGCACATATACACAATGGAAGCCATAAAAAATAACGAAATAATGCCATTTGCAGCAACATGGATGCAGCTAGAGATTATCATACTAAGTTAAGTAAGTCAGAAAGAGACAAATACCATATGATATCACTTATATGTGGAATCTAAAATATGACACAAATGAACCCACCTACGAAGCAGAAACAGAATCATGGATGTAGAGAACAAGCTGGTGGCTGCTGAGGGGGTTGGGGGAGGGATGGAGTGGGAGGTTGGGGTGAGCAGATGTAAGCTATTACATACAGGATGGATAGACAACAAGGTCCTACTGTATAGCACAGGGAACTATAGTCAATATCCTATGATAAACCATAATGGAAAAGAATATGAAAAAAGAATGTGTATGCGTATAACTGAATCACTTTGCTGTAGAGCAGAAATTAACACAACACTGTAAATCAACTATACTTCAAAAATATATTGAAATCAATGGAATTTTACCCTTTAGAATGGCAAAAATCACCATCTGACAGCACGAGTATCAGCAAGGTTGTGGGGAAGTGGGATCTCTCATATACCACCCGTGAGTGGGTGAACTGGTGCTGCTACTAAGGGGAGCAGTTTTCCATGTCTAGTAAAGCTGATGATGAACATACCTGGTGACCCAGAAAATCTTGCACATGTGCACAAGAGAGATGTAGAAGGGTGCTTGCTGTGGTGCTGCTTTATAACAATGAAAACCTGGAGACAGTCTAGGTGTCTGTCAGCAAGTGAATGGATAGAAACATCATGACACAGTCTTACAATATTAAAATGAAGAACAAAACCAGAGCCCAGATCTACACATGGATATGGAAAATTTAGTGGAATGCTGCGGCCGGGTCTCAAGAGCTGATTGTTAAAATTTCAGGAATTTTGCGAGCTGGTTGATATTACATCAGTACTTTGACATCAACCATGTTAGGAGTATTTACAACATTGGAATTAGAAAAAGCTACAAATCACACCCCTTGTCCCCCCACAGAAGAGCTGGTAGTTATTTACCAGCACATCACTAGATAGACTTTCAAAAACAGCGTTTATTTTAAAAGGCAAGTTGCAGAATATGTGGTGGCATATATTTAGAGCTCAAAAACATATAGGAATGTTATATATTTATAATATTTATCAATGGTAATAAAATGTAATCTAGAAGGATAAATGCCAAATTTGTGGTAACAATTGTCTCTGGAGAGGGGGGTCATGTAATAGGTGTGGTGAAGGGGAAAGGGGGGGCTTGAACTCTTTATCTGTTATGTTCTATTTATTTTTTTTAAATATCTAAAGTCAAAAAGTGAACAGAAAGTTAATTTTTGTCAATTATGGGTGCTAAGTATAAAAATGCTTATTCTATGTGCTTATCGCTGTTATTTAGATTTTAAGATAAAAAGGCAGAAAATGAGAGTCCAAAGAAAATTTGCATATCATATTTCATTGACTCCATGACACTGACTAAAAGACGCACTATTACTTGTTGGTAAGGGCATGCAGAATCATACATTGCTGGTATGAATGTAAAATGGTGCAGCCACTGTAAAAAACAGCTCAACAGTTCTTCAGAAATTTACACAGAATTACATATGACCCAATAATTCCACTCCTAGGTATATACCCAAGAGAACTGAGAATGTATGTCCAAGCAATAACATGTATACGAATGTTCATAGCAGCATTATTCCTAATAGATAAAAGGTACAAACACTGCTGGTACATTGCTGGTGGGAATGTAAAATGGTACAACCACTTTTGTAAAATAGTTTGGCAGTCCCTCAAAGAGTTAAAAATAAAGTGACCATATGACCCAGATATTCCACTTGCCAGTATATAGTCAAGAAAACGAGAACACACGTCCTCAAAAAAGACTCTACACCAACATTCATAGCAGCATCATTCATATAGCCAGAAAGTGGGAACAACCCAAACACGCATGCATACATGAGGAAAGGATAAACAAAATGTGGTACAGCCAAACGATGGAATATCAACCATAAAAAGAAATGAAGAACTGATATGTACTACAACATGGATCAACCTTGACATTATGCTAAGCAGAATAGGCCAGACCCAAAAGGCCACATGCTGTATGATTCCATTTATATGAAATGTCCAGAACAGGCAAATCCACAGAGCCAGAAAGCAGGTTAGTGGTTGCCAGAGACTGGGAGGGAGGGGAGATGGGGAGTGATACTTAACAGGTACAGGGTTTCCTGTTCTGGAACTAGATGTGGTGGTGGCACAGCATTGTGAATGTACTAAAAACAGCTGAATTGTACACTTTATTTTTAAAATTTTTTGGGGGGGTGGGGTCGGGCACTATACCACACAGCTTGTGAGATCTTAGTTCCCCAACCAGGGATTGAACCCATGCCCCCTGCTCTGGAAGCACAGAGTCCTAACCACTGGACGGCCAGGGCATTCCCTGAATTCCCTGAACTGTACACTTTAAAATGGTGACTTTTATGTTACGTGAATTTCACCTCAAAAAAAGTCATTTAAACTGTCTTTCATTTTAAGATGATAGTGATTTGAGACACTGCATTGTAGAAACAAAAGCAAACATGTCTTAGAGTTTATGAAATGTGGTATATTATGTAGAAATTTGCAGGCTCTATCCAAATAGCGTTGTATCAGTTAGGATATGTTTTGTGCCTAACAGCATAATAAGAGTGCTTAAACAGGTTAGAAGTTTATTTTCGTTTCACATAGATGAAGTCGTGATGTGGACAGCCCAGGGCCCATAAACTATCTCCATGGTTTGCTCAGACGCCCAGATTTCCTATATGTCGTCTTGTATTCAATATTTGGCTTCCATTTTCAACGTTACAGCAGTCCAAGATGGCTGCTGGAGTGCCAGCCATTATTTCACATTTCTAGGTGTACAGCTGGAAGAGGGAGAGGGCAAAATGCCTTCCTCCCAACTCAGCTCTCTTTGAGCAGAGGAAAGGTGTGCTTAAGTACATGTTCATATGTCCATAAAATGGGAAAGTCTCTATGAATGCAAGACTCCTGTCTATTTTTACCAGTGCATCCCCAGCACAAGGCAGAGCACGTTGAAGGCACTAAAAAACATGTGAAAAGAATGGATACATGCATGGAAATGGATAAATTCATCATAACCATTTAAATATTTTCATAAGTAAGAAACAGGGAAATGTTGAGTACAATATAATATGTGAAAACAGACTATAGTGTAATCCTAATTCTACTGAAAATGTATAGTATGCCTAGAAAAAAGAAATATACTAACCTACTAACAGATTTTCTAAATATATGGTGAAATTTCTCTGATTTTTAATAATTTTTTTCATACTTTTATAAATTTTCTAAATGTATGCAATAAGCCAGAATATTTTTCTAATTAGAAAATAAATCAATAAGCTTAAAAATCAACCAATCAGTCAATCAAGAAGAAGACCACTTCAGTCTAAGTGTTAAAACCAGATAGTGAGTTTATAAACCAAAGAAAGTAACCAACAGCCACATAAGCTGTGGAGAGTCCAACAATCCTGCTTCTCTCATCCAACAGCTTTGTTTTACAATTGGGGGAAGGAGATGTTGACATCTGCAGATGATGCCCTTGTGGAACCATGCCTATCCTACATTTGGGGTAGCAAATTGATTCCCTATCCCATATCTCAGTTTTTTCAATCTAATAGTTAGCACATAATCACTCATTTTTTAAACGGGAAGACCATTTTAAAACTTACCACAGGGAAGTTATCCATCCATCAAAGTAAACTCATTATCTGCTTCCAGGTCCACCCCGATCACTTGGAAATGATTAAATCAAACTCGGCATTTCTCAGCACAATGGAAAGTCACCAGCACCCCTGAATTTTCTTGTGTTTTCCCACTATTATGGGCTAAATTGCCCCTTCCCCCTCAGATTTCATGTGTTGAAGTCCTAAATCCCAATACCCCAGAATGTGACTATTTGGAGATAGTCTTTATTTTAAAAACTTTTTAAGGTTTTTTTTTGATGTGGACCATTTTTTAAAAAGTCTTTATTCAGTTTGTTACAACATTGCTTCTGTTTTATGGTTTTTTGGCCATGAGGCTGTGGGATCCTAGCTCCCTGACCAGGGATCGAACCTGCACCCTCTGCATTGGAAGATGAAGTCTTAACCACTGGACCACCAGGGAAGTCCCTGGAGATAGTCTTTAAAGAAGTAATTACATCAAAGTGAGGTCACAGGGTGGACCCTAATCCAATATGACTGTTGTCCTTAGAAGAAGAGGAAATTAGGATACAGATCTGTACAAAGGGAAGACAGTGGTAAGACACAGAAAGAAGACAGTCATCTACAAGCTAAGGAGAGAGGCCCCAGAAGAAACCAAGCCTGCTGACACCTTGACCTCAAACTTCTAGCCTCCAGGATTGTAAGAAAATACATTTCTGTTGTGTAAGCCACCCAGTCTGTAGTACTTGTTACAGCAGCTCTAGCAAATACACCCACTCATCATGTTAATTACATGTTTGGTGACTGCGATGGTTAAGTTTATGTGGCAACTTGGCTAGGCTATGGTATCTAGTTGATCAGATATCAGTCTGGATGTTGCTGTGAAGGTACTTTTTAGATGTGATGGACATTTAAGTCAGTAGACTTAGTGGGCTTAGTCAGTGGGCTTCATGCTATCAGTTGAATGTCTTAAATAGGATGACTGAGATCCCCCAAAGAGGAAGGAGTTCTGACTCCAGGCTGTCTTTGGACTCAAGATTGCAGCATGAACTCTGGCCAGAAGTTCCAGTCTGCCTTCCCTGCATATACCAGACTTGCCAGCCCCACAATTACATGAGCCTATTTTAAAAATACACTCCTGGGCTTCCCTGGTGGCACAGTGGTTGAGAGTCCACCTGCCGATGCAGGGGACATGGGTTCATGCCCCGGTCCGGGAAGATCCCACATGCCGCGGAGCGGCTGTGCCCGTGAACCATGGCCGCTGAGCCTGTGCTCCACAACGGGAGAGGCCACAACAGTGAGAGGCCCAAAAATACACTCCCACCACCCACACACATACATCTACACACATCCTGTTGGTTCCGATGCTCTGGAGAACCCTAATAACAGTGAATAAGGACTGATATTCCATGTACTTAACTCCATGCTCTTGCACTTGTTTTATGCAAAATATCTATTTACTTCCAAATTTGTGACTGGAAGAGCTAGTCAAATACTTGCAAATTAATTCATCAGTGTGCTGTTCTTTCTTTTTAAAGATGACATTGAGCTTTGCTAGAGGATGTCATCAGAGAGCCAGAAGGAATGAAGGACGATCACTCATCAAAATGCCTAACAATTTACACCCACAGTGTGCTGACAGCCAGTAAATTCCGATAGGATGAACAATTATGGTTATAACTTTTAAACTGCCTTTGTTATGAGCATCCTGCTCTTGCCTTTTGATCCTGCCTAATCTTGTTCTACCCTGTGCATTTGCAACCTCACTTCTTTTTTCAGAAATGACAAGTTTTCTTTCTGCTCTGTTAAGTACATAAACTGAGCTGCTTATCCAGAGAGAAATCGGATAAGATAAATTGGATAAATGCGGAGGGTTTGGCCAGGGAAGAAACAAAGATGTGAGACAAGGAAGTCTGAGGAACGTCGGGGAGCAAGAAGTGCCTGGAGGGCAGGGCACCTGGGGGAGAGGGGATGGTGAGGAATGACCCCATGCTCACCAGTAGCCAGGAATGCTTATTTGTGACACCAGCCAACAGAAGATAGCTGGGTGACCAGGCGGATCAAGAGCTAAATAAAGCTGACAGAACTACACAGGTGGCACTCATGAGACTGGCATTCTTGTCGCCTTGCTCTAAAAAGTCATTGCCCAAAAGTTTCCTTTCCTAATACACCTGTGAATTAAATTGGAAGAGGATTTCTGTGGAGGTGAGGGAATGCAGAAACAAACAAGAGGCACCTTGGCCCTCATGAAGAGTGATATGTGTGGGGTAGAGCCAATTAGAGGCTGGGCTTTGAGAGATCTGAGACAGTCCATGAGGAAAACAGCAAAACCATTTGGGAAACCTTGCTCACCAGGGCACTAAGAAGCAGCCCTGTCCAGTAGGACTTTCTGCAGTGATGGAAGTATTCTACATCTGCACCATCCAATGGGGGTGGCTACAGAGCACTCGAAATGTTGCTGATGAGACTAAGCAACTGAATTTTATGTTTTATGTAATTAACATGTAAATAGCCACATGTGGCTAGTGACTACCATATTGGATAACACAGCCATGTGGTCCTCATAACACAGTGATTGACGTGTCTCCCAACACATCAACATGTCAACAGTTTGGGAAAGGATTGTTCCAAACAAATGAACTCAGTGATCCTCTTGCTACTGAGTGCTCCATATTTAAATTACTAGCAATCTGAAGAGTTGGGGGGCGGGGAACAAAGAGAATGATGGTGCCTCCTAAAGACCCTAAACCACTGGTTAGCCACCAGGCAGGATCTAATCTGGTAAACAATGAATTAGAGCATCTTCTGCAGGAAACACTAGTATTTATGTTCGCCCAATGTGTACAGGATAAGCCCCTGCCTAGTAGTCATTTATAACTAAAAGAAACAGAGCTAGAATTTCCCACCTTTGGTTTCCTTCCAAAGGTGGGATTTATCTTTAAATTTACTTCAATTTGTGGGAGATTTGGAAGAAAAATCCTTCCCGCTATTAGGGAGCTTTCTAAATAGGAGAAATAACATTTGTCAAGCTTGTCTTAGGAGAGTTTTTGTTCAAGTGATTACAAATGAAATGAACTTGGAATGTTGAAATTTCTCATGTTTGACATGATGGCAGAAGAATATTGAGCAAGAAAATAATTTGGCATTTGGTCCCCAGCATGAGTTCGTACACGCAACCCCATTAAATCATATTAGGAAGGAAATGTGCTTTACTGGGAAATGGGCTGGGCTAAACCAGAGACTCCAAAGTTCTGGGGCAACAGCGTGACTTCCCCTCCTTAATGACTGGGGGACACTCAGCCTTGATGGGCCTCTTCTCCTTCATCTACAAGGATGGGGAAAAATGCTTTCTCAGGATTTCTTCAAGGAAGAAGACTAGAACCATAAATCATTTTGACAAATGCAAAGTACCCCTCAATACAAATTATTTACAGAGATGTTATTTATTTGATTTCCTTTTGGGGGGAAATGAAGCATTAGTTGAGTATAATATGGAAGTGGTTCAATAGCACCATTACAAGTGAGTTTTTTAAAGAGTAGGGGACTTCACAAAATGATCTCAAGGTATGAAAAGTACTGTTTGGTTTCATATGCAAGTTTCTAAAAGAGTTATTACAGATTGAGAGGGAAGTAAGTGGCTGCAGTATACACTGTGACCAACTTTCAAATAATGATTGTGACTTGAGTCATTTCTCAGAAATAAGTAAACAAATTCTTTTACTTTGATGCTGAATGATATTGATCAAGTCCATCTGCTTGTACCCATTAGAAGACACCATCTCACATTATTTTGGAAATGGTCATCCTGAGTCAGACTAAGTAGTCATAGTTAATACATTTGATTTCCCTCTCATTTGTTTTTTGCTCCATCCTCTGTATCTACCCAAATTTAGTCTTCTTCCCTCAGAGCCACTTGACCACGTGAGTATCATCCTTAATCCTAAAGAGGAAGAAGGGAATTTCCATGTTAGTAGAGGAACTCAACTAAGAGTAGAATGCTGCATAATTTATTGTCCAAACTGAGATGTTAGAGAACAAAGGGAGGCCTTTCAATAATTATGCTGGAATGAAAAATATAAACCAATCACCCTAATTAAAAAAATAAACAGAAAACATATGTAAAGGTCAGCCTCATTTGTATCAAAGCAAAAATAAAATAAGACCATCGTAGACCCACCAGATTGACAAAAATGAAAAAGTTCAACAATCCTAAATGTTGGTAAAGACATGGAACAACTGGAACTCATAGTGTTGGGAGTACATTTTACAACACTTTTGAAAACAATTTGACATTATCTAGGAAAAATGAACATGTACGTATCCTATAATTTGGCAAATCCACTCCCACAAAATATGTACTAGAGGGGGACTGGCCAAGATGGTGGAGGAGGAAGACCCTGAGCTCACCTCCAAATTTAGACACACCAGACACACCAAAATTACAGCTATTTACAGAGCAACAAGCAATGAGAAGGACCTGAAGACTAGCAGAAAAGATCTTCTACAACTAAAGATATAAAGAAGGACCCACAACAAGATGGATAGTAGAGCCAGAGATGCAGTATAGCCAACACCCATACCCCTGGGTAGGCAACCCACAAATTGGAGGATAATTACTATTGCAGAGGTTCTCCCCAAGGAGCAAGGGGTCCAAACCCCACATCGGGTTCCCCAGCGTGAGGGTCCTGCACCCAGAAGATGAGCCACCAGAACATTTGTCGTTGAAGGCCCCTGGGGCTTACTTTCAGGAGAGGCAGAGGGCTGTGGGAAATAAAGCCTCCATTTTTAAATGGCACACACAAAATCTCACACACCCAAGACCCAGAGCATAAGCAGTAATTTGAAAGCAGCCTGGGTCAGACCCACTTGCTAATCTTAGAGAGCCTCCCAGAGAAGCAGGAGGCAACTGGGAATCATCTTGGAGACAGATGCTGGCAGCTGCATTTTGGGGAGCTCATCCTACTATGAGGATGCTAGTGTTCCAAGTGCCATTTTGGGATCCTCCCTCTAGTTTATTAATGCTGGGACCCAGCCTGTCCACCAGCCAGTCAGCATCAGTCCTGGGACACCCCAAGTCAAGCAGCTGTCCAGGCAGGGACACAGCCCCACCTACAAGCAGGTTGGCTGCCACAGGACCCCTGAACCACAAGCTGCCCCAGGACATGGCCCCACCCACCAGTGAGCCAGCACTAGCCTCAGGACACCCAGGGCCCTGAGCCAGCCCTCAGGACCTGCCCCTGCCCCCCAGCAGGCTGACACCAGCCACAGGATCCCCTGGGCCCAGACCCCACCCACCAGCAGATGACAGCATTCACACTAGGCAAGGCCTGACAACCAACCTGACCAGGGGCTATCCACGCCTACAGGCACACCCACAGTAGTCAGCCCACTGCAACAGAAGGGCACATGCAGCACACATAGAGGGCACCCCCAGAGCATATAGCTCTGGTGGCCAGAGGGGAGTATCCTCCTGGGGCCTATAGGACATCTCTTACATAAAGCCACATCTCCAAGATCAGGAAATATAACCAACTTACCCAATGCAGAGAAATATAGAGAATTAGGCAAAATGAGGAGACAGAAAAATATGTTCTAAGCAAAACAAGATAAAACTCTAGAAGAAGAACTAAGTGGAGATAGGCAATCTACCCAATAAAGAATTCAAGGTATAATTGTAAAGATGGTCAGAAGAACTCAGAAGAAGAATGGATGAACACAATGAGAAGATAGAAGTTTCTAACAAAGAGAAAATAGAGGAACCAAACAGAGCTGAGGAATACAATAACTAAAGTGAAAAATACACTAGTAGATTAGAAGATAAGAGAAACATTAGCAATCTGGAAGACAGAGCAGTGGAAACCACTGAAGCTGAACAGAAGAATGTAGAAGAATTAGAAAAAATGAGGACAGTTTAAGAGACCTCTGAAGCAACATCAGGAATATGATCATTTACATTATAGGGGTCCCAGAAGAAGAGAGAAAGGGGCAGAGAACATATTTAAGACATAATAGCTGAAAATTTTCCTAACTTGGGAAAAGAAACAGACATCCAGGTCCAGGAAGCACAGAGCGTCCCAAAGAAGATGAACTCAAAGACAACCACACCAAGACACATTGCATTTAAAATGACAAAAAAAATTA
This sequence comes from Tursiops truncatus, assembly GCF_011762595.2. Taxonomy (NCBI): domain Eukaryota; kingdom Metazoa; phylum Chordata; class Mammalia; order Artiodactyla; family Delphinidae; genus Tursiops; species Tursiops truncatus. Next base: position 83,793,357 of record NC_047042.1, on the reverse strand, counting down.
AAGATAAAGAGAGAATATTAAAAGCAACAAGGGAGGGGACTTCCCTGGTGGCGCAGTGGTTGAGAGTCCGCCTGCTGATGCAGGGGACACGGGTTCGTGCCCCGGTCCAGGAGGATCCCACATGCCATGGAGCGGCTGGGCCTGTGGGCCATGGCTGCTGAGCCTGCACGTTCGGAGCCAGTGCTCCACAACAGGAGAGGCCACAACAGTGAGAGGCCCGCATACTGCAAAAATAAATAAATAAAAGCAACAAGGGAAAAGCAACTAGTTACACAGAATCGAACACCCATAAGACTCTCAGGCTAGAAGGGAGTGGCACAATATATTTAAAGTGATAAAAGGAAAAAATCTACAACCAAGAATACTCTACCTGGCAAGGCTATCATTCAGATTTGAAGGAGAAATAGTTTTACAGACAAGCAAAAGCTAAAAGACTTCAGCACCATGAAACCACCTTTACAAACAATGTTAAAGGGACTTCTCTAAGTGTGAAGGAAAAGGCCACAACTAAAAATATGAAAATTACAAAAGGAAAAATCTCATTGGTAAAGACATATACAGCAAAGGTAGTATATCAACGACCCATAAAGCTAGTAGGAAGGTTAAAAGACAAAAGTAGTAAAAATCATCTATATCCACACTAAGTAGTTAAGAGATACACAAAACAAAAAAATGTAAAATGTAACATGAGAAACATTAAATGTGTGTGAGAGGGAGTAAAAATGCAAGGTTCTTAGAATGTGTTCAAACTTAAGAGATCATCAACTAAAATAATCACATATATAGTTAATATGAACCTCATGGTAACCACAAACCAAAAATCTACAATAGATACACAAAAAAGAGAAATGAATGCAAACATAACACTAAAGATAGTTATCAAATCACAAGCGAAGGGAACAAAAGAAGAAAGGAGCACACAAGAGAACTACAAAAACAACCCCAAAACTATGAACAAAATGGCAATGTACATATCTACCAATAATTAGTTTAAATGTAAATGGACTAAATGGTCTAATCAAAAGATATGGAGTGGCTGAATGGATACAAAAACAATACCCATATATATGTTGCCGACAAGGGACTCACTTCAGATCCAGAGACAACACAGACTGAAAGTGAGAGGATGGATAAAGGTATTTCATGAAAATGGAAATGAAAAGAAAGCTGGGGTAGCAATACTTAGAGCAGACAAAATAGACTTTAAAACAAAGACTGTCACAAGAGACAAAAAAGAACATTACATAAAGATAAAGGGTTCAATCCAAGAAGAAGATATAACAATTGTAAACATACATGCACCCAACATAGGAGCACCTAAATACATAAAGCAAATATTAATAGACATAAAGGGAGAAATTGACAGTAACACAATAATAGTAGGGGGCTTTAACACCCAATTTACATCAATGGACAGATCATCCGGACAGAAAATCAATAAGGAAGTCCTGCCTTAAATGACACATTAGACCAAATAGAATATATATATAAACATTGCATGCAAAGGCAGCAGAATACACATTTTTTTCAAGTGCACATAGAACATTCTCTAGGATAGATCACATGATCACATGCTAATAAGCCATCAAACAAGTATCAGTAAATTTAAGAAAATTGAAATCATATCAAGCATCTTTTCTTACCACAGTGCTATGAGACTAGAAATATACTACAAGAAAAAAAAACTGCAAAAAATGCAAACACATGGAGGCTAAACAACATGCTACTAAACAATCAATGGATCACTGAAGAAATCAAAGAAGAAATAAATAGATACCTGGAGACAAATGAAAATGAAAAAATAATCCAAAATCTATGGACATCAGTAAAAGCAGTTCTAAGAGAGAAGTTTATAGGAATACAAGCCTGCCTCGGGAAGTAAGAAATATCTCTAACAACCTAATTTCACATTTAAAGGAACTAGATAGAGAAGAACAAACAAAACCTGATATTAGTACATGGAAAGAAATCATAAAGATCAGAGCAGAAACAAATGAAATGGAGACTTTTAAAAAATAGAAAAGATCAGTAAAACTAAGAGCTGGTTTGTTAAGAAAAGATAAACAAAATTGATAAACCTTTAGCCAGACTCATCAAGAAAAAAAGAGATAGGGCCCAAATAAATAAAATCAGAAATGAAAGAGAAGTTACAACTGACACCACAGAAATACAAAGGCTCATAGGTATTACTATGAACAATTATATACCAATAAAATTGACAACCTAGAAGAAATGAACAAATTCCTAGACATGTACAATCTCCCAAGACTGAATCGGGAGGAAATAGAAAATATGAATAGACCAGTTACCAGTAATGAAATTGAATCAGTAATAGAAAACCTACCAACAAATAAAAGTCCAGGACTAGATGGCTTCACAGGTGAATTCTACCAAACATTTAGAGAAGAGTTAACATCTATCCTCTCAAACTATTCCAAAAATTGAAGAGGAAAGAATGCTTCCAAACTAATTCTACAAGGCCTGCATCACCCTGTTACCAAAAACAGACAAAGATAGCACACAAAAAAGAAAATTACAAGCCAATATCACTGATGAACATAGATGCAAAAATCCTCAATAAAATATTAGCAAACCAAATTCAACAATACATTAATAGGATCATACACCATGATCAAGTGGTATGTATCCCAGGAATGCAAGGGTGGTTCAATATCTGCAAATCAATCAATGTGATACACCACATTGACAAACTGAAGAATAAAAATCATATGATCATCTCAACAGATGCTGAAAAAGCTTTTGACAAAACATCCATCTACAATAAAAACTCTCAACAAAGGGGTATGGAGGGAACACACCTCAACATAATAAAGGCCATATATGACAAGCCCACAGGTAACATCATACTCAGCAGTGAAAAATGGAAAGCATTTCCTTTAAGATCAGGAACAAGGCAAGGATGGTCACTCTCACCACTTTTATTCAGCATAGTATTGGAAGTCCTCGCCACAGCAATCAGACAAGAAAAAGAAATAAAAGGAATCCAGATTGGAAGAAAGTAAAACTGTCACTATTTACAGATGACATGATACTATACATAGAATATTCTAAAGATGCCACCAAAAAATTACTAGAACTCATCAATGAATTCACAATGAATTCAGTAGAATTATAGGATACAAAATTAATATATAGAAATCTCTTACATTGCTATACACTAACAATGAACTATTAGAAGAGAAATTAAGAAAACAATCCCATTTACAATCACATCTAAAGAATGAAGTACCTAGGAATAAATCTAACTAAGGAGGTAAAAGACCTATACTCAGAAAACTATAAGACACTGATAAAAGAAACTGAAGATGACACAAACAATTGGAAAGCTATACCATATTCGTAGACTGGAAGAATTAATATTGTTAAAATGACTATATTCCCCAAGGCAATCTACAGAGTAAATACAATGCATATAAAAATACCAATGGTGGGCTTCCCTGGTGGCACAGTGGTTGAGAGTCCGCCTGCCGATGCAGGGGACATGGGTTCGTGCCCCAGTCCAGGAAGATACCACATGCCGCAGAGCGGCTGGGCCCGTGAGCCATGGCCGCTGAACCTGCACGTCCGGAGCCTGTGTTCTGCAATGGGAAAGGCCACAACAGTGAGAGGCCCACGTACGGCAAAAAAAAAAAAAAAAAAAAAACCAATGGCATTTTTCACACAACTAGAATAAGTAATTCTAAAATGTGTATGGAAACACAAAAGACCACAAATAGCCAAAACAATCTTCAGAAAGGAGAACAAATCTGGAGGTATCATGTGTCCTGATTTCACACTATACTACAAAGCTACAGTAATCAAAACAGTATGGTAATGGCACAAAGACAGACACAAATCAGTGGAACAGAATAGAGAGCCCAGAAATAAACCCATACACTTATGGTCGATTAATCTATGACAGAGAAGGCAAGAATATACAATGGGAAATACAACCTCTTCAATAAATGAAGGTGGGAAAACTGGACTATTTTCTCACACCATATAAACAATAAACTTAATATGGATTAAAGACTTAAATGTAACAGCTGAAACCATAAAATTCTAAAAAGCAGGCAGTATACTCTTGACATCTGACTTAGAAATATTTTGTATATGTCTCCTCAGGCAAGGACAACAAAATAAAAAATAAACAAATGGGACTACATCAAAGTAAAAAACTTTTGGACAGTGAAGGAAACTGTCAATGAAAAAGCCTCCTACTAGGAGAAGATATTTGCAAACCATATATTTGATAAGGGGTTTATATCCAAAATATACAAAGAACTAATGAAATTCAACATAAAAAAATAGATTAAAAAAATGGGCAGAGTCAAAACTACAAGATATCACCTCACACCTGTCAGAATGGCTATCATCAGAAAGTCTGCAAATAAATACTGGATAGGATGGGAAGAAAGGGACCCCTTGTACACAGTTAGTGGTAATGTAAATTGATACAACCACTATGAAAAACAATATGGAGGTTCCTCAAAAAACAGAACTACCACATGATCCTGCAGTCCCACTCCTGGGTATTTATCTGAAGAAAATGAAAACACTAATTTGAAAAGATATATTCACCCCCCATGTTCACTGCAGCATTATTTAAAATAGCCAAGATATGGAAGCAACCTAAATTCCTATTAATAGATGAATGGATAAAGAAGATGTGATATATGTACACACACACACAATGGAATATTACTCAGCCATAAAAAGAATGAAACCTTGTCATTTGTGACAACTTGGATGGACCTAGAGGGTATTATGATAAGTGAAATAAATCAGACAGAGAAAAACAAATACTTCATTATTTCACTTATATGGGGAATCTAAAAAACAAAACAAATGAACAAACATAACAAAACAAACATAGTCATAGATACAGAGAAAAAACAGGTGGTTGCCAGAGGAAAGGGGGGTGGGTGGAGGAGAGAAATAGGTGAGGGGGATTAAGAGGTAGAAAATTCCAGTTACACAATAAATGAGTTATGGGTATGACATGTACAGTGTGGGGAATACAGTCAATAATTATGTAATATCTTTGTATGGTGACAGATGGTAACTGGACTTATTGTGGTGATCATTTTGAAATGTAGAGAGGGACTTTCCTGGTGATCCAGTGGTTAAGACTCCACGCTTCCACTGCAGGGGGCAGGGGTTCAATCCCCTGGTCGGGGAACCAAGATCCTGCATACCACATGGTACAGCCAAAACAAATAAATAAAAAAATTTTTTGAAGTTAATTTTTTTAAATGTATAGAAATATTGAATCACTATGTTGTGTACTGGGAACTAACACAGTGTTATAGGTCAATTATACTTCAAAACCAAATAAACAAACTCAGAAAAAGAGATCAGATTTGTGGTTACCAGAGGTAGGAGATGAATATTGAATAAAGGCAGTCAAAAGGTACAAACTTCCAGTTTTAAGATAAATAAGTGCTAGGGATGTAATGTACAACATTATATATATATATATATATATATTACATGTGTGTATGTACATATATATGTGTGTGTATATATATATAATTAATACTGCTGTATGTTGTATATGAAAGTTATTAAGAGAGTAAATCCTAAGAGTTCTCATCACAAGGGAAATTTTTTTCAATTTCTTTAATTGTTTTATGAAGTGTAGTTGATTTACAACATTGTGTTAATTTCAGGTGTACAGCTAAGTGATTCAGTTTTATATATATATATATGTATGTTTTCAGATTCTTTTCTATTATAGGTTATTGAATATAGTTCCCTATGCTACACAGTCAGTCCTTTTGTTTATCTATTTTATATATAGTAGTGTGTATTGCTAATCCCAAACTCCTCATTTATCCCTCCCCCCACTTTCCCCTTTACTTTTGTATCTATATGAGATGACAGATGTTCACTAAACTTATCATGGTAGTCATTTCATGATGTATGTAAGTCAAATTATTATGCTGTTTACCTTAAGCTTATACAGTGCTGTATGTCAATTATATCTCAATAAAACAGGAAAAAATAAAGATATGTACTAGAATATTCATAGAAACATTGTTTATAAAAGCCTAAAGGTAGAAAAAACAAATATGCCTAAACATAAAAATGGATACATTGGACTTCCCTGGTGGCACAGTGGTTAAGAATCTGCTTGCCAGTGCAGGGGACACGGGTTCGAGCCCTGGTCCGAGAAGATCCCACATGCTGCGGAGCAACTAATCCCATGTGCCACAACTACTGAGCCTGCGCTCTAGAGCCCACAGGCCACAAATACTCAGCCCGTGTGCCACAACTACTGAAGCCGCACGCCTAGAGCCCATACTCCGCAACAAGAGAAGCCACCGCAATGAGAAGCCTGCGCATGGCAATGAAGAGTAGCCCCCGCTCACCTCAACTAGAGATAGCCCGTGTGCAGCAATGAAGACCCAACACAACCAAAAATAAATAAATAAATAAATAAATAAAATTGAATTGTATGAGTTCTTTACATATTTTGTATATGAACCCATTATCAGATGTATGATTTGCAAATATTTTCTCCCATTCGATAGGTTGCCTTTTTATTTTGTTGGTGGTTTCCTTTACTGTGCAGCTTTTTTTTTTTTTTTTTTTTTTTTTTTGGGTGGTACACGGGCCTCTCACTGTTGTGGCCTCTCCCGTTGTGGAGCACAGGCTCCGGACGCGCAGGCTCAGTGGCCATGGCTCACGGGCCCAGCCGCTCCGTGGCATGTGGGATCTTCCCGGACCGGGGCACGAACCCGTGTCCCCTGCATCGGCAGGTGGACTCTCAACCACTGCGCCACCGGGGAAGCCCTGTGCAGCTTTTTTGTTTGATCTAGTCCCACTTGTTTATTTTTGCTTTTCTTGCTTTTACTTTTGGTGTCAGATTAAAAAATTTATCACCATGACCTATGTCAAGGAGTTACCACCTATGTTTTCTCCTAGGAATTTTATGGTTTTGGGTCTTACATTCAAGTGTTTAATTCATTTTGAGTTAATTTTTGTGTACAGTGTAAGATAGTCCAATTTTATTTTTTCATGTGGCTGTCCAGTTTTCCCAACACCGTTTATTGACGAGACTGTCCTTTCTCCATTGTATATTCTTTGCTCCTTTGTTGTAAATTAATTGACCATATATGCGTAGGTTTCCTTTGGGCTCTATTCTGTTCCATTGGTCTATGTGTTTATTTTTATGCCAGTACCATACTGTTTCAGGAATTGTGATACCTCCGACTTTGTTCTTCTTTCTCAAGGTTGCTTTGACTATTCAGGGTCTTCTGTGGTTCCATACAAACTTTAGGATTTTTTCCTATTTCTGTGAAAAATGCCACTGGAATCTTGGTAGGGATTGCATTGAATCTATAGATGGCTTTGGGTAGTATAAACATTTTAACAATATTAATTGTTCCAATTCATGAACACGAGATATCTTTCCATTTGTGTCTTCTTCAGTTTCTTTTATTAATGTCTTATAGTTTTCATTGTATAGGTCTTTCATCTCCTTGGTTAATTTATTTCAAGTATTTTATTGTTTTTGATGCTACTGAATCAAAATGATTGTTTACTTCTTTTTCAGATGTTTTGTTGTTAGTGTATAGAAATAATTGATTTTTGTATGCTGATTTTATATCCTGCGACTTTACTGAATTTGTTGATTAGTTCCAACAAACAGTGTTTTGGTTGAGTCTTTAGGGTTTTCTATATATAGGATCATGCCATCTGCAAATAGTGACAGTTTTACTTTTTGCTTTCTGATTTGGATGACTTTCATATCTTTGTCTGGCCTAGTTGCTCCTAAGTAGGACTTCCAGTACCATATTGAATAAGAGTGGTGAGAGTGGGCACCCTTGTCTTATTCCTGATCTTAGAGGAAAAGCTTTCAACTTTTCACTGATGAGTACAGTGTAAGCTGTGGGTTGATCATATTTGCCTTTACGATGCTGAGGTATGGTCTTTCTATACCAAATTTGTTGAGGGTTCTAATGATGAAAGGATGTATTTTGTCAAAAGTCTTTCCTGCATCTATTGAGATTATCATATGATTTTTATCTTTCGTTCTTTTAATATGGTATATCACATTTGCATACGTTGAACCATCCTTGCATCCCAGAGATAAATCCCTCTTGGTCATGATGTATAACGCTTTTTTTTTTTTTTTTTGGCATATGGAAATTTATTACTATCATGTTTTCATCATCAAAACTTATGATCTAGGTCTTTCCTTCCTGCCTTTGTATAAGGCCAAAAGAGAGACATTGGCTACTTCGACAACCTTAAAGCGGACTCCAGGAATGTCACCAACAGCATGACCTTTGCAACCAAATCCAGCAACCAGAACTTCATCATTTTGCTCAGTAAAGTTCAAACAACCATCATAGGGTACAAAGGCTGTGATTTTTTTTTGCCATTCTTGATGAGCTGAATCCTGACACCCTTCCTGATGGCAGAATTTGGCTGTTTGGCTTCAACCCTACTTTTTCAAACACAGTTCCCTTGGCATGAGAAGCGCCTCCAAAAGGGCTGGCCTTCAGGGCTGTGCCCACATGGGCTTTCTTGTACTGTTTATCATGCCACTTCTGGTCTCGTCGGTGGCTACAGAGCTTCCTCGCAGTACGAAGACCGCGACACTTGCCCATCCTGCCGGTGCCACGGGCCTGAACGAAAGAGTATAACCCTTTTAATGTGTTTCTGCTCTAGGTTTTTGCTTTGTGGTTACCATGAGACTTACACAAGACATCTCAGAGGTAACACAGTGCATTTTAATTTGATAGCAGCTTGACTTCAGTCATCTATGAAAGTTTCACCCTTTTACTTCTCAGTTTTTATATTTTCGATGTTGCATTTTTATATTGCATATTCATTAACACGTTATGGTAGCTATTATTACTTTTAATACTCTTTTCCTTTCACCTTTATGCTAAAATTAAGTGGTTAACAAACTGTCCTATTACAGATTTAGTTTCTAGCTCTGATTGTATATTTATCTTTACCAGTGTGTTATATACTTTTGTATTTTTTTGTCACTGATTAGCTTCTTTTCATTTCAGCTCAAAGAACTCCTTTCAGCATTTCTTGCAAGGCAGGTCTAGTGGTGATGAACTCTCTCAGCTTTTGTCTAGAAAAGGCTTTATTTCTTCCTCATATCTGAAGGATAACTTTGCTAGATAGACCATTCATGGCTAGCAAGTTTTTTCTTTCAACCCTTTGAATATGCCATTCCACACTCTTGGCCTGTAGGGTTTCTGCTGAAAAACCCACTGATAGCCTAATGGGTGTTCCTTTGTAGGTTACAATCCTTTTTTCCCTAGCTGCTTTTAGAATTCTTTCTATATCCTGAGAAATATCAAAAATATAAAAAGGGAGAAGTAAAAGGGTAAAACTTTTGTAGATGACTGAAGTCAAGCTGCTATCAAATTAAAATGTACCGTGTTATCTGTTAGATGTCTTGTGTAAGCCTCATGGTAACTGCAAAACAAAAACCTAGAGCAGATACACATTAAAAGTGTTATACATCATGACCAATAGGATGATCTATTAGCATGTATTTGGGTGCCCAATTCTCTCCTCAGGTTTAGGAAATTCACAGCTATTATTTCTTTAAATAAATTTTCTGCTCCCATCTCCCTCTCTCTGTTTCTGGAACCCCAGTTATTATATTTGTCCTTTTGATAGAATACCATAGACCACGTAGGTTTTTTCCACTCTTTTTGATACTTGTTTTGTTTTCTTTATTTGCCTCTAATTGGGTTATTTCCAAATTCCTAATCTCTAACGCACTTGTTCTGTCTTCCATTTGCTCTGCTCTACTGCAGATTCGACTGCATTTTTCATTTCATATATTGAGTTCTTCAGCTCCAGAATCTCTGTTTGGTTCATTTCTATCTCTTTTGGGAAATTTTCATTTTGATCTTTTTTTTTTTTTTTTGAGATTTCATCAAACTGTCTTTGAGTTTTCTTGCAGCTTGTTGAGTTTCTTCAAGACAGCTATTCTGAATTCTTTTTTGGCTAGATCACAAAATTCTGTACCTTTGAGCTTTGTTGCTGGAGAATCATTATTTTCTTTTTGTAATGGTATGTTTCCTTGATCTTAAATGTTCCTTGTAGTTTTGCATTACTGCTCTCACATTTGAAATTAAGGAGATGCCACCTCAAACCTTTGTTAGTTGGTTTCTGATGGAGTATCCTGTTCAATGGTGTCGTTATTACCTGGGGTTTTATCTGTCTTTGTATTGGTACTCTTACTCCACTTCTCTTGCTCCCTCGTGTGGCAGGATTCTTAAGCTTTTAGGTCTTCTCTGATGCTTACAAGTCACCAGGCAGGCTCCTGGAAACCTCTCTTTTGTTTTCCAGAAGGTGGTGCTATAGCTTCAGTTTATGGTTTCTCCCTTGTCCACATTATGTGGCCTGTTTCTGAGTGTGCTTCCTAGCCACAGGAGCTTGCTTTCACTACTGCAGTAGGAAGCGTGCACATGGAGGTGCCACAGACTAGGGCGAGATGTGGGTTTAGCACTGGCCCATGGATCTAGTAGGGAGATCCTCAGGTGTGGTACTCCCAGGGGTTTGTGGGTGGACTTCCTGCTGAGTGCAATCAGCAGGAAAGGCATCACTTCTCTGCCTCTTACCCCATCTCCAGTCATGAAAGACCAACCTCAGTACTCTGGGTGCTATTGGAGAGAAACAGGTTTGTCCCACACAACTGAGGTAGCTGGGTACTCACCCCAAACTATCCTCCCCTACCCCTAACGAGGGAGAGGGTGCCGCCACTGGATACATCAGCCTGGTGCAGTGTTTCCTTGGGGGAGGGGACACTGGGAAAGTTCCTCTTACCACCCCCTCTTCTGTGACCAAACTTGTTTTGCTGTTGTTGTTTCTAGAATGGTGTGCTGGAATCTCCAATCAGGAAGGCTGGACTTCTGCGAATTCCCTCTCATGCATAAGTATCTGACCAGGTCAGTACTCTCCAGTTTCGGTATATATTTTTTTCCAATCATAGCAAGAGGGGGTTCTGGGCAGGTTCACTGGCTCCCCTGATTCTGCAGCCTATACAGAAATCTGTCTGTCTATTACTGGATGCACAGGTAGGTGAGACTCCTGGATCCCACAGCTCCCACAAAGGTGCTTTGGTTTGTGGATGGATGTCTATTCTGTTGTTTTAAAAAGGGGACAAAAAAGAGGAATGTTTTATGCTGCCATGATGCTGACATCACTCCCCTGATGTAATGTTCATTCTTTATGACATATTTCATAACTGGAAAAATATTGTGTAAACAACATGATATGATAAGGAGTTGATAGCTATCAGAGCTGCCACCTTCTGGGTACACAATGGGATTATCCTCTGGCTCTTTGTGGTTGGGTAAGGGCTAAATCATATAAAAATTGTAGACTACGGCGCAGAGTTTGGACTTTAGTACAAAGCAGCCACTGGTGGGTTTAGGAGAATGATGTGATGCGGATCACATTTTAAAGGGATCATTCTTGCTGCTGCATGGAGGATGTATTGTTGGGGGCAAGTGTGGAAACACAGAGCCCAGTTAGAGAACTGGTAATGGTGAGATGATGGTGACTTAAACTTCACTGATTACAGGCAAAATAGAAGTGGAATTTTTTGAATGCATTTTGCAGGTGTATCTGAAAGGACTTACAGAAAAGTGGGGAATAGGGGTTGAAGGAAAGAGGGGGATTGTAGATGATCACTGTTTTGGGTTGAACAACTGAATATATGGTAGGGCCATTTACCATAATGGGAGCAAATGAAGGATTAACAGGTATGAAGAGAGGGAATGGAGCTTATTGTTCTCTGTATTAGCTTTAGACAGCTATGTGCACATGTTAAATAAACCACTAGAGAGACAACCCCATCCCTCAAGGGAATGCCCAGAGCCAAAGATGTATATATTTGGGAGTCAGTAGCATACAAATGATATTTAATTCAAAGGACTAGATGAGATCATTCAGAGAGAGAATATACATAGAATAAAAGAGTGAAGACAGGAGAAAAACCAGGTTAGTATGCAGTCATAGAAGCCGAAAGAAGAAAGCGTGTTTTGAATGCTGTTGAGAGGCTGAGTGAGATATTAAATGATAGTATTTGACAAATGGAGCTAACTGGCAGCTTTGACAAGGGAAGTTTCGACGGAGTTCTGTGTGGTGGTGGGGAACGGGGGAGGCAGATGGAGAGGGTCGAGGAGAAAGTGGAAGAAAATGGAGAAAGAGAATGAAGGGAATTTTGGTAAGTTTCCCTCTGAAGGGGAGCCAAACTGGGCTTGGAGGAGGTATGTGGTGAAGGCAGATTTTCTTTTTTTAGGATAGGGGATACTAGAGTGTGTTTGTTTGCTGATGGTGATTCAGGAGTGAGGAAGAAGCTAGTGATGCAGGAGACGAAGAGGTTAATACACCAGGGAAGAGAGGGTTCTGATCCAGGGCAAAATGGAGGGGCTGTCCTTTCACTAGAAGAGAGATCCTCCATCCAAGGATGGAAAGGCAGGTAGATGTTGGTTTTAATGATGAAACTACGAGGGAGGGAGTGCTCCTTGATTGTGGCTCTTTTCATTGAGTTATGAGCAAAATAAGTGGAATAATATTTGATGGAACTGAATAAGGACCCCACTGCACATCAAAAAGATTCCCATGAAACAATAAATTAATGAAAATCAATCAACCCCTATATATTTCTTGGTTAATCTTAAGATTTAAGGGTAAAGAATGAATTCTATAAGCATGTAAGTAGAAAATAAAATTACAAACAAAGCAAAAAGGCAGGTTGTACTTCTGGTCCAGCCATGATGGAATAGCTAATATCAGATGAATTCTCCTGCTGAAAACAACTATAAAAGATGTACAATGTACATTTAAAAACTGTTTAAAATATTTAGAGAATATGTAACTCAGGCAGGACTTGAGGGGCTACAATATGTGAAACAAAGGAAACATAGTGAGGTGGACTTCATATTTCCCCTGGCTTTTCCCTTGAGGGCATTTGCTATTTCACAGTAAAGCAGGGGAAAAGAATCCTAGTAGAAAACAGCAGATAGAATGTTTAATTCAGAGATGACACAATCATATATACAGAAAAGAATCAGTTATCATAATTAATAAATGCATTAACAAGGTCACTAGATACAAGATGGATATTAAAAAATCAATTGTCTTTCTATATACCAGCAACAAAAAATTAGACAATGGAATTTCAGAAGATGTGCTGGCTTTGACTCACAGATATAGAGAACAAACCAGGGGCTACCAGTGGTGAGAGGGGAAAGGGGGAGGGGCACTTTAGGAGTGAGGGGGGAAGGGGTTATTCTGGGATTATATGAAATCGTGTGTGAAACTTCTCAAAATTGTAAAGCACTGTAGAATTTAAAGAATCTTTCATTTAATTTAAAAATTGGGCTGACTTCGTATTATGACCAATATGTGATGTCAGAAAATAAAACATTGTCTAACAAGTTTTGAGGGGAAATGTTATTTATTTATTTATTTTTGGCTGCGTTTTGGGTTTTCGTTGCTCTGCGCGGGCTTTCTCTAGTTGCGGTGAGCAGGGGCTACTCTTTGTTGTGGTGCACAGGCTTCTCATTGCCGTGGCTTCTCATGTTGTGGAGCACGGGCTCTAGGCCTGTGGGTTTCAGTAGTTGTGGCATGCGGGCTCTGTAGTTGTGGAGCACGGGCTCTAGGCACACGAGTTTCAGTAGTTGTGGCACGCGGGCTCAGTAGTTGTGGCTCACGGGCTTAGTTGCTCCGCGGCATGTGGGATCTTCCCAGACCAGGGCTCGAACCCCTGTCCCCCGCATTGGCAGGTGGATTCTTAACCACTGCGCCACCAGGGAAGCCCAAGGGGAAATGTTTATGATGTGCCAAATTTTCTTTTTCTTTGAAGCAACAGAAAGACAATCTTAAATATGCAAGACTGTGCTAGTTTTAATGGTGAAACTATGAAGGAGTGCTATTTTCCACTAAAAACTATTTGATTTTGTACTTCAGCTGCAAGATGAATCAAGACAGAGAATTCATGAATGCTAAAGACATAGTTTGAAAAAAACTGGCAGTGAGCATCAAATGATCTAAAAACAAGTAACTTTAAGATGTCATTAAGTGTATTCATAAAATATACCTTTTAGGCATATACAGACAAAACAACTGGACAAAAATAGTAGGTAGGTTATAACAAAAGTGGAAGATAGAAGATAATTTTCTCAAACATACTACCATTTCATTATTGACATTAGTCTTTAGAGAATTATAGACTTAAGTATATTTTAGCTTTTTATTGAAGTGTAATATGCATATATAAATATGTACATATCATAAGTATACAGCTCACTGAATTTTCTCTAGGTGAACACACCTTGCAACTATCCTAGACACCAAGAAATAAAAACCTTGTTAGAAGCTCAGGAAGTTAAGCATAATTTTTAAAATAACTAGTAATAACTGGTAGAACAAAATGAAAGACACCAACCTACCCTCCAAAAAGTGTAATTATTAAAGGAACTACAATTTACTAAATAAACAGAAGAGGGCACATGTGAACTGTGAAATACAGTAAGCTGTCAAATCCTTATCCTTGCCTGTTATTGCTAGTCCAAGAAAAAACAGAACATTTCCAAATGAATGGCAAATGGAAGATAACATAGAAACAAAGCCAACATATAAAGGTAACATAGAATAAAAATCATAACATTTCAGCCAATAAAAAATCCCTCCCCAAAATGAAGCAGAAGGAAACATGCACAATAACCAAACTGAATTAAACATTTGCGGATATGAAAAACACCTAGTTGCAAATTCAAAAACTCAATCCCTCCCCCCCAAAAAACAAAACAAAACAAAACAAAACCCAAGATAACATAAAATGAGAGTCTTGCAATAATGGTGGAAGAGTTTGTTTGGGCCAATCCTCCTACAAATAAGAGCTATGAAATTCCTATCAAAATATAAAAACAACCACTTGAAGGCACTAGAGAACAACCAAAAGGAAGAAGAAACAAGAGGGGGGGTTGACACTTGGGAAAAGAGACCAGACTGGGTAAGTTTTCTCTTTTGATGGCTTTTAGACTAAGGGAAGCCCATAGTCCTCCTCCAAGGGAGCTACTAAAACTTAGATGGAGGTCCAGCAGTTAAGAGTCAGCGGTTGAGACTCCACGCTTCCACTGCAGGAGCCGCGGGCTCAGTCCCTGGTCAGGGAACTAAGATCCCACATGCCATGCCATGTGGCCAAAAAACAAACAAAACTTAGATGGAATCTCACAATCTTAATAGCTTGAAGAATCAAAGGACAGAGTTTGAGGCACCACAGCAGATATTAAGATGGGAGTTGTTAATATTCAGTTGTGTTTCCCCAAAATGAAAATGTTGAAGTCCTAATCCACAGTGTTTCGGAATGCGACCTTACTTGGAAATAGGGTCATTGCAGGTACATTTAGTTAAAATGAAGTCATACTGGAGAAGGGTGGGCCCCAATTTGATAGGACTGGTATCCTTACAAAAGGGCGAAACTTGGACACAAACACACTCAGGCAGAGTGACACGTGAACATTGGAAGGTAACTGCAAGAACAAATTTTCAAATTTTTCTGAGCATCAAAAAAATTTTAAAGAGAAAAGGAAACATACTACACAGAGAAAGGAACATATTAAATAAAACAAAATGCACAGTAAATATAACATTAAAATAGATATTAAATCAAATCTGTCACTCATTTCAATGCGTGTAAATGGAAACTTACCTATTAAAAAGATTTTCAGATTGATTCACAAAGCACAACCCTACTCTGTGCTCAGGAGATACAACTAAATCAAAGTGATTCAAAATGGCTAGAACGAGGGAGATGTGTAAAGGTATAGCAGGCAAATAAGACAATAAGAAAGCAGAGACTGTGATCATGATATCAGAAGATGTTGAATCTGGACAAAAAGCATTAAATGAGACAGCAGAATACTTGATAATGCCAAGAGCTTAATTCACAATGATAATACATCAGTTGTGAATATATGTAACACAAATAGCACAGAAACTATCTGTATAAATCAGAAAGTTAAGGATATACATACATAAAACCGCAGCAAAACTAGGAGATAGCACTTTTGGTCCAACACAGGACGCAGGTCAAATGGACAAAAAATAAGATTATAGAAAATCTAACCAGCATAATCAATATATAGAATACATATATCATGTTAACAGGGTCCCACCTCAAGGGCATGCCAGGCGTTTCTGCTTTTCTGCCTCAGAGCCTTCTGAAAGGCACTGAAATCTGCTGATATGGACTGAATGCTTGTATATTCCACCAAATCCATAGGCTGAAGCCCTAACCCTCAGTTTCATGGTATTTGGAGGTGGGGCCTCCGGAGGTAATTAGGTTTGGATGAGGTCATGAAGGTGGGGTCTGCATGATGGGATTAGCGACTTTATAAGAGAGAAACCGGAGAGCTTGTGCCCTCCCTCCCTTTCTATCTCTCTCTCTCTCTACTGTGAGATGACGCAGTGAGAAGTTGGCTCCCCGCAAGTCAGCAAGACAGTCTCCACCAGAACCTGACCATGCTGGCACTCTATTCTCAGACTTCCAGCCTCTAGAACTTGAGAAAATACTTTTCTATTGTTTAAGCCACCTAGTCTATGATATTTTGTTATTGAGTTGACTAATATACCTGCTCAGCACATGAGCTAGCCTAGAAGAATGGAGAAGAGAATTAATGCCCCAGTGCCTTTCATCAACCATGGTGGATGAGAGCTGGTGGATAAAAGTGAGAGTTACAGAGTTGCAGAGGCTAAGTTCCTGGGGAGTATGGCTGAGAGGTCAGGGCACCCTTCCTCCACCCAGCCCAGGCTCATAGTATAGAGGCTCTACCACAAGCACAGCCAGTGAAGAATATCAGAGTCCCAAGTGCCCTTGCTCCAGCTTGCTCACAGGGCAGACTCTCCATGCCGAGAGGCAAGCCACCTACCCAGCTCCCTGCACCTAAAGCAGGGTGTCTCTCCAAAAGAAGCCAGTTCCAGAGATTTTGCCAAGAGGGAAAGACAGTCTACAGGATTAGAGAGCATCCAAGCTCTCCCCAAAAGAACTGACTTTATTTGAAATAGTGCGAGAACATTCAAGCCTAAGGACACTCTCAAAAACAATGGAGATTTTGCTGGTGAGCAACTAAGAGGAGGCTGGTAGCTTCATTAGAGCAACATACTAAATCGTGGGCCAGCTAGCCTAACCATAAAAAAATCAGGGAAAGAGACAGCTACAAAAAACACTTCTGAAGTCAGAACAAACCTCAAAGACCTGCCTCAGAAACAACCCCTGCAAACTGGCCTGATGTAATCAGGTCAGACTGAGGAGTAATGTATACCCCAGGGCATTGAAAGCAATAGACCAATCAGCTGACAGTGAGTGAGCCTAACAGCTGGTGAAATAGAGACAGTCCAAGGGAGTCCTGCAAAAGCCATGGTCAGACCAGGATGACCATGCACATGCCCAAGGCTGCACCCACTGAGAAAAAACATCAGAGGCTTCACACTGTGGGAATAATAGACTTCACTAAAATATTGCAGCCAGTCATTAAACAAATGAGCGGACAAAAAGCCCCAGCATGGGAGGAAGTCAGTAGCCAGAGTTGCTACAAGATATTCCAAAATGTACAGCTTTCAACACATAATTATAAGACATGCAGAGAGACAGGAAAGACCATACACAGGAAAGAAGCAGGCAACAGACTGCCTATGAAAGGGCCCAACTGTTGAATTTAACAGGTAAAGATTTCACAGCAATCCTTAGAACTATGCTTAAAGAGGTAACGGAAACAGTTCTTACAGAAGTAAAGGAAGAAAGCAATTATGCTCCAATAAAGGTGTTAAAAAAAAGAAGTAAAGGAAGGAATGATGACAGTGTATCATAAAATAGAAAATATCAATATAATAAAGAGATAGAAACTACAAAAAAGAACCAAATGGAAATTCTGGAGTCAAAAAGTATAACAGAAATGAAAAATTCACTAGAGGGTTCAATATTACATTTGAGCAGGCAAAAGATAGAGTCGACAATTTAAAAAATAAATTTATAGAGATTATGTAATCTGAAGACCAGAGGGAAAAATGAAAAGTGAACAGAATCTCAAAGAAACGTAGGACACCATTAAGCACATCAATATACACATAATGGGAAGGAGAGGAGAGAGAGAAGGGAGGAGAAATAATGGCTGAAAACTCAAGAAGCTCAACAAGCTCTTAGCAAAATAAACACAAATGCTGAAAGTCAAAGATAAAGAGAAAAATTTGAAAGCAGCAAGAAAAAGGTGACTCATCATTTACAAAAGGATCCCAATAAGATTAACACCTGACTTTCCATTAGAAACAGCAGAGGCATTCGGGTGGCATATTACGAAGTACAGAAAGAAAGAAAAATTGAAGGGAGAGATATACAATTCAACAATAATATCTGGAGACTTAAACACCTCGTTTTCAATAATGGATAGAATATATGTATATAACATTTTCTCCTATCATAGGACCCAGCAATCCCTTTCCTAAGTACATTCCCAAGAGAATTGACAATCTTCACAAAACAACTTATACACAAATATATGTAGCAGCTTTATTCATAATATCCCAAAGCTGAAAATACCCACATGTTTAACAGGAGAATGGACACATTGTGATACAGCCTCACAATGGAAAACTACTCAGCAATAAAAAGGAAGAGATTACTTTCCTAGGCAACAGCATGTAGGCAACAGCATGTAGGCAACAGAAACATATGCTTAAGGAAGCCGTCAAACACAAAGGAATATATATGTACTTCATTATTTCATTTATATGAAGTTCAAAAATAGCAAACTCATCTATGGTGATAAAAATCAGAATACCAGTTGCCTCTAGTGGGGGAGTATTTACTGGAAAGTGACACAAGGGAATTTGGGAGGGTTATGAAAGTGTTTTATATCTTCATTTGGGTGTTATTTTCATGGGTGCCTACTGAGTTAGAGAAAGCTACAGGTCTCCTCCTGTGTAGGGAGAAACCCAGTCTTTCCCTTTTGAGTTTCTCCTGTGTGTCTCCTCTACTCTCACACTACTACCACGTTCACACAGAACACCACTTCTGATACTTCTGGTCACCAAATGTGTGGGAGTTTTTCCTACGCCAAGCAATTCTCCGTGACACTGGCTGTCCTACAATTTAACTCAGTTCTGACTCAATCTACCTGGAGATAGTGTCAGAACCCACAGGTTAAGACTGCTCCCACACCACTTCAAATGCCAATTGCAAGAAGTAGGTTCCCAGGTTCCCCACAACTTCTGTCCGACGTGGCTATACATCGGAGGGTCCCATGACCCCCTCCTCAGTGTGATTAATTTGCTAGAGTAGCTCACAGAACTTAGGGCCCTGTGGAGGTGGGGTGTGTCACCCTCCCAGTGCGGATGTGTTTGAACCTGGAAGTTCTCTGAACCCTGTGCTATTGAAATTTTTATGGAGACGTCCTTACATAGGTATGATCAATTATTGACTGGGGCTAAAATTCCAAGCTTCTAATCATGTCTTGGTCTTTCTGGTAACCAGCTCCTACCAGAAGCCATCCAGGAGCCCACCCATAGTCACTTCAATAGAACAAAAGATGTTCCTAGTGCTCATCACTTGGGAATACACAAGGGTTTTAGAGCTCTGTGTCAGGAACCGGGGACAGAGACCAATATATATATTTTCTATTATCTCATACATACATTTGTCAAGTGTATGTATAATTAAGATATCTGTATATATAGTATATGTAAACTGTATCTCAATAAAACTGAGTAAAAAAGGAAATTCATAGAACTAAAACTGAAATTCAGAAATAAAATCTCTGATTATTAAATAAGCCAAAAATTCAAATTTATTTTTTTTCTGCCATCCTTCTGCTCTAGTTTCAGAGAGAACGCCTCTAACCAGGGGCCAATGTGGGTCTTGTGGGGCCTGAAATGTATGTAATTTTGGAGATCTGTTGTGAGCAAGAGAACACAAATGTACAAATATAAAATCAGGCAGGAATGAGAATGTTCATTTAAAGTGATAAAACAGTCATAGCAAATTTAAAAATTGTAAACATATGACAAATACCACAAACATCATAAATTGAATTCAATGTTTTTATTGACTTATTGCCTGACAAACCTCTATGATATGTTTTGTACATATTTTGGCTGCATACTCTTTGATCACCTGTGTATATGAGAGTGACTTTATAATATTTCCTGTAGAAAGATATTTCTTTCCTCTAGTATGGTCTTATATATATATTTTATTATATATAGTGCATATACTTACTGCATATAAATGTATCTTTTATGATTGTTTGTAGGGATTCATAAAAGGTGCAACTTCATCCATAGAAGTTACTGTTTGTGGTTGTAGGCTCATGCCCTGGCAATATTCTTTTGTGTGATTTGCCTAAAAATGTTTGGTGTACTTATAATTGGATATTCTACATTATCAAATATATTCCTGATAAGAGTACTTCTATTTTGACCAGGCATCTATAAGAACCAAATCCTGTGCTTATAATTTTACATGTCTAATGATTGTAAAAATTCTCTGTGGACTAGCTTCTGTGTCCATACATTCCAAATCTTGTTCTTCCACCACGACTGACATAATTTGGGGGTTTTTTGTTTTGTTTTGCTTTTTTATTGTAGTATAATTGCTTTACAATGTTGTGTTAGTTTCTGCTGTACAATGAAGTGAATCAGCTATATGTACACCTATATCCCCTCCCTCTTGGACCTCCCTCCCACCCACCCCACCATCCCAGCCATCTAGGTCGTCACAGAGCACCGAGCTGAGCTTCCTGTGCTTTATAGCAGGTTCACACTAGCTATCTATTTTACACATGGCAGTGTATATATGTCAATCCTGATCTCCCAATTCGTCCCACCCTCCCCTTCCACCCCTGTGTCCACATGTCCATTCTCTACGTCAACGTCTCTATTCCTGCCCTGCAAATAGGTTCATCTATACTATTTTTCTAGGTTCCACATATATGCGTTAATATACGATATTTGTTTTTCTCTTTCTGGCTTACTTCACTCTGTATGACCGACTCTAGGTCCATCCACATCTCTACAAATGACCCAATTTCGTTCCTTCTTATGGCTGAGTGATATTCCATCATACATATGTACCACATCTTCTTTATCCACTCATCTGTCGTTGAACATTTAGGTTGTTTCCATATCCTGGCTATTGTAAATAGTGCTGCAATGAACATTGGGTACATGTATCCTTTTGAATTATGGTTTTCTCAGGGTATATGCCCAGTAGTGGGATTGCTGGGTCATATGATAGTTCTATTTTTAGTTTTTTAAGGAACGTCCATACGGTTCTCCACAGTGGCTGTATCAATTTACATTCCCACCAACATGACTGACATAATTTTGGTGCTGGGCACACATTCCTATTCCTATAGGACCACTGGCCCACACTTTCATGTCATGATAATTGGGTAAGTTGGCTCTTTGGGTGATAGCAGTGCTCTTAGAAGCCATTCCAGCACCAGGGCACCTAGCAGTAACTTAACTCTACAGAAATAACTGCAAATCCCATAAAAAATATTCTATTAACCCCAAACTGAGTGCATCCCCAGCTCCACTTGGCCTTAGCCAGGTCCAAGTCATGCTGAGGCCACCCAGAAGGACTGGATCTAGGGAGGCATGTGACCAAGAGAAAGCTGAGGAAGGAATAGCAACCTTAACTGACTGTGGTTAAAATAAATACCACGTTTTGCAAATTTTACAGAAACATATGACTGAACACAAATGCTGGACCTCTTCCTGGGACCTTGGAGAGGGCTGTGCGGGTGGGTGGTCCTGAAGCTTAGTTTTCATTAACTGTGTTCATGTAAATCTGTTTCTGTCTCTAATTCTTTGTTAGATGGACACTTGTTGAGGGCACTCTCCTCTCATTCTAATTATGCAGAAACCTCAGCTGTTTCCTTTTCCTCCAAGAAAATCAGGTTTTTGTGTTTGATTTGTGTTTGAGTTGTCTAGTTCCTACAAAAGTTGATCCTAAATTTATACTGCAATCATCATTCAGAGGAGGCAAAAGGAAGAAAGCCAAGTGGGAACTCGTTAGGGAAGTGCTAACCAGAACCACAGTGCCCCCTTTGGGACTGGAGATCTTTCTCCAGACAAGGTGGTTGGTGAGGAAACCATTTTGGTGGAATTGGATCTCAAAGGTTTTGTTCATTATCTCCCATTATGGTGAGAGCTAAAAGGGGAAATAACTAGAGGGAAATTTCAAAAGGTATAGAAAGAAAGATGTAGGGATAGAATCTAGAAAAATTCAGTCAGACTTTCTGTGAAAGACTTGCATAGAAAACTGAGTCAGTTATTTTCTACATGAGAAAGATGAGTTAGTAATATACCCATGGAAAGAGAGTTTAGACCGACTGGCCACTTGAAATTATTTATGGACCAAAGATATAATGGGTATGTACAGAAATTAATGAATAGTACATAAATAAAAATCTGAAACCCTCCCTTGATCTACTCATCTCTGCTTTACCCTGAGAGGCAGTGTGGTAAAATGGAAAGTGCACCCAGTGTCAAACGTACCCAGATTCTAGTCTCTGTTCTGTCACTCACTACCTTTGTAACTGAGCTTCAGTTTCTCATCTGTAAAATATTAATAATAGTACCTACCTCATCAGGTTGTTGTGATGATTAAATGAGATAATCCATGGAAAGCAGGTGGAATAATGCCTGTCATAGTAAATACTCAATATATGTTAACTATTGTGGTGGTTGTTATTACATGGTTTGGAATCCTTGCTCTGCCACTTACTAGCCATGAAATCTTGGGCGAATTATGTAACCTTTCCAAGCCTCTGTTTCCTCATCAATAATATGCAATTCTACTTCACAGGATTTCTTTTTTTTTTAAATAAACTTATTTATTTATGTATTTAATTTTGGTTGCGTTGGGTCTTTGTTGCTGCGCGCAGGCTTTCTCTAGTTGCAGTGAGCGGGGGGCTACTCTTTGTTGCGGTGCGTGGGCTTCTCATTGCAGTGGCTTCTCTTGTTGTGGAGCACAGGCTCTAGGTGCATGGGCTTCAGTAGTTGTGGCACATGGGCTTCAATAGTTGTGGCTCGTGGGCTCTAGAGTGCAGGCTCAGTAGTTGTGGCGCACGGGCTTAGTTGCTCCGTGGCGTGTGGGATCTTCCCGGACCAGGGCTCGAACCTGTGTCCCCTGCATTGGCAGGCAGATTCTTAACCACTGCCCCACCAGGGAAGTCCTCACAGGATTTCTATTAGGACTGGAGATAATGTATCTACAGTTAATACAGTGGCGATTCTTAAAAGTGGAAACTGTTATACTTGAGAGCAGACAGATCAGTAAGAAATAATGTTATGTTAGAAAATGATTTCCAAATCATATCACCTTTGTTCAAGTAGGACATCATTTAGGATAGAAAATGAGCTGTGAAGTATATCTGGGACTAGCCAATGAAAGGACATAGTACACAGATGTCAGTTTTGGTACATTAGCAGCTGAATCCAGTTGAAGGTATTTGACATAGGAGAAGATGTCAGGTGTAATAGGACACACATTTTTGAAGATGTATGTGGTAGCCAGCCTCTAATAGAGTCCCAAATGCTCCCTGCCTCCTGGTATTCACATGCTTGTGTCCCTTCTCACACTGTATCATGGTTGGTCTCTGTGACCAATATATTCTGTGAAGTATGTCACTTTTTATATTGAGATATAATTTACACATATAAAAGCCATCCTTTTAAAGTATGATTTGGTGATTTTTAGTATATTCACCAAGTTGTGCAACCATCACCACTAATTCCAGAATATCCCCCAAAGAAGCCCTGTACCCATTAACAGTCTCTTCCCACTTGCTGGTCTCCCCCAGCCACTGGCACCCCAACCTACTTTCCATCCATTGTATAGATAACCACATTTTGTTTATACATTCATGAGTGGATAGACATATGGGCTATTTCTACCTTTTGGCTAAATAGTGCTGCTATGAACTTTATTTTTATTCTTTGTTCATCTATTTTAGTATTTATGACTGTGGATTTTCTAGATTGTGATACTCATTTCTAGCTTTATTGTACTATGACTGGAATCTGTGATATTGCTTTTTACATTGGGTTGATATTTTCTTTGTGGCTAGTACATGGTCAATTTTTTTTTTTTTTTTTTTGCGGTATGTGGGCCTCTCACTGTTGTGGCCTCTCCTGTTGCGGAGCACAGGCTCCGGGCGCGCAGGTTCAGCAGCCATGGCTCACGGGCCCAGCCGCTCCGCGGCATGTGGGATCTTCCCGGACCGGGGCACGAACCCGTGTCCCCTGCATCGGCAGGCGGACTCTCAACCACTGCACCACCAGAGAAGCCCTACATGGTCAATTTTAGAAAATTTTCCTGGGCACTTGAAAACCAGATGTGTGGTTTTCAGGTGTGGAGTTTTTTGTATCCCAATTAGATATACTTAATTATCTTATTTATCTTATTAATTATCTGAGATGTACTTGACTGAAAGCCAGAGGTAGGGTGAGCCTCAAGTTGACTTACCCAGAGGCTACAGCACCAGATCATTTCCCATGATTCTCTTGAGCTAAACCCTCTTGTTTGTCAGTGCTTTGTAAAGATGGCTGAGTAGCGCCAGAACTCACATTCCTACACAACAGCATTCTGAAGACAGATGACTATGTTTCTTTTTTTTGTAGAATGCGGAAATTTTGCCTAGAAGCCCAGCGAATTTTCCAACTCTTTGGCCTAAATTGGGTTATTTGCCCATGTCCATTCCTAAGTAATCACAGGCAAGGGTCATACTGCACAGTGACGGCATAGGCCTGGTTTGCTGAAACCATCACTGGCAGGCCTGACAAGATGGTCCTGATTAGGTTAAAACAATGAGGTGCTAACCCTGAATTCTAGACGGGGTTAATTCCCTCTATCACCATTACCCCCACTCCAAGTGCACCTCATGCTTCTATTCAATGGGGGAGAGGTAAAAGAATTCCTGGGAGGCATCCACAGCTCCCACTACAGTTTTAAAATCTATTGATCTATCATGAGTAGCAAAAATAATTTGTGTGTTCCTCCAGATTTTCTTTGTTTTATTTGGTGTGCAAATGTGCATGACTGTTATGTCATGAATGTGGAATGGCATGTTTATCTCATTTGGTGAACTTTAATTTGTCTTTAATTTGCCATTGTCTGATATTAAGATCTCCACTTTCACAGATGAATGGCTAAAGAAGCTGTGGCACATATATACAGTGGAATATTTGTCAGCCATAAAAAGAAACGAAATTCAGCTATTTGTAGTGAGGTGGATGGACCTAGAGTCTGTCATACAGAGTAAAGTAAATCAGAAAGAGAAAAACAAATACTGTGTGCTAACACATATATATGGAATCTATTTTTAAAAAAAATGGTTCTGATGAACCTAGGGGCAGGACAGGAATAAAGACGCAGATGTAGAGAATGGACTTGAGGACACAGGGACGGGGAAGGGTAAGCTGGGACGAAGTGGGAGAGTAGCATTGACATATATACACTACCAAAGGTAAAACAGATAGCTAGTTGGAAGGAGCTGCATAGCACAGGGAGATCAGCTCGGTGCTTTGTGACCACCTAGAGGGGTGGGACAGGGAGTGTGGGAGGGTGGGAGGGAGACGCAAGAGGGAGGGGATATGGGAATATATGTATACATATAGCTGATTCACTTTGTTATATAGCAGAAACTAACACAACACTGTAAAGCAATTACACTCCAATAAAGATGTTTAAAAAAAAATCTCTGGGGCTTCCCTGGTGGCGCAGTGGTTGCGAGTCCGCCTGCCGATGCAGGGGACACGGGTTCGTGCCCTGGTCCGGGAAGATCCCACATGCCGTGGAGCTGCTAGGCCGTGAGCCATGGTCGCTGAGCCTGCGCGTCCGGAGCGTGTGCTCCGCAACGGGAGAGGCCACAACAGTGAGAAGCCTGCGTACCGCAAAAAAAAAAAAAAATCTCTGCTTTCTCTTTATTTAATTTGCCTTGTATGACTCTTCCTATCCTCTTATTTTTCTAATTGAAGTATAGTTGATTTACAATGTTAATTTCTGCTGTACAGCAGTGATTCAGTTATACATATATACATTCTTTTTTTATATATTTTTTTCCATTATGGTTTATCATAGGATATTGAATATAGTTCTCTGTGCTATACAGTAGGGCTTAGTTGTTCCTATCCTCTTATTTTTGAACTTTCCGCGTCACTTTGTTTTAGTTGTATCCTTTATAAATGGTTTTGCTTTCTGACCCAATGTATTGTTTTCTTATAATAGCAAAATTAATCCCCCAGGTTTTAAATATTGATACAATATACTAAATCTTCTTTTACTTTACAATCAGATTTATATTGGATTCTCACTTGAAAAATGAGGAAATAGGTTTAATTCTACATTTCACTGCACCATCCTCCCCTTCACACTCAAATCTGACTACTCAATATTACTGTTATACTGTTAAATAATATACTAATAGTTCTCATATTAATTTATCAACTCTGAAAGGCATCTACTAACTCATCATAGACCATGAGCAAATTGACATATTTACACTGTCTTCCACAGTTTCTCCTCTTCCATCTCCTGACTTTAGATAAATCATTTTTCTACCTTAAGAGTAAACACTTACCTGCAATTTCTCTCATTTGTTAAATCTTAGTTTTGCATCCAGTGGATTCAATGCCATCAGTTGTTTTTTGCCCCAGAACTTTTCCACTCAACATTTGATTCACAGAAGTTCAACTTCTAATACTTTGTTCGAGAAATACACGAGGAAACTGTATTTGAAAATATCTGCCTTCGAACTTGGATAAAAATTTGGTAAAAATATTCACCACTTTTTTTCACTAAGAATACTGAATATTGCCAGGTAGAAGTATGAGGCCAAACTGATTCTCCTTTAAAAGTGTCTTATTTTTTTTGCCTGATGCCCAGGAGGTTCATTACGCATGTTTAACTTTATATTACACAGAATATGCTAACCAGAATATGTCTTGTGTGTATTAGCATATGTAGTATTTTCTTAAGATATAGTGTGTACCCTCAATCTGTAGATTAACGTCTATTTTAAGACCTAGTCCTTAATTTCATCTTTGAATGTTTTTTTTCTTGTTCTTATGTTCTTTTCTTTTTTCTATGGTCACTAATTTTGAGTATGTTAACTCAGCTCTCTCTTTTCAAAGCTATCATCTTCTATCCAATCTATTTGCATTCTTTGTTCATTTCCACTTAATAGTATTCAATTTTTTAAAGATTTTATCCCATGACCCCAGGTGTGTATATTCAGCAGTATATATTCTACTCATTGCTGATTTAACAGTGATTTTAATTTTCATGATTTTAATTTTTCTCCTCTTTCGCTTTCTAGATCTCTGCTAACTTATTTTTATTTTCCTGTACTGTCCTATCATTTCTTTCTTGAGCCTCTATATATCTTATTTGAACTTACTTTTCATGGAGATCATTTCCTCATTAAATTATTTGATTTCATAAACAATTCTTTGATCGCAAGTTTTACTGGATCATGAGGTAATTTTTCTAGTGTGTGTATTTTTTCCTGTCTTTTATTTATCATGGCTCTTTTCTTTTTTTCTCGTGCATTTTTACATAGGTTCCATTGTGGGGGTTTGTTTTGTTTTGTTTTATTGTTCTTGTTTGTTTGGTTGGTTTTTTGGTAGTTGTTACCCATCTTGAAGTGAAGGGAATTATTATCGGTCCAGCTATTTGGAGAAGGATAGTATAGGGGCGGGTCCAGGGGCAAGAATTGGAATACGCAGGAGCTTGAGTGTTTGTTTGTTTTCGTAAGTATACAATTCAACTTTTTTTTTTAGTAAATTTATTGATATATCAATTTAACTATCACCTAATTTATAATATTTCCATCAGCCCCCAAATTCCCTTATGCCTATTTGAAGTAAATCCTCACTTTCAGTCTCTACAGATTTGCCCTTTCTGGACATTTTATATAGATGGAATAATAATTATGTGATATTTTATGTCTATTTTTTCACTTAGCATAATATTTTTGAGATTACCCATGTTGTAGCATTTATCAATAGTTCATTCCCTTTTATTGCTGAGTAATATACGAATATGTACACTTATTTATCCATTCACCAGTTGATTAACATTTGGATTGTTTCCAGTTTTTGTCTATTGTAAATTATACTGCTATGAACATTCACTTAAAATCTTTGAGTAGACATATATTTACATTTATGGTAGACAGATATGTAGGAGTACAATTGCTTCATTGTATCGTAAGTTTACACCTAACTTTTTCTTTTTTTAATAAATTTTATTTATTTATTTATTTATTTATTTATTTATTTTTGGCTGCATTGGGTCTTCATTGCAGTGTGCAGACTTCTCATTGCAGTGACTTCTCTTGTTGCGGAGCACAGGCTCTAGGTGCGCAGGCTTCAGTAGTTGTGGCTCGCGGGATCTAGAGCGCAGGCTCAGTAGTTGCAGCACACAGGCTTAGTTGCTCTGCGGCCTGTGGGATCTTCCTGGACCAGGGCTCAAACCTGTGTCTCCTGCACTGGCAGGAGGATTCTTAACCACTGCGCCACCAGGGAAGTCCTACACCTAACTTTTTAAGAAACTGCCAAAACGTTTTCCCAAGTGGCTGGACCATTTTACATTCCCACTAGCAACGTATGAGGTTACTGTTTATCCACATCCTCACCAACACTTGGTATTGTTTTATTTTTAATTATAGCGTTCCAATAGGCATGTAATAGTGTCTCATTGTAGTCTTAAATTGCATTTCCCTAAGGTGTTGGGCATCTCTTCATTTGCTTATTAGCTATTCATATTTTTTTTTGGTGAAATGGGTATTCAAATCTATTGCCTATTATTTAATTGTATGTTTGTCTTATGGAGTTAAAGGAGCTCTTTATATATTCTGGATATAAGTCCTTTATCAGATATGTGATTTGCAAATATTTTTACCAGTTTGTGGTTTGACTTTTAATTTACTTAATGTTATCTTTTGAAGAGCAACAGTCTTAAATTTTGATGAAGTCTATTTGATCAATTTGTTCTGTAATGGATCATGGTTTGGGTATCATATCATATTAAGCAAAGAAATCTTTGCTGAATCCAAGGTCACAAAGATTTTCTTCAATGTGTTCTTCTAGAATTTTATAGTTTCAGTTCTTATATTTAGCTCTGTCATCTCATTTTAAGTTGACTTCTGTGTGCTGTGGGTTAAGAGTGTTTTTCTCTTTTCCCTCGGGACCACTTGTTGAAAAAACTATTCTTTCCCCTATTCTGTTGCCTGGGCACCTTTGTGGAAAATCAATTAACCATAATATAAGGATTTATTTCTTAATTCTGACTCTCAACCCTGCTTCATTGATATCTATATCCTTACACTAAAACCACCCAAGCTGTCCCTTTATAGTAAGTTTTAAAATCAAGTACATAAAATCGTGTTCTTACTTTACAAAATCGTTTTGGCTATTTCAGGCTCTTTGCATTCCATAATACATTTTGGGAACAGCTTGCCAATTTCTATTAGAATGCTTCCTAGGATTTGGATAGGGATTGCATTGAACCTATAGATCATTTGGGGGACAATTGCCACCTGTTAATTCTGAGTCTTCCAATTCATGAACATAAAATGTCTCTCCACTTGTGTAGTTCTTCTTTCTTATCTTAGCAGTGCTTTCTAATTTTCAGTGTACTTGTCTTTTATTAAATTTATTCCTATGCATTTTATTCATTTCAATACTACTGTGAAAAGAATTTTTAAATTTTGGTTTTGGATTATTTGTTGCTGACATATAGAAATACAATTGATTTTTATCTTGATCTTGTATTCTGCATACATGCTAAACTCACTTATTAGTTCTAGCAAGTTTTTTTGTTGACCCTTTAGGATTTTCTCCATATAGGATTATGTCATCTGGGAATAAAGACTCTAACATCTTCCTTTCAACCTGTATGCCTTTAAATTTATTTTTCTGGCGTTATTCCATTTCTCCAGTACAATGTTGAATAGGGGTGGCGAGAGCAGATGTTCTTGCCTTATCTCTTATATTAGAGAGAAAGCATTCATTCTTTCATCATTAAAAATAATGCTAGCTGTAGCTTTTTTGTAGATGCCTGTTTTATAAGGCTGAGGATGTTCCCCTCTATTCCTATTTTGTTGAGAGTTTTTATCATAAATAGTTTTTGGCTTTTGTCAAATGTTTGTTTTTTTGTTTCTATTTAAGTGATTATGTGGGTTTTGTCCTCTGTTCTATTAGTATAGTGTATTATTACATAAATTGATTTTTGGATGTTAGATCCACCTTCATTCCTGGAATAAATCACACCTGGTCATGGTGTATAATACTTTTCATAGGTTTTTGGATTTGGTTTGCTAATATTTTGTTAAGGAATTTTATGTCTGTTTTAATTAAGGATATTGTTCTGTGGTTTTCTTTTCTTATCATGTCTTTTTCTGACTTTGTTATTGAGGTAATACTAGACTCAGAATGTGTTGGAAAGTGTTTCCTCCTCCTCTATTTGCTGAAAGAGTTTGTATGAGATTGACATTATTCCATCTTTAGATATTTGATAGAATCCACCAGCGAAGCCATCTGGGCCTAAGCTTTGTTTGTAGGAAGATTTTTAATTACAAATTTAGTATCTTTGTTATAGGTCTGTTCAGCCTTTCTGTTTATCTGTTAGTCAATTTTGATAGTTTGTGTCCTTCTAGAAATTTACCATTTCATGAAATTAAGTTATCTAATTGTTGGTACAAAGTTGTCCAGAACATTCTCTTATAATCCTTGTTATTTTTGTAGGGTTGACATTGGTGATTCTTTTTTTAAACTCCTGATTTTGGTAATCTTGGTCTTTTTTTTTTTTTTCTTAGTCTAGCTAAAGTTTATCAATTTTGTTGAGCTTTTCAAAGAAACAACTTTTGTATCTACTGATTTTTTTCTAATTTTTTTTTCTGTTTCACTGATCTCCACTCAAATCTTTATTATATATATCCTTATGCTTGCTTTAGGTTGACTTTACTTGTCTTTTTCCAGTTTACTAAAATTGAAGCTTAGATTATTGATTTGAGACCTTCTTTTTTAATACAGGTGTTTAAAGTTACCAATTTCCTCCAGATATTAATATAGCTAGCTATTCCAGCTTTCTTATGATTCCTGTTTGCATAGTATATATTTTTCTATTATATTTCTTTCAAGCCATTTGTGTCTTTGAATCTGAAGTGTGATTTTATAGTCAGAACATAGTTACATCTTGCTATTTTATCCATTCTGACAATACCTGCCTTTTGACTGGAGTATTTAGTTCATTCACATTTAATGTAATTATTGATGTGGTTGGATTTACACCTGGTATTTTTCTATTTGTTATCTGCATGTCTAAACCTTTTTTGTTACTCTGTTCCTCCTTATTGTCTTCTTTTATGTTAAGTAAAAATCTTAGCGTACCCTTTTAATTGTTCTGTTGATTTAACTATACATTTTGAATTATCTTCTTAGTGGTTTCTGTAGGGATTACAGTATGCATTTTAATTGATCACAATCTACTTCAGATTAATATTTAGGTTATTCTTGTAAAACAGAAACTTTGCTACACTATAGCTCCATTTCCTTCTCCCTCCTTACATCTGTATATCTATAGATGCTGTTTATATATTTATATTTAATATGTTTACATTTTATGTATTTATATTTATAGTTTATAACATATATAGATATAGATATAGCATATAAATATGCTATTACATCTATATATGTTATAAACCCCAAAACACAATGTTAGTTATTGCTTTAAACAATCTTATGTCTCTTAAATAATGAGAAAAAAAGAAAAAGAAAAATTTATACAATTATTTACATTTACCCACAGACTTATCACTTTTTGTGTTCTTCATTCCTTCCTTTGGATTTGAATTTCTGTCTGGCATCATTTCTTTTCAGCTTGAAGGACTTCCTTAGTATTAGTATAAGGCAGTTCTAATATCAATTCTCTCAGGCTCTGTTTATCTGGGAATCACTTTATTTCATTTTCAGTTTTGAAGGACACTATGGTGATTAATTTTATGTGTCAACTTGACTGTGCCATGAAATGCCCAGATTAAACATTATTTCTGAGTCTGTGAGGATGTTTCCAGATGAAGTTAGCATTTGAATTGGTGGGCTCACTAAGGTAGATTGCCTTCCCCAATGTGGGTGGGTATCCTTTAATCCACTGAAAGCCCAAACAGAACAAAAGGTAGAGAAAGGAAGAACTCACCCCTCTTTCTTCCTGCCTGCCTGCTGAGCTGGGACATTGGTCTTCTCCTGCCCTTTGACTGGGATTTTCACCATTGGCTCTCCAGGTTCTCACTCAGACTGGAATTATACCATCAGCTTTCCTGGGCCTCCAGCTTGCTTTTGGTATATCATGGGACTTCTCAACCTCCGTTACTGAGTGAGCCAATTCCTCATAATAAATGTCTCTAGATATAGATATATATAGATATAGATATAGATATAGATATAGATATATAGAGCTCTGTGTCTCTCTAGCTCTCTCTCTGTGGCACTTATAATGTACCACTTCAATGAGTTCCTTTCATACCTGGTACTCAGATGAAGCAGGCATGCTTACCAGAATCTACCCACACTAATTAAAACAAGTGCATGACTTAAAAGAAAAAAAAGATCTTGTAGTTCCAATGGATATCATGGCAGGTAAGTTCTTCCATCAGACAGACCCATGCAGGCCCTTTCAAAAAGGCATCTCTTTATCTTGACATTGCCAGCTGAAATGTGTAATGAAGAGAACTTCTCCTTGACCACAGAACTGAAAAATTATTGAAGAGTTAGCCTGGCACTGATTGTAACAGAAACCACAGTGTCCTCGGATTTACAGATATATTATTTAGAATTTACATAAAAGAGCTGCAGAATGCTTTCTTTTAGTAAGAAGATTCCAAAGACCTGTTGCGTGCATATTATTATTATTTTTAGTATTGACACTGGCAGTGCAATACTAGCGTACTTTAAGGGTTAAAAACGTCACGTAAACACTTCTCGATATCAGAGCTAGGTGATATAGATTAGACAGCAACAAAGTGCCTGCATTCAGATCATGCCAGTTCAAACTCAGCCTTGGATTTGGCTCTATGTGTTTCATAAACTTGCCTTGCCTGAATATAAACAGAGTACCAGGCAGCAGTGAAATTTCCACACCATTTTCCCTCTTTTTGTTCCATTTACATCAAGAAGCATTTATTTTTCCCTGCAGGCACATATTTATGTGTTCTGCTCAGCAGGGGAAGCTCACACTACCAGAGTGAGTTTATTTTAAACATGCAAATGATGCTTGTATATGTATAGAAAGAGAACTACCTAATAATCACATCAAGGAGGAGAATTGGGGTAGATACTGACTGAGCATAGTGCCTGCATTGAAAGCATGAGGGCTCTTACTAGGTGAAGAGAAACTCTCGTAACCTCAAGTCAAGTTGTAGGGGAAGGAACTTGAGAGAGTATTGTTTCCAGTTAAAAATGCCTTAGTTACCTTCCCTGGAGTAATATTAGTGCTGAATTTGCTCCCCTACCTGGCTCACCTGCGTGCCACTATTGTGCTTATAATACGAGGCTTCAACTTTAGGACTGCCTTTCTATCCGCCAATGACCACCATGAGTCGTTCAGGATGGGATGACAATTTAAAGCTATATATATACGATTTATAATATTATATTAGTTTCAAGTGTACAACACAGTGATTCAAAATTTTTATAGATTATACTTCATTTCAAGTTATTATCAAATATTGGCTATATTCCCTGTGCTATACAATATATCTTCATAGCTTAATTATTTTATACATAGTAGTTTGTACCTCTTAATCCCATACCCCTACGTTTCCCCTCCCTCTTCCCTCTCCACATTGATAACCACTAGTTTGTTATCTATATCTGTGAGTCCTTTCATGTTATATTCATTCATTCTATTTTTTAGATAACATACAGTATTGCCTTTCTCTGTCTGACTTATTTCACTAAGCATAATATTCTCTAGGTCCATCCATGTTGTTGCAAATGGCAAATTTTCATTCTTTTTTATGGCTGAGTAGTATTCTACTGTATGTATATACCACTTCTTCTTTATCCATTCATCTGTTGATGGACACTTAGATTGCTTCCATATCTTGGTTACTGTAAATAGTGCTGCTATGAACATTGGGGTGCAAGTATCTTTTTGAATTAGAGTTTTTGTTTTCTTTGGATTTATACCCAAGGAGTGGGATTGCTGGATCATATGGTAGTTCTATTTTTGGTTTTCTTAGGAAACTCCATACCACAGTTGCTGCACCAATTTACCAAAAGTGTACGTGGGTTCCCTTTTCTCCACATCCCTGCCAACATTTTTATTTGTGGTCTTATTGATTATAGCCATTCTGACAGATGTGAGGTGATATCTCATTGTGGTTTTGATTTGCATTTCTCTGATGATTAGCAATGTTGAGCATCTTTTCATGTGCCTATTGGCCATCTGTATGTCTTCTTTGGGAAAATGTCTTTTCAGTCCTTTTTCCCATTTTTTAGCGGTTGTTTGTCTTTTTGATATTCAGTTGTATGAGCTGTTTATATATTTTGGATATTAACCCCTTATCGGTGATATCATTTGCAAATATTTTCTCCCATTCAGTAGGCTTTTTGTTTTGTCAATGGTTTCCTTTGCTGTGCAAAAGCCTTTAAGTTTAATTTGGTCCCATTTGTTTATTTTTGCTTTTGTTTCCTTTGCCTTAGGAGACAGATCTAAAAAAAATATTGCTATGACTATGTCAAAGAGTGTTGAAATCAATATTTTTAAAGTAACTCAAATAAATCTAGTCTTAATGTATGTTGGCTGGGCCATGGGCCCAGATATAGCAACTTAATCCATCTTCCCAGATGGGAGTCAGGTTGAGAACCTGACTACCTTTCTAGTATCCTCTGGCTGTGAGCTGACTTTGAATGTGAAAACTCCTAAAGGGTTTATGATTTAGTTAAAATTTATGAGCTTTTTCTTTGCCTTAGTTTTCTATCTTAAGTTTCCTAATATATTCAACAATAACTATAATGTGGGGTTAAACTCAGTTATTTTGGTATGGAATATTCTATTCTCAATAAAAAGAAGCCTCTAGATTTATGGGTATCTTGCTTTGACAGAAGTCCATCTAGTGTTACAACAACGTAGCTACTATTTTCTTTGAAATACTGTGTTTTTCCTTAGTTCCCCCTGCACTTTGAGGCTAGTAAGGGAGTACAAAAGTTGTTAGGCACTAAAATGTATTTATTTGATTTATTCCCTGACCCATTCTCCCTGACAATGGAAACAGACCATCTCCAATAAGGAATTAAATCATTCAAATATGTCTTCGTAACTGCAGATGAATTAGCTCTTTTATAATAAGCTGCATCTATATATCTGGAAAATATAGAGTCACTACTTTGGGAAACTGAAAGAAAACCCATTAGAAAGTTTGGGAAAGGACACAGCTGTCTACCCAGGATTCTTTACACTGTGAACATAAAATAAGGCATGAGAGGTAAAAGTCTTGAGAAAGGTGCTTAATACGTAGGGCAAAACAAATGTTTTCTAGCTGATTTATTATCTCCCCTTCTCTCACAAGCAGCAAAGAGCACCAATATAAACTGTAAAATGGAGAATAATCTGAAGGGCCACCAGACAACCATCTGTTATATGACCCAAATTATTTACTGCAGTGGTTCTCAAAGTGTGTCCCTGGACCAGCAACATCAGCATCACCTGGAAACATGCCAGATCCTCAGGCCTTACCTCAGACCTACTTCTGGTGTGTTTTCCAATACCACCAAACAATCCTCCAATTCTAGGGGACACAGACTGTGTGTCCTATAAATTTACCTCAATTCTGACACCATCTACCTAGAGACACTGTCAGACTCCACGGGTTAAGGGCTCAGTCCAGACTTCAGACACCGATTAGACACCAATTACAAGTCCAGGTTGTCACCTGTGCTTCTGACCAACTGGCTATAAATCTGAGTTCCTGCAACCCCCTCCTTGGGTTTGATAATTGCCTCGAATGGCTCACAAAGCCCAGGGAAACATTTTCTTACATTTACTGGTTTATTATAAAGGATATTATATAGGATGCAGATGAACATCCAGATGAAGGGGTACACAGGCGAGGTCTGAGAGGGTCCCTAATGCAGAGCTTCTGTCCCATGGAGTTGGGGTGCACCTCCCTCCTAGCATGTGGATGGGTCCACCAGTCTGGAAGCTCATCAAATCTTCTTGTTCAAGAGTTTGTATGCAGCTTAATCTGTAGCTCCTCCCCCCACCCGTACTTCCCAGAGGTCAGTGGATGGGGCTGAAAGTTCCAGCCCTCTAATTGCTTGATCTTTCTGGTGACCAACCCCATCCTGAGGCTACGTAGGGGCCCCATCCTATCACCTCACTAGCATAAATGCTGGTGTACTCAACAGGGGCTCCTTACAAAAAACGCAAGACACTCCTACCGCTCAGGAAACTCCAGGGGTTTTAGGAGCTCTGTGCCAGGAACTAGGGACAATGACCACATATGTCTCTTATTATACCACATACTGAATCAGAAACTCTGGGGATGGGCCCAGCAGTCCTTGTCCTAACAAGTTCTCTAGATGACCCCATTGCTCACTAAAGTTTGGGTACCACTGCTCTACGATATTTTTTTTCTAATTCTGGGGCCTGGGTTTGTAAATTTGCCACATCTCAAAAAGACAGCAGTGGGAAAGTCAGTTTTAATAGAAAAACCATTTCAAACAGAGGAAATAACAGAATAAAGACTGAAGGCCATTGGCTTGCTGCAGAATAAGCTAATGCATTTACTTTTAGACCTCATCAGTTATTTTTTATTTATTTCCTTTCAATCCCAATATCTTGGAATTAGGTTTTATTGTACCAAAAAGGGCTAATATTCACCCAGAATGTACTAGAACATCATACAAGTCAGCATCTGGTATGACTGGCTGCTGCTCATACCGTACAAGGCTTTAAATAAATCTCTTCAAAAGGCACATGGTAGAAAACACAAACACATGGAATAACTGTTCTTAGAACTACATTCGCGATTAATGGAAACACACGGAATAACTGTTCTTAGAACTACATTCGCAATTAATAGAAAATACAACTGAAAGAACATAATATGAATGTATCAGGGCAGGATCTCGGCAGAAAGAAGAATTCACTCCAGATGGTTCAAATGAAGAGACCGGAGTGAGGGGGAGATTTTAGAGGGGTGGGCAGGGTTACAGGAACAAATGAAGCAAAGCCAGGGCCCCAGAGACTAGCAGCAGCATGGAGCCACTAGAATCCCTCGGAAGGAAGAGACAAAGGGAGAAAACAATGTCACTGGGGAAGAAGTTCACCCAGTGGGAAATGTTTTCATGGAAGGATCCACTTACTGCCCAAGATGTGACTCCAAAGCAAGGAAGGAAGGGGGAAGAAGTATCCAGACTTTTCCCTCCTGCCCCACAATCTCTTGCTTCCCATTTGCCAAAGTCAACCAGAAGCTGTTGCAGAGGAGCTTGGTGATGCAATCACAGAGTCCAGCTCTCAGGTCATGGTGCAAAGCAGAGAAGAAAGAGAATAAATGGGTGCAGTGAGGTAATAATGAGAAAAACAGACCAGTTAGGACTCTGAGACTTTGACTCTCATTTAATTCTATTTTTATGGGAATCAGTACATTATTTCTCTTTTAGGACAGATAAGTTTAATGCTGAACTCCCATTTTTATAAGGTCTTTAAATAAGTATTTACTGTCTCAATGTTGCATTAACTCTAAAGGTATCAGCAGCTATCACCAAATTAATAACCAGAATTATCACGGATTTTTAGGACTTTTGATCCAGAAATGTCATTGGAACAATTTGTGTAGGTAAACAGCTTTAAAACACTGTTGATATTCCACAAGAACTACTCAAAAGACATTAGCATACTTTAATTAACTTTTTTTTTTTTTTTTTTTTTTTGCGGTACGCGGGCCTCTCACTGCTGTGGCCTCTCCCGTTGCGGAGCACAGGCTCCGGACGCGCAGGCTCAGCGGCCATGGCTCACGGGCCCAGCCGCTCCGCGGCATGTGGGATCTTCCCGGACCGGGGCACGAACCCATGTCCACTGCATCGGCAGGCGGACTCTCAACCACTGCGCCACCAGGGAAGCCCAATTAACATGTTTTGGTAGTAAAATTATATTTAAATTACATTTTGTTATCCTCCTAATAACTTTACAAGTAATTTTCAGACACATTTGAAACCCTGCCAAAGTTTTATTTAATATAAAACAACCAAAGAATTTCACAACATTTATGGAAAGTTTTGATTAACACCCAAATTTCCAAAGCACATCAAGCTCCAGTTTTGCATTCTGTGGTGAATGTGTAATCAGTGGAGGGGGAGGGACACAGAGTCACCTTATTATAGTTGTCTTTGCTTTATGGATGAGGACAAACCAGACTCCTGAGTTAGGGCAGACTCAGTGGTGGGCTGCGGCTGGCTGATACTGGCCCAAGAGGGTCACTGCTTTGTATCTCTTATCAACTCTGTGCAGTGACTTCACATTGGTAGTTCGAAACCTGCCATGATGGGAGTATCTATGGAGTTACCACAGAAATCGACAAGTACAAATAAGGGCTTCCTCCCTCCCTCTCTCCCTCCCTCCCTCCCTCCCTTCCTCCCTTCCTTCCTTCCTTCCTTCCTCCTTCTCCTCCATTTATTCATTCATTCATTCATCCATCCATTTATTTATTTAAGCACAGAGGCCCACCAGGTTCAGCTTCTGGCTAGGACCTGGTTGAGGCCTCTAATTTATTTTTGCTGCCTGGGATTTGCGGGGGATAGCCCCTGCCTATATAATTCCCATTTGAAATAGTTTATTCAATATTAAAATCTTTGTTTGGGGTGATAATACTGGAAGTTTCCACCTCGTATACCAGTTAGTACCTGCATTGCGATGGGGGAGACACCGCCGTCTGGGGCCTTCAGTGTCACTCTACTCTAGGCCTTTAAACTCTCCAGCTCCGGGAGAGGAAGCCTCTTTGAGGACACTGGCCCCCCTCCGGTTTGCCTAGGAGGAGAGCTGAGCCAACTCCTAGCGACTTTCCCGTGAGCCAGCATCCCCCTCCTCCACTTGGGATCCGCCTCTGTCTCACCAACCATCTTCTACTTCCTGTTTCTTTCGGTGTCCCCTGCAGCATGCCTAGGCCCCTCCAGGGACCTGCTAATTGAGGTCCTGATTTTGCTCCTTTTAATAATATGCACTTTTTCTTTGATTAGTACCATCCCTTTCCCTTCTCCTCACACACTCCTTTTACTAAAGGAAGGAGGTGGAGTGAAATTCAGCTCATCCCTCCCCCGCTCTCAGTTCAGAAGCTATATAAGCCGTGGCCACCAGCCAAGATCCCAAATTAACCTAAACCATAATTTTTCTCCTAATACTTGAAGGGTTGGCAAGTTCTGGGCATAATGCCAGATGCTTTCTATCCCAGGCTATGAAGACCATCACTACCTACATAAAATTGTACCTGAAACAGAAAAGTCAGCTAAGTCAGCTTTTTAACCCTTTAGTGACATTTTCTTCAAGCCATTGGGATTTACTATCCTTGGGAGCTATGGAGCACCCTCATAACAATGACGTTTCTATTCAACACTTTCTTATTTGTATTTAACTCAAATATTACATGGTTTTACCAGACTCACATAACAGGCAAATAGAAGTTTAAAGAACAAATTACTTTCTGTACTCTTGACCAAGAGAAGGTCTATGTCTGGGTGAACATGAGCAACGGCCCACCTCTGCAAGTTAGTTTCCCCATTTGCAAAATGGGAACCACAGTGGTGCCCACCCAGTGAGGCTCAGGTAAGACCTAAAATAAAGCTTGCACAGAGCAAGCCTCCAAGCATATTCATCGTCTTCTTCATTATTACTGTTAGTGTGAAAGTCCATGTATCTCCTTCCATCTAAATTTTAACTTACTTTGAGTACATAGGATCTTTCTGAGTTCAAAAATAGAACTCTGGGAATTCCCTGGCAGTCCAGTGATTAGGACTCCATGCTCTCACTGCTAACGGCCCAGGTTCGATTCCTGGTCGGGGAACTAGGATCCCAAAAGCTGCGTGGCCAAAACAAAACAAAACAAAAAACCTCACAATAGAACTCAAGGGCTTCACTGGTGGCGCAGTGGTTGAGAGTCCGCCTGCCGATTCAGGGGACGCAGGTTCGTGCCCCGGTCCGGGAGGATTCCACATGCCGCGGAGCGGCTGGGCCCGTAAGCCATGGCCGCTGAGCCTGCGCGTCCGGAGCCTGTGCTCCGCAACGGGAGAGGCCACAGCAGTGAGAGGCCCGCATACCGCAAAAAAAAAGAATTACTCAAATTTTTCAAAAACTCAATGTTTTTAAATTTTTCTATCTAGAGTAGTTTGGGGGTTTTGTTGTTATTTAGTTTTCTTCTGTGAAGAGAAATAATATAAAGGGACAACACGATTAATTAAAAGTAATTTTCTTATTACTGTTTGGTAAAGGCCTATTGTGCATATAAAAGTTGTTTGGGGACATGATCCAGTCTGCTTTTCTAGGTAGAGTTCCAAACACATTGAAGAAATTGCCACCTGAGAACCAGGGAGAAGGGTCACGAGTTTAATGTGGGGTAGAGAGAAACATAGCCATGGAGAGGATTTTATAATGAGACAAAATTTATCACTCTTGATTCTGGTCTTGTCCTCCCTCTGTAGGATTCTCTTTTTCTCATAGCAAAATAACATAAATGGTTTGGTGTAATCAGAGAGAGCTCTCAAAGCAGAATATGCAGAGGCTGGGGGAGGGAGGGATGTTTCTCTCACTGAGGAATGCACTTTATTGGTAGTGCTTCATCTAGTACCCATTTTATTATCCTGCAAAATCTAGTGTATTATTTTGTAAACATTTAAAATTCCTCGAAGTATTTATGCACTTAACAAAAAATAAAAAACAAAGAAATATGAAAATAAGAGCTCCACAGATACTTAAATGTTGATTACAACTTACATTTTTCAACATCTAATATATCAGATTCTTGTAAATGCTTTAACACCCTTTAAGAATAGGTATAGAGCAACACAATAATTACAGAACAGATGCATTCATGTACGCTGTCACTGGTTATACAAGTGTTAATATTGTCCTTATCTCTTTACTCCAATAGGGAGATTTGTATCGTAAAAGCCTGGAATGTTACTCACCTGAACTCTCATCTTCTCAAATCTAAAACCTTGGCATCCATCCAATTTTACTTGCTGGATTAGGGTTCTTAATCATTTAAGACCTTTTCGTGTTTTAAAGCTGAAATGAGGATTACTAGTTCATCTCTATTTTTATTATAAGTAATGCATTTAGTTACAGAATAATCGAAGGCTTGCGACTCCTAAGCCTTTCAGATAGAAGCAGATTTGCCTGAATTTAATAATCTAGTAAGGAGAATTATCATTTAGAATTATCCTGGATAAAGAAATACCAATTAGCCAAGTAAAAGTTGCTGGTGTGACTGTGCCCGTGTCTCATACTCAGGGCTCTTATTCCCTCTTTTTTCTTAATCTTTCTTCCCCCCAAATCAAACTCTACTAAGAGTATAATTCTTGACTATAAGCGAGATTAGAATATGAAGGTATAGAATGTGCTTTGGAACAACTTCTTCCCTTCACCATACAGATGGCACCCTCAACATGCTACAATTCCTGTTCCCAGGAAGGACGGTCCCTCTTTGGAGATCTGGGCTTATACGTACCTAACCTCAGCCTATAAAGATCATCTTGCCAAACTCCTGATGAAATGGCCTGTTTGAAGCAGAGGGGGCTATTACCCAGGATGCAAATGAACCAGGTGTGCTTTTCAGGAACTACCAGAACAACCAGAAACTAAAGTGACCAGGATCACAGGGTCTGGACAGATGCTGGTGCAGGGCAACTCTCTCTGGCAGGTGGACCCAAACAGAGCTTTTAACTGCTGACCATGAGTGGGTGGGGAACCACTCCTCACCCACTCTGCCAGCTGTTGCAGAATCCAGACTGTACTCGAACATGCAAATGAGTATATCATCTGGGGTTATTTACAAGAGCAAAAGAAGGCCTTCCTTTGGTGAGAGGATTCCAAAGAGTGATTAAACACATCACCGTTAGTAATGAAAGAACAGTGTACTTTAAGGGTGAAGAACCCATAAAAACATTTTTGGCTATCAATGCAGATGTGAAGACTTTTTGCTTTTAGATAAAAACTACTGAAATGGAAATTTTCAGGACAAAATGGAACAGCGGGCAAGGATCACCAACTTTGAGGAAAATATGCAACCTGGAAGGAAATGACCAGAATTAACAGGAAAAAAGTACCCAGAAGAAACAAATAATAAAGTGAAAAATCTAGAACTGGAAAAGAACATCTGGCATTTCAGAGAGATTGAGGGGATATTTAATCCATGAAACAAAAAAAGGATCCCATAAAAAAGAGACATCAGAGAACATGAAAGAACATTCAGTAAATAAAAATGTGATTGTCAAAAAAAGAAAGTGGATATATGTATAGGTATAACTGATTCACTTTGCTGTACACCTGAAACCAACACAACATTGTAAATCAACTATGCTCCAATAAAAATTTTTTTTAAAATGTGATTGTCAAAATGGAAAAAAAAATCAGTGTAAAACATGAAAAGTTCTAAGCAAAAGTAAAAAGTTCTAAGCAAAAGTAAAACAAAAAGTCAAGAAACTGGAACATGTGAAAAGAAAACCAGTAAAAAGCATCAAGATGAGTTAGGGGGCTTCCCTGGTGGCACAGTGGTTGAGGGTCCACCTGGCGATGCGGGGGACGTGGGTTCGTGCCCCGGTCCGGGAGGATCTCACGTGCCGCGGAGCGGCTGGGCCCGTGGGCCATGGTCGCTGGGCCTGCGCGTCCGGAGCCTGTGCTCCGCGGCAGGAGCGGCCGCGGCAGTGAAAGGCCTAAGTACCG
This sequence comes from Tursiops truncatus, assembly GCF_011762595.2. NCBI lineage: Eukaryota > Metazoa > Chordata > Mammalia > Artiodactyla > Delphinidae > Tursiops > Tursiops truncatus. The sequence continues at coordinate 83,750,360 of NC_047042.1, read as the reverse complement.
CAAAAAAAAAAAAAAAAAAGAGTTAGGGAGGCCCACATTTGACAAATAATATTCTAATAAGAGAGAGCAGAGAAAGGGAAGGAAGGAGAACCTTAAAAACCACAAAACAAATAACAAAGGAAACAGTTTCCCCAGACAGAAGGATATTGGACTTCATGTTGGAAGGACTCACCAAGTGTGCTTAACCAAAAAGCACCCAGGCTAAGACTGATCTCACGTCACTAGTCCAAACTGGCATTCCCTACTGTGTCCTCCCTCCCCAGATGCAAGGCCTCTCTAGGTTTTCAAAATAGAATCCCACCACACACAGAAAAACTAACAATAAGAAACTATTTTAAAACTATATATATATAAAATATAATATATATATGGTATATATATATAGTTTATATATATAACATATATATACATACATAAAATTCTAAAGTGCCTTGAAAAGATGTACAGAGTACAGTGGGAAGAGAATTGAGGGCATGTGTGGCTGAAATTCAGATACAACTTTCCTGAATGAACCATGGCATGGGAAGCACCATGGAAAACCAATCACTTACCAACAGACCAATTACTGTAATACAGGCTCGAGAACTAGATATTTCTGAAATAAAGCCTATGGCTGCTTTTACAATTTTATACCAGAAAGCATACTCTTACAACAGCTCCACAATGTTCTCAAAAGTTTCAATTATTAAGACTCATCATCCCCGTTTCATACCATGTAGCTGTTATCACTCTGACATTTCCTTGTTTACTGCTTGTTTCTTTGTGTGTTGCAGGTTCCACAAAAGCTGGGGCTTTGCATGTCTTGTCCATTTCTCTATTCCCACTGCCTAAAACTGTGCCTGGCACACTGTAGGTGCAATCTTAATGTTGAATGAACAAAACTTCCTGGGATGCAGTTTTCTCTGTGCCTCAGGAGACTCTTACAGTCCAGCCTGTCATAGTTGGTGTTGATAATGAAGGTTCTCCTCAATGCTCATCCTGGGTCCCAATTCAAGGACTTCTAAAGAGAGCTTCTTTCAAAAAATGTCTTTCCTGGGACTTCCCTGGTGGCACAGTGGTTAAGAATCTGTCTGCCAATGCAGGGGACACGGGTTTGATGCCTGGTCCGGGAAGATCCCAAATGCTGTGGAGCAACTGGGCCCGTGTGCCACAACTACTGAAGCCCGTGCGCCTAGAGCCTGTGCTCCACAACAAGAGAAGCCACTGCAGTGAGAAGCCCGCGCACCGCAACGAGGAGTGGCCCCCACTTGCCGCAACTAGAGAAAGCCTGCGCGCAGCAATAAAGACTCAACACAGCCAAAAATAAACAAATAAAACAAATAACTTTTAAAAAAAAGTCTTTCCTGTTGTTGTCAACCCCATTAGCATAGGTACAAAAAGTAAATGTGGAAAAGGCAATATTTGTTGTGACAAAACATAAATGTCCATCAGTGGGGAATGGAGAAATGTTGGGATTTGAGGTGGGCAAAAAATGATACTGCTCTCTCCCTCTTGAGAGAGAAGTTTTTTCTTTTTCTTTTCTTTTAAGGAAAAGTCATAATTCAAAGTCCACATTGAGCTTCTCTGGGGAATGTGACTGAAATGTGAGGCCACAGGTGAGCCTTCTTGTCTCCACTCTCCAAGAGTGGCCCACCTAGGACTTCAGTCTCATGCCTGCTGGAGCAGAGGCCCCCTGGTAGGTTCAATGGGGGAGGAGGCCACATGTGAGCATCTCCCAGGCCAGCCCAGAAAGGGTGAGGCCGCTTATGCCCAGTGAGATAAACCACTCTGAGTCTCATCAGTGAGATTAACCACTCCTACCTAGGGGGTGGAATCATTTATACTGTTACCCTGGGAGTGGAAATTCCCTCATGAAACAGGAAGGGGAGGAATAAGATTTCCTACCAGGTAAATCATTGGTGGAACACCCAATGTTATAATATGCATCCATTTACAAAAATAAAGTGAGATCTGCTTACACTGACACAAGAAATGCTCCAAAGGATATTAAAAGTGAAGGAAAAAATCACAATGCTATGCATGACATTTTTGTAAAAATAAATGAATAATTCTAACAGATATTAGCATATGAGTAAATAAGGAAAAAAAGAAGACTGTGTATCAAACTTACGGTTATCTTAGGAGGGAGAATTATAAGGGATGTTATTATTGTATTATAATTCGATGATACCTGAGTTTTGTATAATGGAAAAGCATTTCTTCTACAATTAAAAAAAAGAGTAGAAAAAAGGGAATTAAATTAGTGAGTAGAAGACTTTTCTTTCTTTCCTCCCTAAAATTGTCTAGAGAGCAAGAGTAAGAGACAAATTAAATGGGTATCTCTAAAATAATTGGCTCAGCAGATGGCCTTGCCCATGGGTACCAGCACAAATGGTGAGGGTAGGGAGTTCCAGCCCTCCTGTGCCCTCAAGGCCTCTCCACGCTGTTGTCCCCAGGGTGGGCTTCCCGCTGCCTAGTCCCCACTCGTTCCTGATACACTGGGACAGGAAACCACAGTCTGGGGCCTGGACATTACTGCCTCTGAGGGCACAGAGGAACAAGCATGGCCTTTGGCAGTAGGTACTAGTGCTGCCATGTCCTCAGTGTTTGGGTTTGGGCAAATGACATAACCACCAAAATTCATCAAACTGCACAGTTAAAATGGGTGCCTTTTATTGTATGTAAATTCTGTCTCAATGAAGTTTTTTTTATTAAAAACAAACAAAAAAAGTCAGATCACATCACTCCTCTGCTCAAAACCTTGCCATGATCTCCCTTTCACTCAGAGTAAAGACCTTTCCCTGGCCTCCAAGGCCCTTCACAGTCAGCACCTTCTCTTACCACAATCCAACCTCGTCTCCTCAGTGTTCTCCAAACAAGCCAGCACACTCACACTGCTACCTCAGAGCCTTTGCACTGGCTGTTCTCTCTGCCTGGAATGCTCTCCCCCAGATAGCCACATATGCCTTCTTTTCCTTAGACTCAAATTCCATCTTCTCAGTAAGATCCATCCTGACAATCCTATTTAAAATTGTACCATCTGGGCTTCTCTGGTGGTGCAGTGGTTAGAATCTGCCTGCCAGTGCAGGGGACACGGGTTCGAGCCCTGGTCTGGGAAGATCCCACATGCTGCGGAGCAACTAAGCCCGTGCGCCACAACTACTGAGCCTGTGCTCTAGAGTCTACAGGCCACAACTACTGAGCCCGCACACCACAACTACTGAAGCCCGCATGCCTAGAGTCTGTGCTCCGCAACAAGAGAAGCCACCGCAATGAGAAACCCACACACCGCAACAAAGAGTAGCCCCCACTCGCCACAACTAGAGGAAGCCCGTGCGCAGCAATGAAGACCCAATGCAGCCAAAAATAAATAAATAAAATAAAATAATTTATTTAAAAAATATTGTACCGTCTTTCTCCATTTTATTCATTTTCATCAATGTGCTCATCCTTCCCTAACTGCTGGTGGTATTATAAATTGGTATAGCCACTTGGAGGGACAATTTGGCATTGCTTATTGAAATATAAGATGGGCTTATCCTACAACTCAGTAATTACACTCCTCTGTTTCTATCCTAGATAAACAACTGCATATGTGCATGAGGAGGCAAGTATTAGGATAGTCACTGCAGTGGAGTCTAAAATAGTGGATAAATGAAAATAATTTAAAAGTCCATTAGTAGGGGGGTGGTTAAATATACTAAGATGTATTTGTACTATGAAGTTATATTCAGCATTTAAACAGAATTAGGTATATGTATTAACATGGGTGGATCTCCAAGACATATTGTTGAGTGGAGGAAATTAAAATTTTTATCAAAAAATCAAAGAATGGGTGTGACCATAAAGAGCAGCACCAGGAATCTTTGTGGTGATGGAACAGTTCTGTATCTTGACTGTGATATGATTACATAGAGCTATACACACACAACTGAGTGCATGTAAAACTGGTGAAATCTGGGTAAGTTCTATGGATTGCACCAATGTCAATGTCCTGGTTTTGATAGTGTACTACAGTTATGTAAGATGTTACTTTTGGGGGAGGCTGGGTGAAGGGTATACAGGGTCTCTTGTACTATATTTGCAACTTCCCATGAATCTATAATTATTTAACAAAAAAGTTAAAAAAGAATAAAAAATAAATATTGATGTATTAGAAGACTCAATTTGATGGTATCAGTTCTCCATAAATTGGCTAGAGTCAATGCAATCTCAAAACTTTTTTAAAGTAACTTGACAAACTGGTTCCAAAATTTATAAGGAAATGCAAAGAACCAAGAATCACAAAAACATTCTTGAAGAACAAAGGAAGAGAATTTGCTCTATCAGGCATGAAGATTTATGATAAAACTATGGTAATAAGGAAGTATGGTATTGCTAAAAAGATAAGCAATTTGATCAATGGAACAGAATAGAGCATCTGGATATGGGGATAGGGAACCATGAATGTAAGAATGCTTGATTAATGACTAAGCTGGCACTCTAAAATAAAGAGAAAGGATGTACTTTTCAATGAAAAAGTGCTGGGAAATCTGGGTATTTGTACATAAAAAATAAAATTAGATCCTTTCTTCACACCTAACACAAAAATCAACTGAGACATCATATAACTGCTTCAATGAGAAGTTAATGCAAATGAAAAAGGATTCAGAAAACATATATAAAGAAGAATTGAATGGCAGTTTTATGACAGAAAAATGCAGTAACCTAACTTTTAAAACTCAACAGACGGTCTTAATAGCAGAATGAAGAGGACAGAGGAAAGAATCAGTGAACTTGAAACAGAATTCTACCAGTTGTTTAAAGAGGAGTTAATACTATGCTCTTCCAGAAAATAAAAGAGGAGGAAATACTTCTCAACTCAAATTTTGAGGCCAGTATTGCCCTGATGTCAAAACCTGACAGAGACAGCACGCACTCACGCATGCACACACACACATACACAGAGAGAGAAAACTACAAACTAATATCCTTCATGAGTATAGATGCAAATTTTAAAACAAAATATCAGCAAATGGAACTCAATAATATATAAAAAGACATACATCATGACCAAGTAGGGTTTATTCCAAGGATGCAGGGCCAGTTCAATAATTAAAAATCAATGTATTCCACCATATTAATAGGCTAAAAAATAAAATTCACATAATCATATCAATTGATTCAGAAAAAATATCTGACAAAACTCAACACCCACTCATGGTAAAAACTGTAAGAAAGCTTGAAATAGAGGAAAATTTCCTCGACTTGATGAAGATCATATTTAATAGTGAAAGACTGAACACCTTCTCACTAAGGTTGGGAATAAGGCAGGAAGCCCACTCTCATCACTATGACTCAACATAGTACTGGAAGTCCTAGCCAGCGCAATGAAGACAGAAAAGGAAATAAATGACAGATGAACTTTATATGTATGTATGTGTATATATATATATATATATATATATATATATATACACACACACACACACATACACACACATACACCCCAAAACAGCGGAATATACATTCTTTTTAGGTGCATGGGGAACATTCTCCAGGATAGATCACATGCCAGGCCACAAAAGAAGTCTGAATAAATTTAAGAAAACTGAAGTCATATCAAGGATCTTTCCTGACCACAATGGTTGGAGATTAGAAATTGACTACAATGAAAAAAAGAAAAACAACAGCAGAAAACACAAACACATGGAGGCTAAACAATATGTTACTAAACAACCAATGGATCACTGAACAAGTCAAAGAGGAAATTAAAAAATACCTGGAGACAAATTAAAATGAAAACACAACAATCCAAAAATCTATGAGATTTAGCAAAAGCAGTTCTAAGAGGGAAGTTTATAGCAAAACAATCCTACCTCAGGAAACAAGAAATATGTCAAACAGCCTAACCTTCTATATAAAGGGGATAGAAAGAGAAGAACAAACATACCCAAAGTTAATAGAAGGAAAGAAATAATAAAGATCAGGGCAGAAATAAATAAAAACTAAAAAAAAAAGAAAAGAAAAGATCAGTGAAACTAAGAGCTGGTTCTTTGAAAAGATAAACAAAATTGATAAACCTTTAGCAAGATTGATCAAGGAAAAGGGAGGACCCAAATAAATAAAATAAAAAATGAAAGAGGAAAAGTTACAACTGACACCATGGAAATACAAAGGATCATAAGAGATTACTATGAACAATTATATGCTAATAAAATGGACAACCTAGAAGAAATGAACAAATTTCTAGAAATGTACAATCTCCTAAGACTGAATCAGGAAGAAATAGAAAATATGAACAGACCAATTACCAGTAATAAAATTGAATCAGTAATAAAAAAACTTACAACAAATATAAGTCCTGGACCAGATGGTTTCACAGGTGAATTCTACTGAACATTTAGAGAAGACTTAACGCCTATCTTTCTCAAACTATTCCAAATAACTGAAGAGGATGGAATGCTTCTGAACTAATTCTACAAGGATAGCATCACCCTGATACCAAAATCAGACAAAGATATCACACAAAAAAGGAAATTACAGGTCAATATCACTGATGAACATAGATGCAAAAATCCTCAACAAAATATTAGCAAACTTAATTCAACAATATATTAAAAGGATCATACAGGGAATTCCCTGGCTGTTCAGTGGTTAGGGCTCTGCACTTCCACTGCAGAGGGAATGGGTTCAATACCTGGTTGGGGAACTAAGATTCTGCATGTCACGTGGCGTGACCAGGAAAAAAAACTCATACACCTTCATCAACTGGGATTTATCCCAGTGAGGCAAGGATGGTTCAATACTCGCAAATTAATCATATGATACACTACATTCACAAAATAAAGGATAAAAGTCATGTGATCCTCTCAATAGATGCAGAAAAAGCTTCTGACAAAATTCTGCATCTATTTGTGATAAAAAAATTCTCAACAGAGGGTATAGAGGAAGCATAGCTTAACATAATAAAGGCCATACGTAACAAGCCCACAGCTAACATCACACTCAATGGTGAAAAGCTGAAAGCATTTCTTCTAAGATCAGTAACAAGACAAGGAAGACAACTCTCACCACTTTTATCAAGCACAGTACTGGAAATCATAGCCACAGCAATCAGATAATAAAAGGAATCCAAATTGGAAAGGAAGAAGTAAAACTGTCACTGTTTCCAGATGACATGATACTATACATAGAAAATCCTAAAGACACTACTAGACTCAAAGTTTAGACACTACTAAACACTACAAACACTACTAGAACTCATCAATGAATTCAGTATAGTTGCAGGATACAAAAATGCACATGTGGAAATCTGTTGCATTTCAATACACTAACAATGAACTATCAGAGAAATTAAGGAAACAATCCCATTTCTAATTGCATCAAAAAGAATAATACACCTAGACAGAAATCTAACTAAGGAGGTAAAAGACCTGTATACCCGAAAAGCTATAAGATATTGATGAAAGAAACTGAAGACAACATAAACAGAAAGATATACTATGCTCATGAATTAGGAGAATTAATGGTTAAAATGACCATACTCCCCAAGGCAATCCACAGATTCAATGCATTCCCTATCAAAATGCCAACAGAATTATTCACAGAACTACAGCAAATAATTCTAAAATTTGTATGGAAACACAAAAGTTCCTGAACAGCCAAAACAATCTTGAGAATGAACACATATATGGTCAATTCATCTATGACAAAGGAGACAAGAATATACAATGGGGAAAGGACAGCCTCTTCAATAATTGGTGTTGGGAAAACAGCTATTTACAAAAGAATCAAACCTGACTACTTTCTTACATCATGAACAAAAATAAACTCAAAATGGATTACAGACTTAAATGTAACACCTGAAACCATAAAACCCCTAGAAGAAAACATAGGCAGTATGTTCTTTGATATTGGTCTTAGCAATATTTTTTTGATATATTTCCTCAGGCAAGGGCGACAAAAGCAAAAATAAACAAATGGGACTACATCAAACTAAAAATGTTTTGTACAGTGAAGGAAACTACCAACAAAACAAAAATGTAGACTACTGAATGGGAGATATCTGCAAATGATATATCCAATAAGGGGTTACTATCCAAAATACACAAAGAAGTCATATAACTCTACATCAAAAAAACAAGCAACCTGATTAAAAAATGGGCAGAGGACCTGAATAGACATTTTTCCAAGGAAGATATACAGATGGCCAACAGACACATGAAAAGATGCTCAACATCACTAATCAATAGGGAAATGCAAATCAAAATCACAATGAGCTATCACTTCACACCTGTCAATGGCTAGTAGCAAAAAGAGAACAGGTAACAGGTGTAGGCAAGGATGTGGATAAAAGGGAACACTTGTGCACTGTTGGTAGGAATATAAATTGGAACAGCCACTATGGAAAACAGTATGAAGGTTCCTCAAAAAATTAAAAATAGAACTACCATATGATCCAGCAATTCCACTTCTGGGTATTTATCTGAAGAAAATAAAAAAACTAATTTGAAAAGATATATTCACCCCCTATATTCACTGCAGCATTATTTACAATAACCAAGATATGGAAGCAACCTAAGTGTCCATTGATAGATGAATGGATAAAAAGTGGTATAAAAAAGAATGAAATCTTGCCATTTATGACAACATGGATGACCTAGAGGGTATTATGCTAAATGAAATAAGTCAGACAGAGAAAGACAAATACCATGTGATTTCACTTATATGTGGAATCTAAAAAACAAAACAAATGAACAAACATAACAAAACAGAAACAGATGCATAGATGCAGAGAACAAATAGGTGATTTCCAGAGGGGAGGGGAGGGGGAAGGGGGATGAGTGAAATAGGTGAGGGAGATTAAGAGGTATAAACTTCCAATTACAAAATAAATGAGTCACAGGGATAAAAGGTACAGCATGGGGAATATAGTCAACAATATTGTAATAACTTTGTATGGTGACAGATGGTAACTAAACTTATGGTAGTTATTTTGTAATATCAAATTACTATGTTGTGCACCTAGAAATAACATAGTGTTGTAAGTCAATTATACTTCTATTTAAAAAATGAATAAAGTAAAAACCCAGACAAGGGTCCCCATGTGATTGAATATAGTTATGGATGTTCCTCTCAATGCAATAAGAAACATGAAAGAAGATTAGTTATTGGGAAGGTATTGGCAAAAATGGTCATTATTTCAGGTGTTGTGACTGTCCATATGGAAATTCAAAGCAATCAGCTAAAAAAAAAAAAAAAGTTAAAATTCAGACATCAGTAAGGTTGCAAATATTTAAAAATCAGCTGCATTCTATGCCTACACCCATAATAATTACTTAGAAAAATAATGAGTTGAGAAAGATCTAAATGCTAATGCAATTATTTAGAGGTTAATGCAACCTCTAAATAAAGGTTTAGAAATCTTTAAATTGAGATGCTAGACACTAATGATGAAAATTATAACATTTAATTGAGGGAACATAAAAGAAAATCCAAACAGATGGAGAGATCTACAATATTTCTGGATCTAATATTTCTAAACTCAATATGATAAAGCTATAAACTCTCCCCAAATAAATCTCTATATTTCCCACAATCTAAATACCGGTGGGATTTTAAAAACTGAACATAATTATCCTAAAGAACATCTGAAAAAATAAAAGTGGGAAAATAACCAATATTATTTTGAAAAAGAGTAATAATGTTGCATTAGTATATATAGTAAGAAAAATTTCAAAATATATTAACTTGTTTATGGCAGATTGAAAATGGCAATTACATTTACAATGTAGCAGATTACAAAATGTTATGAGTATAGTCTGTTAAAAAAATAAATTATGCATAAAAAGGGGAGTGGAGTAGATATGGCAAAATATTGTAAGTGGTTGTCTTTGGGTGATGGAATAATGTGTAATTCTTTTTCTTACCTCATCTGCATTTCCTAAATTTTCTACAACAAACATATATAGATACTCTAAAGAGTAAAATGTAGCATTTATTTCATCAAGTCTCAGATCACATCTTTACTCCTTCAGGAAGTCTTCTCTTATTTAACCCCATCCCTCCTGATCTGGGCTAGGTAGTTTCACATTGTTATTTTTATTTGTAGATATAGTGTATAATAATTCCTTGGCTTTCTCTCTTCTAGCCTTGTGAGCTTTTGAAAAATGAAACTGTGTCTTTTATCTGTTTATCTATAATACAGAACCTAATATATAGCAGGTCCTCATTAAATATTTGTTGACTGAATGAATAAATAAGGAAAAAAAGAGAAATATACAATAAAGAAAATTTGCAACTCCTTCTAGCACCACTAGAGGGAACTATGTCCCCATCAAGATTATTCTTGGAGCTAATGGATTTTTTTTCTTTTTTCTTTTTTTTCTTCTTCTTCTTTTTTTTCTTTTTAATAAACAAGGCTATTCAAATCTGAGAAACCTTCCAGACCATATGATCGAGCCCACCCAAGGGGACTGAATTTAAACCATTCCTAAGAGTGAAATATGTCTTCTGTGATTAGATAGTCCCAAGATATCCCATCTTATCCAAACTCACTGTACTTCATATCTGCTCCATTCAGTCTGACACTGATCAAAAGCAGTTTTATTGGTTATCAAAGCATATCCTGTGTCTGTGTCTTGTCTCCACAAGCGAGTAAGCTCATGTTTAAGCTCATTTCTCTCTAATTAGCCAGCTCAGTTCTAGTCACTAAAGGTGTGCAAAAATATTTTTTAATTGAAGGAAAAGGTCAACGTTCTCCCTTGAATCATGTGCTACTCTAAGAAAATCTAATATGCGAAATTCCAAATGTATAAAACACAAAAATTATGTGCTTATAAGAACATTCTCAGATTTATAGAGGAGTTCAACACGAAGTTACAATAGAAAGCCTCTCCTGATATACTTAAAATACGATCTTGTTTTTAGAATTAAAGTGGCAGCCACTTTTACATGGGACAGTTATGATTTAGATAGTGACAGGCTTTTGCTGATTAGACTTGAGGGGTAGACAAGCCCACTGAAGATGGGCAGAGGTGCTTCCTGAGGAAGGCGTGACTGGAATGCGTTTGATGTTTAAAAAAAAGAAAGAAAGAAAAAACAACAATGGTGAGGGATCTACTTAGTTGCAGAGCTGCTGTGTCATAGAGGCTATGACACATACAAGTCGAAAGAAAGGCAGCAGTGGGCAATAGCTTCTCAGCCTCCAGCAGTGCCCATGAGAGGCATGGTGGCTGCGAGAACTCAAATCCCAGCTCCACCACTTGCTAACTGTGTGACGCTGAATAAGTTACTCAACCTCTCAATGCCTCTGTTGCTCCATATGCAAAATGGGGATGATAATTAGAACCACCTGCTCAGATTCTTATGAAGATTAAATGATACAGTATATGAAATAGTACCTGGTACACGGAAAAGCACAAACTAGTCACTATTACTCATAAGCTCATTCAACAGATTACACAGAAAATTGTCAACAAATTGCACCTAGCACAGAGTAGATACTAGGGTAAGTGCAGGCTGTTATCATATGAGAGCAGGACACCCAACAGCCCATAAGTGTTTTGATCCTCATGGAAGGTGTGTTCCCATCACATGTAGGTGGTCATGAGACCATACTATAGCTTGATAGCACCAGCTGTAACGATTACGCTGGTACCTCTATTCTGATTCATTTCAATACGTAACTTTTTGATAGTAAGCATTCTATGTAAACATTTTGCTAAGGAGAAAATGTACTGATGAGCTGGTGCTAATATAACTAATATGCCATATGTTATCAGTTTAGGATACAAAATAAGGGTATATTTCCTTTAATGTTCAATTTTGGACTCTAAGTCCCTTCATGACCAAATTAACAGGAATTAAGACTTTCCAGGGAGCTTTCCCTGTAAATATTCTTAAGGAAACAGGGTTCATTCAATTCAATCAACAAGTATTTATTAAGCACCTGCTATGTGGTAGGCACTACTGAACACTGTAGTTAAAGCAGTAAATAAAATAGCCCTTCAGAATCCCTGCTTTCATTAGGCTCACATTCTAATGGAGGAGACAAGTGAGAATTAAGGAGGGAATTAAATAACGTCATAGCTGGATATTGGTAAGTACCAAGGAGAAAAAGAAAGCAAGCAAGAGGGATTTATGGGGAAGGTAGAGGTGGAGGTGATGTAATTTTAGGTAGAGAAGCAGGGAAGTCAGGACCTGAAGGAGCTGAGGGTGGCATCCATTGGTCTAAGAGCCAGTTAGCCTTGTAACTCATCCACTGTGAATTTTAGGGACTCAAATGTTCCCCGATCTGGGTCTCCACAACTGCTTACACCAGGCCATCTCTCCTGCTGAACTCACAGGCATCAGGGATATACCACAACTGCCAGGACCCCTTCTCCCACATGCAGATTCACTCTCTTCATCCTAGAAGTCCTCGCGCCCTGTATCCCCTGCTACTGTTGCCTGTGACAAAGATGATGAAAGCAAGTGGACCCATGTGCCACATCCTCCCCCCCACACCTCTCTGGCCTCCTCATAACTCTCAGTTGGGTCCAGTGACCACAGAACATCCCTCCCTCCCTTGCTTTCAACCACAGAATTAGCCACCTCCTAAGATGACAGGCAGAAAGGTCTTCGTGGCCCAAAGAGATAATCCCCAAATGAAATACTTCCACACTGATCTGATGCCTAGGGTCTGGGGTAGTCCATCTCAGCCACAGGCACCTTCTTATATGAGGATTCTGACCCTGATGTCAGCCAGCTTTTTCTGTAAAGGGCCAGGTAGTAAATTCAATATTTCAGGTTTGTGAGCCACATAGATTTCTGTCCCATATTCTTATTTTTGTTTTACAATCCATTAAAAAAAACTTTTTTAAGGTTTCTAGCTCATGGACTGTACACAAACAGACCACAGGTCATAGTTTGGCAATCCCTGTTCCGATCCCTTTGCTGGTTACCAACATTAAAATTAATAGATTTTCCCCTTGGTTTATCAGTCTTTTGTTGATTTATTTTTGTTGGTTCATTTAACAGGATACAGTTTTCTGCTTCATCAGGTAACGTATCATTTGTAAGACCTGATACATAGTAGGCATTCACTTTGTTGGAGGGTGAAAAAAAAACTGTATTATTTGAATGGCAGGTATCGAAGTTCCTGGTGAGGAGGCAATGGTCTTCTTTGAGAGGAACTTGATAGATCCCCTTGGATGTGGAGGGTGACACTCCACGGCCATGGCTGGGAGGGAGACTGTGATACAGAGTTACACTGCTCTGTAGGAGGCATCAGTGAGCAAACGAATGTTGGGGGGGAAAGTATAATAGATGGGATGAAGGGGGAGGGAGAAAACGGAGGTTGGACAACATGTGAAGTAACCGAAGCCCATGAGGAAATGTGGACAGAGACACAGTCCTGTGGCGGAGTGGCCAAAAGACTGTTTTTTTTCAATCAGCAAGGCTGAATAATAGCTCATCTTAAGTTATTTGTATTGCTGTAATATAAACTCCTTCCAGATTCCAGACCTCCAGTTTACGTTTTTTCTTTTTTCTTCACAAGCAGGAATGTGGCTAACTTCAAAACAGGATTTATTTGACGATATAGAACAGATCAAAGATCTGGGCTTAGCAAGCAGTACTGGTGATCTGACCAGCCTGTCACTCTTGAGCCCGGCAGCAGCCACTCCACACCAGATTCAAAGTTCAGGGAGCCAACTTCTGACTGGCCTGGCTTGGTAGGACACTACATAGCCCCTGTATCTGTTTCCACTAGGGGAGGGGTAACTCCCCAAAGCAGATCAGGGTACTATGACCAGGAAGATGGGGACTGTTGGACAGGCAAAACAACAGATGTCTGCTACACCCGCATCTCCTGTGAGTGGTATTTGAGGAATGAGGGAAGAGAGCAGAGACACACATTCTGGTCATGTGCAGTATGAGGAAGGGAACAGCAGCAGATGAGAGCTCAGGGGAGACAGGAGCTCAGAACCAAAGGTGTCCCTGAGAACATAAATCCTAGGGAGGTCATTGGGATTTCCCCAGGATGTTGAAGGGGCTTGAGCCAATTTTATGAAAAATCTAGATTGCATATTATTTCCCTCACACCATAACTCAATTTGTGGCTCTACTGAGCCTGGGAGATTAAGGATCTGGCTTGATATATGGGACAGGGACAGGGACAGCACCTCCAAGATCATTCCCTGAGCAGCCAACCAGCTTCTCCCATTTAAATGTAAAAAAGGGTCCATTATTTAACAACCCTTGTATCAAGAAGTCCTTCAATACATGAATCCTAGGATTTTGGAATTAAGAAAGGGTCTTTTGAGATCTTCCATTCACTCATTTTATTTACCTGCTTATTGGGGTTCTAAGCCAGAGGTTCTCCAGTGTGGTTCCCAGACCAGCGGCATCAGTATCAACCTGGGAACTTGTTAAAAATGCTAATTCTAAGGCCCATCCCTGATCTACTGAGTCAAAAATTCTGGGGGAGGGGAAGCAATCAGTATTTTAACAAGCCCTCCAGGCGCTTCTGATGCAGGCTTAACTTTGAAAACCAGCAGTCTATGGGATTTGCCACTAACTGTTACAGACAGTTAGTGAAACAGTCAAGAGAAGATTTCCAGTCCATGTATCTTTTATGTCTCATTCAAATCTCTCTACTGAAATTTGGTCATTTCCTTGCTTTATGCACTAAGTAGTAATATTTCGTTCCAATTAACCCTGCATCTGTGCCCCAGAGTAGTAGACTTTGACACTCTGCCCCTAGAATTTTGTCACTGTTGGAAAGATTTCTTTTTCTTTATTTCCACAAAGTCACCCCTGACTTATTTCCTCTGAGGTTATGAGGGGGGACATCAGTCAGGATCCAGTTTCTTCCCCAACCACTCTCTTGCCAGTAACTTTGATTCCCCTGTCCCTACTGGCATGAGTTCCAGGACACCTCTTAAATTTCAGTGCTTCAAGGTCATTCAGAGAAGGACCTAGGGACATTTTCCGGCCTCGTGATGCTGCCCAGCATCATGGAAGAGGCAATGTATCACCTCAAGCTTAGCCCAAAGGAGTGCATGCTGACCTAGGTTTAGATCAATCAAGTCATTTCTTCCATTGCAATATCTTCTCAATTTTCTCCGAGTTTATTCCCTTCCCAGCACTGTGACAACCCAATCCCCATGAGAAGCAATGAAGATGTTATAGGAGAGACAGAATGAATAAGCCTTCCAACCGGACCTCCAGGACTAATGCAGATATTTGTCCTCAAAGGAATCCACAGTCATCTTGTTCTTCTTGTTGGATTTGGCCACCCTGTGACATACAGCACTTTCCTATGATCCAACTTAAACGCTTCTAGGTCAATCTGGTCCCTCCTAATATCTTGGCACCCCTCAGGGGATATCCTACAACATTCATAATGGAGCCAAATACCAAAATCACACAAATCATAGGGAAAATGTGATGGCTCACTGTGGTAGATACCAGTCTCAGGAAAAGTGATTACAAGCTATTACCAGGCACCCCTGTTAAGGGAACAAAGAAATCCAGGCTGCTAGAAAGCTGAGAAATAAAGGGAAGAGAGATGTCAGCCAAAGCTGGTTTAAAGATAGAGCTGTCCAACCCTCAGGCAGAATACCCAGTATTATGTCCTTGCGTGTGGTCAAGTGTCCTGTTTTAGGACTGCTTCACAGCCTGTTTGTCTTTCCTCCACACCACACCTGCAAGGGACAGCCCTGACACTGTGATCCTGCCAGTCCTTTTCCTCCTTTTTATAAAAGTTTACAACAATTTGAGCTCATACAGTATTTACAGAATATGTTCTTCCCTTCACAATTTATCTATAACACATTTCATGTCACTGTATGTTTATTATTGCCCACGTAGAGTTTCACTGTAAATAAATAGGTACCATAATATAACCAACCAATTCTCTATTTGGAGACATTTACATTCTTGACTGTATTGCCTTTGTAGCACATTCTATCATTTATCAGTATAAAATTAATTATATTTATTCCATTTACTGTTCTGGTCCTGAATCCTATTTTGTATGATTTTCAGCTTAGCACATATGACTGTGTTCCCTTTGGTTGCATTTGTCTCTGATATTTCTGCCCATCCCATTACTTCTCAACTTTCTCTGTCATTTTCACTTTGTGTTTATTCATTTATTTATATTTATTATATGATATCTATAAGATATATTCATTTTATAAACAGCTTATGGCCAAATTTCTTTTTTTTTCCCCACTTAATCTGAGAGTCTTTTGTCTTTTGATAGAGATCTTAAAGCCATTCATGTCTATCATGACAACAGTTTTACCTGGTCTTTGTTCTGTCAATTTATTTTATGACTTTTATTTTTAATGCTTCCTGGTTCTTTTTTTTTTCTCACTATAATAGACAAGTTTACCTTCTTTTACCACTGATGATTTGGAAACTACATACCTTTGTGTTTTCTACTTGGGCTTATTGAATTTAAAATGTATAGATATATTTGAATTATACCTCTTTGTTTCATTAATTAAAAAAAAACTATACAAGTAAAACATAGATACATTTGCATTTCAAAAGTTCAAATAAGACCAGAGAATGTAAAGTGAAAAGCAAGTTCCCCCAATCTCATTGCTTTCCCCACAGAGAACCACTACCCTGACTCTGTTGTGTATTTCTCCAGACCTTTCTCTGTGCATGCGTATGTGTTTATGTGTACAGAATTGTAGATTTTTAAAAAATACAAATAGGAACACTATACATTCATTACTACTTGCTTTTTTCATTTAATAATGCATTTCTTTGTAAATAAATATACAGTGCTATATCAGTACTCACATGTGTCATTTGTCATAACAGTCCATTATATCAATTAACCTCGTTATTTAACCACTCCTCTGCCCACAGACGTTCAAATTGGTTCCTATTTTTCACTATTACAAACAAGGCTCTAATAAAAAATTATTTCATATACATCTTTGTTCACCTGTGGAAGTACTGCTATAGTATTAATACCTAGAAGTGACATTACTGAGTCAAAAAATATGCATATTTAAGTTTTTGATAGCTATGCCCAAATTATCCTTCACAATGTACCGTTATATGCTCTTAAAAACTCCACAGGAGTATGTGCAGCCTCACATCCTTAGTAATGCTGGGTTTTAACAATCTTTAAAAGATCTGCTTATCTGACGGCTGAAATGTTATTATAGTATTGCTTTAATTGATAGCTCACTGAGTGACAGCGAGGTGTGAATCTTTTCATGTTTATTGACCATTTGGTTCTTTCTTTGAGCTCCCTGTTTTTTACCCTGAACTTATGTACTTTGCCCATTTGTCTTTTATAATATTTATCTTTCTTCATATTAATTTGTAGGTATTAATCCTTGGTCTGTTAAGTATGCTGAAAATATATATTCTCTAAGTCTGTGGCCTGATTTTCAAATTTATGATGATGTTTGTCCTTTAAAAGTTTAATATTTTGTAGTAATCATATCTGTGAGTCTTTTCCTTCAAAGGTTCCTTCCCTATTGCACAACAGTTTTAATAAATTCATACAGCCAAGTAACCACCACCACAAAAAAGATATGGAACAGTTCTATAAACCGCCAAATTCCATTATTCCCTTCTTCTCACATTCAACCCATGGCAACTGTGGATCTGTTTTCAAGGATTTCTCATACAAATGGAATCATAAAGTCCATAGCCTCTTACCTGACTTCTTTCACTTAGCATAATGCATATGGAATTCATCCATGTTGTGTGTATTAGCTGTTTATTTCATTTATTGCTGAATAGTACTCTATTGTATGGAAGTACATTCATCCCTCAGTGACAGCGGGGGATTGGTTCCAGGACAGCCCAATACCAAAATCCAGGGATGCTCAAGAACCTTATATAAAATGGTGTAGTATGTGCATATAACCTACGCACACCCTCTCCTATGCTTTAAATAATTTCTAGATTACTCATAATACCTAATACAATGTAAGTGCTGTGTAAATAGTTGCCAGTACATGTCAATTCAAGTTTTGGTTTTTGAAATTTTCTGGAATTTTTTTTCTTGAGTATTTTTGGTCCTCGGTTGAATCCGCAGATGCAGAGCCTATGGCTACACAGGGCCAACTGTACCACAGTTTGTTGATCCATTCACCAGCCAAAGGACATCTGGGTTGTTTCTGGGTTTGGGCTATCATGAATAAAAATATTATGAACATTCACATGAAGGTCTTTGGGTGAATATAAATTTTCATCTCTCTTGGCTAAATATCAGGAGAGGGATTACTGGATCATGTGTTAAGTGTATGCTTAACTTTATAAGCTATCAAATTGTCTTCCAAAGTGACTAAACTATTTTGCATTCCCACCTGCAATATATGAGAGTTCCAGTTGCTCTGCACTTAGTATTGTCAGGTTTCTAAGAAGCATTCAAATAAGTGAATAGTTGTACCTCATTTCGGTTTTAATTTGCATTTCCCTAACAACGATGTTGCGTATCTTTTGGTATATTTGCCATCCGTATGTCTTCTTTGGTGAAGTGTCTCCTTAAATCATTTGTCTATTTTAAAAACTGTATTTTTTTTTAGTATTGAATTTTAAAAGTTCTTTATATTTTTTCAATACAAGTCCTTCGTCAGATATGTAACATGCAAATATTTCTCCCAGTCTGGGTCTTGTTTTCTCATTCCTTTCATAGTGTCTTCTGCAGAGAAATTTTTAATTTTGTTGAAGTCCAATTTACAATTTTTTTTCTCATGGCTTATGCTTTTGGTATTGTATCTAAGAAATCTTTGCCTAACCAAAGTTCACAAAGATTTTGTTTTTCTAGAAATCTTATGGTTTGGGATTTTTACATTTAGGTCCATGATCCATTTTTAGTTAATTCTGTATAAGGTGAAAGGTCTGGATTGAGGTTGTTTTTGCATATGGACTTTGAATTGTTTGAGCACCAACTGTTGAAAATGCTATTCTTTCAATAGTAGAAATACTATTGATTTTTATATCCTACAATCTTATTAAAATTACTCATTAGCTCTGGTAACTTTTTGGTAGAGTCCTTGGAACTTTCTAAATAGACAATCATGTCTGAAAATAGACAGCTTTATTTCTTCCTTTCCAAGCTGTATGGCTTTCCTTGCCTTACTGTGCTAACTAAATCCTCCAGTATAATGCTAAATAGAAGTGAGAGAGTGAAAATCCTTGGCTTGTTTCCAATCTCAGGAAAATCATTTGGTCTTTCATCATTAAGTACAATGTAGGGTTTTTTGTAGACGCCCTTTATCAAATTAAGGATATTCTTTTCTATTGCTAGTTTTCTAAGAGTTTTTAATCACCAACAGATTTTGAATTTTGTCAAGAACTTATTCTACCTCTATTGAGATTATTATCCCAGTAATTTTAATTTTATTTTTATGCTTAGATCTCTAATCCACCTAGAATTTATTCTTTATATTGTATGTGGAAGTGACTGAACTTTATTTTGCCCTAAATGATTAACTAATTGTTGAAACCCTTTAATAAATTGTCTATCATTTCCCCACTCATTTGAAATGTCACATTTTCATACACGGAGCTCTCATAAATAGCTCTGTTTCTGGACCATCTCTTTTGTTCCATCAATTTATTGGTCTACTCCTATGCCAATCTACACTGAATCAATTACTAAACTTGAAGATGTGTTTTAATATCTGCTAGAAAAATATTATTCCTGTCATTTTACTCTTCCAGATTCGAATCAGCTTGCCAAATTCCATACACAAACCTGTTGATATATTGTCTGGGATAGCATTAAATTTATAAATTTGGGGGAATAATTACCTTATAGCACAGAGCTTTTCTGATAAGAAACAAATGTATTTCTCCATTTATTCAGGCCTTGATTTGTGAACTTCATTCTCTTGTATACTTTCCTTCATGAAGACCTTTCTATATTCACCTTACCAATATCTTACTAGTTCTAAAGTTTCTGACACTTTTCTTTGATTTTTCCAGGTAGATGGAAATATTTGCCCAAAGTGACAGTTTTGTATCTTCCTTTCCAACATTTATATATCTTATTCTTCTCCCCCTCCCTTTTTTTCATTATTGCATTAAACCAGGACATCAAGTTCAATGCTAAATGGTGGTGGTAGGGGCTACACCTGGATTGTTCCTCATTTTAATGGGAATGCTTCTAGTATTTCATGAATTAAACATTATGTTTGTTGTAGATTTTTGGTAGAGACACCTTTTCAAATGTAGGACGCTTTCTTCAATCACCTGTTTGCAAAGATCTCCTTTTTAAAACTAGGAATATGTATTGCATTTTACCAACTACTCTTCTTTTCTTTTTTTTTTGGCACCTGTTGAGATAATCATCTTTTTTTCTCTTCAGTGAATACAATGAATTCTATTAATGTAGTTTTTACTTTCCAACTACTCTTTCTCCCCTGGGATAAGCTCAATTTGGACAAGATGCAGTATTCTTTTAATACCCTGCTAGATTTCAAATGCTAACAGTTTATTTAGAAATGTATTTCTGTTCATAAATGAGATCAACTTCTTCTCTTAGTCCTATGTTCATCTGATTTCCGAACTAGAGTAATATCTACCTCTGAAATGAACTGGAAAGCTTCCAATCTGTTTTATGGGCTAGAACCACGTAAATATAACATGAGAAATATCTGCTCCTTCATTTCGGTAGCTCTAGATTGCAAAACTACCTGGGTCTGATGCTTTTTTGGCGGGGGAGAGGGTAAATTTTAAATTATTTTTCCATTCATTTTAGGTGATGTCCACAGTTTTTCTCCTTCTTATTGAACCAACTTTGGTGATTTGTACTTCTATGGATCAAACATTTCATCTTAATTTTAAATTGCATTTATATAAAGTTGTACATAACAATCATTCCGTTTTTTCCACATTTCTTGTTCCTTACCTTATTTATATCTTTTTTTTCCTTAATCCAATTGACCAAGAATTTATCTACTTGATTGGTCTTCTCAAAGAGTAGTAATGGGCTTTAGTATTGGAGCCCAATTATTTAAAATTTTCATTAATTTCTAGTTTTATTCTTATTCTTCTCTTTCATTTTATTTCTTTGGGTGTATTTTTCCTGTTCTTTTTCTAGCTCTTCAGTCAAATGCTTAGTTTGTTTATTTTCACAATTTCTTTTTTCTACAAGGACTTGAAGCTGTAAACCTTTCCGTTTGGACCACTTTGGCAGCACTCACAGATCTTGAAATGTAATGTGCTCATGTGCTCATTTCCAAGTAGTTTTTAATTTCAATTTTAATTCCTCTTTAATCCAAGTTAATTAGAAGTGTGCTTTCTCATTTTCAAGAGGATAGTTTTTGTCTGTTTGTCATTTTTACTATTTTTGTTGTTGTTGTTTAATAGTTTTATGCATGTGGTCAGTGAATGTAGGTTTGAATGATTTCTACTTTTTTTGAATCTATTGAAATTTTCTTTGTAAATATTCATGTAAGTTTAAAAGATATGTATATTTCCCCATTATTTCTTGAGTATAAAGCTTCTTAACAATTGAATCTCCCATATCCTTATTTTTTTTTCCTACTTGAAATGTTAATTTGGTTATCTTTGTTCTGTCTGTTCTATTACTTAATTCTAAATTACTGGGTCATTTTGTTTTAGGTATTTTAGGTAGCCAGCATATAGCTCTTTAGGGCTTGGGGTCTTTTCTTTCTTTCTTTCTTTTCCAATCTGTGGGACTCTGTCTTTTCATACAGTTACTAAATCCATTCACATTGTGATTACTGACACTTCTGGACTAATTTTTGCATCTTGTTTTGTGCATTCTGTTTACAATACTTTGTTATTGTTTCTCCTTTTTTCTCATTTCCCCTTTTGTTGAAAGGATGGTGTTTTCCTATTTAATTTTTTTTTCTTTTAATGGCTAGGAAGTTAGATATCCTATTTCAATTTTTCCAGTGTTTGTTTCTTAAGCATGTACTTAAACTTGTTTTATAAAATCAATATATTCAATTACTGAATATAACTAGTTTCTCTCCGAACAAGTCAAGAACCTCTTCTTGCTTTTATTTTTCTCCTTTGCCCCTGCTACCTCCCAAGTAAAGATCATTAGGGATTTTAATTCCACATTGCTTGCTCTTTCTCTCTCTCTCTCTTTCTGCACTCTCCTCAATCAATAATGATTTTAAATTTTGCCACAAGTTTTGCTGCATTTTGTCACCAGATTTTGTGTTCCTCACACCTTCCTCTTTGATTCATTTTTCATTTTCCTGAAATACATTGTTTAGTTATTCTTCCAGAGAGGGTGCTTGAGTGGTATATTTTCTGAACCCTTACATTTCTGAAAGTGTTTTTATTTTGCTCTCACACTTGAATGATGGGTTCACCTGGGTATAGAATTCTAAGTTCAAAATAATCTCCCCTCAGAACCTTGAAAGCTTTGCTCTACTGTCTCCCTAAATCCACTATTGCTGAAGAGAAGCTTTCCCTCCTAATGGCCACATACCCCACTGCTCTCCTCCTCAGGGACTAGAAAGCAGAATAAAAGGGGAGTCCAACTGGATGTTCCCTGAGCTGCTTCCCCAACCCATGCCACTTCTTAATCACTCATTCATTCAGCAATTATTTCTTGTGCAGGTAATGTTGCAGGCTCTGTACTGGGATTTATTAAATAAAATACTTCATGCACATAGAAAAGTATAGAGAATAAATAACACAGCAAACAGCAGCGTACGCAACACCCATATTGACAAATCTTACCATTTTGCCTTATTTAATTCAGATTTAAAATAAATAAATAAAACACTAAAGAATCTGTTGAAATCTCATTCCCTTTCCTCCCTCAACAGAGATAACTACTGCCTAAAATTTGTTGTTTATCCCACCCATTAATGGATTTTATTTTTAATATGTGGATGTATATGATGGATAATATATGGGTAAACAAAAATTAATAACTAATATTGTGCTTACTACCTGCCTACGGATGGTCTGATCACCTTACACATATTAACTGGTTGTCATTACAACCCAATGAAGTAGGTATTATTATTATCTCCTTTTTATAAATGAGGAGTAACTTAATAAAGGTCACATAGCTGGTGACCAGCTAAGTGACAGCACCAGAACCTGGCAGCCTGGCTGCAGAGTTTGTGCTATTAACAACTATAACATGTTAATTTAGAAGCAATTTCCATGTACTTAACCTTCATGTACAGGCTATCATGCCTTGCATTTTTATGAATATTTAGCTTGCTTCAAAAATTTGCAGCAAATGTTGCACTGAACATATTTGTAGCTGTCTCCTAGGGCTAAAGACAAGAGTTTCTCTAAGGTATATGCCAAGGCATGAAATTTCTAAGTCACAGGGTACTTACATCGTCATCTTCACAAATTATTGTCAAATTGCTGCACCAACTTATATTCCCCCTTGTTAAAAGGGAGGGTCCTATGTCTTGTGCTGGGATTTGAATCTGACTTGTTAGTCTCCACACATATTGCTGAACTATTGGGCCATTATACTATAGAACCTTCTATCACCTACTTTTTTCTGTCTTAATATAGACACCTCAGTCAAGCCTTTGCTCTCAGTCTCATTATGTAAAAATATTTACTGATTATTTACTATGTGCTAATTCTTCATGTCACTGGTTATTTTTTAAAGCTCACAACAGTACAGGCACTGAAAAGTATTTGAAATTAGTCAAATAAAGGCTCACCTGTTTTTCATAAGGTTATGTATACTTAGCTTAGGCTTGTAAATTAACATGAGCCTGAATGTAACATGAAAGAAGTTCAGCTGGATCTAAAATCTAAAAGAAACTGACAGCTAAGAACATAGGGGTTTTATTAAGAATTGAAATTGAATCTAAACATTAGATTTAAATTATTAGATTATATCAAATAGAAAGCATTCAATGTTTATAATTTAATATAAACTGTTAGTTTAAAAATACTTTGATAATGACTTATTATCATTATACTAAAAATACTAAATAAAATAATTATATATGGCATTTGAGAAACTACCAAGAGTTGGAATTCCTGTCCTCCAGGAATATACCTATAAAAATATATAACGCTTTTTAAAAAATCCTTTTATCCTGTTGCTCAGCCAGGAATGCAGGCCAAACTGCAAAAGCATCAGACTCATACATCCAAATGCCTATTCAGCATCTCTACCATGTATGTCTACAAGGCACCTAAAAGTCTCCAAATACAAACTCCCACTTTCCACCTCCTATATCCTGCTTCTTCTCAAGTCTTCCTCATCTCAAAATACAAAGTATATTCTTCCAGTTGTTGGGCTGAAATCTTAGAGTCATTAGTGAGTCCTCACCATCTCTCCTACCCTATGTCCAACACATCAGCAAGCAGACATCCCTCACTCTAATGCAAAAGACATTCAGACTTGGACCACATCTCACCACCTTCACTGCCACCACTCTGGTCTAAAGTACCACCATCTTTTGCTTGGATTTCTGCAGTGGCTAACTAACCTGTCACCTGCTTCCAGTATCGCCCACACTCTAGTCTATTCTCCACACAGCAATCAGGGTGAACCTCTAAAAAGTAAGTCAGATCATATCACTGCTCAAAATCCTCCCTAAAACTTACCATATCATTTGTTATACTGGTTTTCAAGGTCCTACATGACCTGCTTCCCACTCACCCAGATCTCAGAACTCATTTAACTCTTACCATGCTCTTATCATCTCTTCCTCTTCACTTACTCTGCATCAGCCTTGTGTTGGCAGAATAATGGCTCCCCAAAGATGTCCAAATACCCAGAACCCATGACTATGTTACACTATTATAGTAGTTAGACCAAAAGATGATGGAGGTTTGGATTAGGACACTGGAGGGAAAATAGACAATTGAATGGTCAAGGTACATTTTGAAGGTAGAATTAACCAAACATTAGGATGAGCTAGATGTGGGGGCTGATGGAGAGGGAGGTGTCAAGAATGACACCTGGTTTCCTGGCTTGAGGAACAGGATGTATGAAAGTGCTATTTGCCGAGACAGAGAAAAATACAGGAAGATTAGATTTGGGGGTAATAACCAATAAGTCAGCTTTTGAATATATTAAGTTTGAGACATCTATGAGACATCTCAGGAGGACTGGGTAGTTGTCAAGTAGTCATAGGGATACAAAACTACCTGACATCTCTGGAAAATATATCTGGTGTAAAGATTATAAGTTCATAAATTGTTGGTATATAGGTGTACCTAAGTCATGGAAAATGTTAAAAGTGGGTAGAGAGAATGGGTAGAATTGAGAGAAGAGGGCATTGTACAGAATTCTGCAGAACTTAAAATTTTAAAGGTTAGGTAAAGGAAGATAAATGAACAGTTAAGACTGAAAAGGAACAGTTAGAAAGACGGAAGAAAGCCCAAAAGAATGTAGTGCCACAGGAGCCAAAAGTGTCTCAAGGATGACTCAACTGCTCTGAAAGATCTATTAATTTGAAGATTCGATTTAGCAACATGGGCCAATGTTGATCTTTTTTTTTTTTCTTTTTGAGAAAAGAGATTTTTTACTGTGATAAAGTATACGTAACAAAATTTACCATTTTTAGGTATACAGTTCAGTGGCATTAAGTACATTCACATTGTTGTGAATCAATATTGATCTTAAAAAGAATTTCTGTAGCAAAGTAAGGGCTAAATATTGGAGCGATTTTAATAATACATGAGGGTATGGAAATGGTGACAGAGGACAGATAAGATATCCATCTCTTGAGAAATTTGGCTTTAAAGGGGAATATGGCTATGTGACAGTAGCTAGAGGAGATGGGGAGTCAAGGGGGGAGTTTTTTTAAATTGGAGATATTAGTCCATTATTGAATGTTGATTGAAATTATTCTGTAGAGAAGGAAAGACAGAAGATGATGGAGAGAGAAGAGATATGTTATCGTTTGTGGACCTTGAGAAACAAGAAGTAACGGGGCTATAACTCATGAGAATGGACTGGCCTTTGCCAAAAGTGGGGAAGGAGACTGGTACAGATGCAATGGGTTTGCAATATTTCTGGGAATGTTGAATGTCTATTTGAGATTGGTAATCATGAATGGTGATACTAATCTGTCAGTTTATATATTCCTATTCATTTATTCCATATATATTTATAGAATGCCTACTATGTGCCTCCTTTGAACCACTTGTGACCAAAGGGGTAGTAGACAGGTCATCCTTTCCAGGCTTTCAGGAACATCTCTTTGACATTGCTCCTGGAAGCTTCTGAATAAGCTTGGGAGAGGTAACGTTTCTGTAACATTTACTTCAAGCTGCAGTAAACACTACATTGAGGAATTACCCTTATTCTACTTTCCATTTCAAATAATCCTCCATTACTTCCAGAGCAAATTCCTAAGAGGTTACATAATATGCACTGGTTACAGATCAGCTCAAGTGATAGAACACCACCTATAAAGAGACCCCAAAGTCTTCTCATCAACTTAAACAACTGATGCTCTGTCCATTATCCAGCGAATTCCTCAACCCCAAGAAACAAGAAAACTCCCCTCCCTATCCAGAGAAACTACCTATATATAAGGCATCTCTTCCCTGCCACTTCCTCCAACTATGCTTCTTTTCATACAGAGGAATCTCTTGGGAGGCCCTTCCCAGCGGTTGAAGACTGTGTGTCTTCCACTGGAACTGGAAGAGCTCCTTCAGCAACCTCCAAATCAGTATTAGCGCCCCAACCCCAAGCCCCTCATTTGCATTGCTTTTCCAAATTTCAAGAGGATCATCTAGACAATTTGCAGTGTAAGCGCCACATCCACAAATTAAGAAAAACATAAGCAAACACTTACATTAAACACAGAGGCACCTCCTTTTTTTCAGAAAGAGCTTCCCTTAGGTGATCACCTACACAAAAGTAAATGTTACTTTTTCTGTACTGTTGGTAGGACAGATCCTGTCATCTATGGAAAGCACCCTTCTGAAAATTTAGTGTCTAAGAAGTCACAACGGAATTATGACGTAGGACTGAATGACAATGGAAGCACTATTTTGAAACCTGTGGAATAGAGATAAAGCTTGGGAAATTTCTCTTCAAGGGGAATTTATAGCCCTAAGTTGTATTTTTAAAAAAATAAGAAAAGGACTTCACTTGTGGCGCAGTGGTTAAGAATCTTCCTGCCAGTGGAGAGGACACAGGTTCGAGCCCTGGTCCAGGAAGATTCCCACATGCTACGGAGCAACTAAGCCCATGTGCCACAACTACTGAAACCCACGAGCCTAGAGCCTGTGAGCCACAACTACTGAGCCCACGTGCCACAACTACTGAAGCCTGTGTGCCTAGAGCCTGTTCTCTGTAACAAAGAGAAGCCATCACAATGAGAAGCCTGCACACTGCAAGGAAGAGTAGCCCCCACTCGCCGCAGCTAGAGAAAGCCGGCGCACAGCAATGAAGACCCAATGCAGCCATAAATAAATAAATAAATTTATTCAAAAAGAAAAAATAAGAACGATTGGAAATTAATGTGTTAGGTATTTAAGTTGAAAAACTTTTTTTAAAAAAGGTGTAACATGCTAAACTAGACAAAAGTGTGAGAGATTAATAAAAATAAATATAGAAATTAAATATATTTTAAAAGAAACGGATAGGATCAGCAAAAGTTGACTATTTGAAAAGATTATAGACACACTTCTATAGGTTTGTCTTAAAGTGTAGACAAACCTCTGTTGTCTACATTTTAAGACAAAAAGAAAAAAAGAGAATTCACAAGTATGTAGTATCAGGAATGAAAAGGAGGATATAACTACAGATACTGTAGAGAATTTTTAAATAATGAGGGAATGCTGTGAACCACATACCAAAATTTTAGAGGCTTAAATGTAATACCTAATTTTTAAAGGAAAAAAAGTGAATTAACAAAGTTGACTCAAGAAGAAATAGAAAATCCAAATAAACTAATAATCATGAGAGAAACTGAACTGAATTTTCAAAATATAATTGTTTCACAGATGAAACTTAGTAAACATTCAAGGAACAAATAATACCTATCTCATACAAATCGTTACAGAAAGTAGAAAAAGGGAAACCTCTAAATGCATTTTATGAGAGTGGTATAAACATGGACAAAGGTAGCACAAGAAACGAAGATCATAAGCCAATATCATTTAGGAACATAGATCCTAAAATAAAAAGCACTTGCAAATTGCATGAAGTAGTGTATTAAAAAATAATAGTACATTATGGCAAAACAAGGTTTATGTCAAAGAATGCAAGGATAAATCTATGTTAGAAAAATCTATCAAAGTGACCCGTTACTTTAACATATCAAAGACAAAACCGATAATCATCTCAAAAGTTTTAGAAAAAGCACTTAACAAAACTCAATGTTCATTTCATGGTTTTAAAATATTCCTACTTCAAACTCAACTGGGATAGAAGGGAACTCCCTAACCTTATAAAGCGTTTCTACCAAAAACTTATAGCAACTATCATAAATAATGATGACACATTAGAAACATTCTCAACGAGATAGAAATAGGAAAACAATGCTTGCTCTCATTCTTGCTATTTGATGTTATATTGGAGGTCCCAGCCCATCCAATGACATAAGAAAAGGAGAAAGTATTAAGAGTATTATTTAAGGATAATATTATCTACATAAAAATACAAGAGAATTTACAAATAAACAGTAAGAAAGTTCAGCATATTTGCTAAAACAGGATTATTCCATGAGAATTCCCTGGCGGTGCAGTGGTTAGGACACTGCGCTCTTACTGCCAAGGGCCTGGGTTCAATTCCCAGTTGGGGAACTAAGATCCCACAAGCCGCGTGGCACAGCCAAAAAAACCAGGATTATTCCAAAATCAGTAACTTTTCCAAACAGCAGCACTAACCAATTTAAAAATTTTTTAAAGGATCCCACTTGAAAAAGCAACAAAAACTGTAAGGTACTGAGGAATAAATCTAACAAAGAGGTACAAGCATTTTATAACGCAAAGTATAAAATGTTATGGAAGGATATGAGGAAATCAGAATAATATTAATGTATTGGATGACTCAGTTTTATAAAGATGTCATATCTCCCACAATTTAACCTACAAATTTAACTCAGCAAAATACTGAGAAGATTTTTCAGTGGAAGTTGACAAACTGATACTAAAGTTAACATGGAAGAGCAGAAGTCCAAAAAATAGCTGATACAGTTTTTTTAATGAACAAATGGAGGAAATGCCCTTCTATAGGTGAAGACTTATAATAAAGCCATAATAATTAAAACTTTGTAGTACCGTCTCAGAATTGGTTTGATCAGTAGAAAAGGACAAAGTAGGAATATATCCATGAATGTACGGAAATTTAATTTATAATCACAGTGGCATTACACATTAATGGGAGGAATGAAAGACTGTTTAGTAAATCAGGTCATGACAACAGGTTTTCCATGTGGAGGGAGGGAGAATAAAATTAAATTCCTACTTCACACCATTCCAAAAAATAAGTCTTGGATGGATCAGTTTTACAAGTGTGGAAAACAAAACTTTAAAACATTAAGGGAAAAACATAGGAGGCTATCTTTGTGGCATCACGTGTGGAGAGTTGTCTTTAATATGACATAAATGACACAAACTATAAAGAAGATCAGTGAATGACTACATTTTAAATTTTCTATAGTTCAAAAGTTATTGGAAGTTAAAAGAGAAGTCACAGAATGAGACAATATAATGTTAATATATGTGAACTCCTACAAATCAAGAGGGAAAAAGATGAAAACATACACAGCCCACTGGATAAACGGATGAAGACTATGAGAAAACAAACCACAGACTCAGAAACCTTAATAACCAGTAAATATATGCTCAACCTCGTTGGCAGTGAGGGAAATCCAAATAAAGCGATGAGATACTGAGCTTTAAAAAAAAAATCAAATTGTCAGAAATAAGAAAAGTCTGAATCTAGAAAGTAAGGGAAGGTCATGTGAGGGAAACAAGAACTCTCATACACCGCTGATGGGTGTATAAATTGGAGAACCATTTGGCAGTCTCTAATAAACTGCAAATGTATGTGTAACCTAGCAATTCCCCATATAGGTAGACAGAGAAATTCTACCTACCTATAGAAGACACATGTACACATATGTTCATATTAGCATTGCCCTTAATACCAAAATATTGACAGCAGCTTAAATATTCATCAATAGGGGAATGAATAAACCCAGCACGTTCACATGCATGGATCTACAATACAGCAATTAAAATGAATGCACTGGATTTATATTTATCAACATGGAAAGAATGAAAACATACCATGAAGGAAAAAAAAACAAGTCACAGAATATGCATAGTCCAACACCACACCTGTGCATTTAAAAAATCAAAACAGTACTCTGTATTTGTATGGGTTCATATGTAGTAAAAGTATAAAGCCTAGATTTAAAAGTTACATACCAAATTCGTGATAACGTTTGCCTTTGGAGAAAAGGGTGGAGAATGGTTTTGGGGAGGAGTGCAAAGGGACTTCAATTTTATCAGAAAGTTGAATAGTTCAATTAAAAAAAAAAACAGACCTGAAGCAGATATGGCAAAATGCTGACATTTACCAATTACATGAGATAGGTGCATGGGTGCCTGTAATACTCTCTCTGCATTTTAAAATAGCTTTAGATTTTTTTCTAAATAATAATATTTTTAAAAAGCAGCTAGTAAAGACTTCTATCTGATAGAATTTTAATATGTGTAGATAAAGAGTTAATTGTCTAAAATTTTGAAGCAAGCAGCTTTATAATAATTATCTGTTTTAGAATAGAATCTCCATAAAGATAACAAAGCTGACAAGATCATAAAACTACTGAAATGAATAAAGCAGATTCTGTAAGTGTCAACATGGATAGTTCTCAAAATCATACTGAGGGGAAAAAGTAAGTTGCAAAATGATATGTACACTACTGTACCATTTATAAAGAAAATTTAAAATATATAAGCATGGACATATATTTACATATAATATATATAGGTAATTAGGTAATAAAGAATAATAACAATGCTGGAAGAATACACACTTTATGATACTGATTACCTAGGCAAGTAAGGAGAGAGAAAGGTGAATGGAACTGGGGAGGAAAATAAGGTGACATTCAACTCTATCTGGAATTTTTAATAAAAATAAAAAACCTGAAGCAAATGTGACAAATATTTCACATTTGATTACCCTAAGAAGTAATACATGAATATTTGTTATTCTTGAGATATATGTATTTTTAATGTTCAAAAGAATAAGTACTGAAGAATTGCAAATAAACTGCACATAATTCAAAAATATGTAAGTGAAGCTTGTACACATCAAAAACGATACGCTATGACTATTTTTAGAAATTATCCTGTTTGCTTTTCTGTGTTTTTAATTTTTTAAAATTCAAAAGAAGAAAAAAATGAAAGCAGTGAAGAAATGTAAACATATACATACATATATCTGATTATATAAAGAGAAAAACCTCCACAATCACAAAACGCCATGTGAGCAATTCTATATAAATTGCTGCGTTTTCTTATTTTTAATTTTTGTCAAGAGAAAAATAAAAGATGTTGCCTAATTGGAAACGTGACTTTCTATTATTAAAGTTGTGGGAATCCATTTTAATGTGTTTATCTCGCTGCTAGTCTATAATTTATATTACAGCGTGGAAATTTGTTTGTATGCCTGTGACAGGTTAAAGCAGTTTAAACATGCATTTTTCTTTCTTTGGTTGAATAGTTAAATCGTTACTCAAAGGATTTTAAGTTTCAATTTCAACCATGAGGGGATTCTTTGCTTTTTTTCAAGGTTAAAAATGTTTCTGGTTCAAAATGCTATTAATTAATGGCTACGTAGTGGCTCTATTTAGGGAATTGGTACGGACCCTGGGTTAGCAGTGGAACTGTTAGATGAGAAAACTTTTTTGATGAAGACTCGGGGATATTTTAAATTCGATCTGACAGCGGTAACAGAAGTGAAATGTAATTCCAGCCCGCTTAACTAACAATCGTAATTATGAATCGAAAGACATGTCAGGTATAAGCATTTTTTTCCCTTAAAAAAAAAAGTTTCTCGGACTCCGCCGGACACCCAGCTGGCGGAGGACCAGCGGACGAAGGGGGAGCGAAGCCGGCAGGCTGCCCAGAAGTTACGATCGGGGAGTTTTCTCTTTATTAAAATTACCTGGCTCACCAGCAGAGGCAAGAACGCGAAGACAAGATAATTTCTTAGGCTGTTAAAAATGACTTAGCCCGGTGGGCCGCGCGTTCCGAGGGGGTGTCCTGCGGCCGGGGCGGGTCCCGCCGCCCCCGCGGGCTCCGGTGCGTCAGGGGCGCGTCAGGCGGGGCGGGCGCCGCGCGGGCGGCGGCGGCGGCGGCGGCGGCGGCGGCGGCGGCGGGTGGCGGGCGGCGCGCACCGGGCCTCCTGCTTCTCGCTCCGAGGCTGCGGGACGGACGCTCCCGAGAACTCTCTCGCCCGCGGCCGGCCGCGCTCGGACGGCGCGCGCCGGCGGCCCGGCGGTGCCAGCATGTCGGCTGCCGTGGCGTGCCTGGACTACTTCGCCGCCGAGTGCTTGGTGTCCATGTCCGCGGGTGCCGTGGTTCACCGCCGCCTGCCGGACCCCGAGGGCGCGGGCGGAGCGGCAAGCTCGGAGGTGGGTGCGGCGCCGCCGGAGTCCGCTCTGCCGCGTCCGGGGCCACCGGGGCCCGTGTCGGTCCCCCCGTTCCCCCAGGTCCCCGCCCCCAGCCCCGGCGCGGGCGGCGCCGCGCCCCACCTGCTGGCTGCAAGCGTCTTGGCTGACTTGCGCGGCGGCTCTGGGGGGTGCTTTGGAGAGTACTCGGGGGAAGCTCTGCGCGCCTCGTCCGGTTCCTCCGACCCGACCCCGTGCTCCGGCCCGACCCTGTGCTCCAAGCCGATCCCGGCCACCAGCGCGGCCGAGGTCTCCGGACCCATGCACTCCTCCCGCGCGCTCGCGGTCCCTGGCGCGCCAGCCATCCCGGGAGTGCCTGCCCACCCTGGCGCGGTCTCCGGCGTGGCCCCTGGGGCGGGCCCGGCCCCCGCCACGGGTCCAGGCCCCCGTCGGAGGCCAGTCACACCTGCTGCCAAGCGCCACCGCTGCCCCTTCCCGGGCTGCAACAA
The DNA here is from genome assembly GCF_011762595.2 of Tursiops truncatus. Classification (NCBI taxonomy): domain Eukaryota; kingdom Metazoa; phylum Chordata; class Mammalia; order Artiodactyla; family Delphinidae; genus Tursiops; species Tursiops truncatus. Next base: position 83,717,353 of record NC_047042.1, on the reverse strand, counting down.
AGCTTATTACAAGTCATCACATCTGAAGTCCCACCAGCGCACCCACACAGGTGAGCGCCCTTTCTCCTGCGACTGGCTCGACTGCGACAAGAAGTTCACGCGCTCCGACGAGCTGGCCCGCCACTACAGGACGCACACGGGCGAGAAGCGCTTCTCCTGCCCCCTCTGCCCCAAGCAGTTCTCCCGGAGCGACCACCTGACCAAGCACGCCCGCCGCCACCCAGCCTATCATCCCGACATGATCGAGTACCGGGGGCGCCGTCGCACTCCCCGCGTCGACTCGCAACCCGCCAACCTGGTGGACAGCTCCGGCTCCGTCCCCGGGCAGGTGCTCAGCTTTACCACCTGCTTGTCTGACAGTCATTGCTGTTAGTTGTCCCCTCAAGGACGATCCCCCAGACCATTGTCCTTGCTTTCTTTCTGCCCATCCCTCTTTCCCAGAGTGATTAGACCAAGGCACAGACTGGCTTCTCCGCTCTGAGAGTGGGTCCAGGCAGGCACGTTGGACTCTGGGGAGGGACTGTGGGCCCGAAAATAGCAGGAATGCTTACAACACGTATATCATCCAAAAAAGGGGGGTTTGCCTCAAGACAGCCCCCAGGAACTGATAAGAAGGGATGAACCCCGGTACTCTCCAGAGTCCTGAAGAGTCTCCCTTCCGTGGGAACCAGAGATGTGAAACTGGAATTCTCAGGTGCCTGAGGAGCTCTCAGTCTCAAAGGACTCTAGTGTCTTACCCACCCACCAGGGCGGACCTTGGAGAGGGTGTCAGGGGTGGCAGTCTTGGAAATGTCCAAGACTGGGATGGTGAGAGGCCTTTGGAAACAGAAATGATTTCTATTTCTGTAAACAGCAATGTTTACTAATGTATTTTTAGTGTATTTTAAACAGGGATCACAGGTTGATAGGAGATTGATATCCCCCACTCCCCAACTGCGCCAGCTACCTCTGCTAGGAGAGGCCATGTAAGAGTCCATGTGGATGTATGGCTGGGAGATGCTTCTTGGTGTCTGGGGGGTGGTGCGAGCCTGTTTGCAGGTCCTGTTGCAAGGGTTGGAACCCTGCACTTGTGTCGTAGCTTTTCTTCTAATTTGAAGTGCTACTTGGGGAAGTAACTTCCTGGCTCACTCGCAATGATATTGGTTTAAAAATTTGGAAACAATCATAAATGCACCAGAAATAAAAGGGTGATCCAGGCTAGTTCCCACTTCACCAAGAGGGCAAACCCAAGTGACGGTGGTTGAGATAGGTCCAAACCAAGACCTTTCAGAACCATTGTTAACGTTCAGGGAAATAGGGGTTTTGGGTCCCAGCTGGCCACACTCCCAAGTAACCTCAGGTGTGGTAGATTCTGTTCATTTCTTAGTGGCTAGCTAGGGGGTTATTTCCCTTGGGGTCTGTGCATTTTTGTTTCTGCAACAGGTGAGTTGGTGGTTTGGGGAGGGGAAGGTGGGAGTGGCTTCTTTCAAACAGCTAGCTGCTCTGGATTTGGGGAAGGGACAGCAAGGTGAAAGTTACTGTCAAATAGGAGGACCCTTCTCCCCTGACCTTGGAGCCCCTCCAAGTTACATCCTCAGGACCCCTCTCCCCCAGTGCAGGAACTGAGCATCACCAGTATTTATTTTTCTCTGTAAGTGTTTCTGCTGCTATGGATGAAATTGTTGGCCACTCTGCTTATGTATGTGTGAATGTGTATACATGTGACCCTTTCATTAGAGATGGGGCTGAAAGGCATTTCCTGCTCTGGTAAAGTCCTCTTTAGCCCCCTCCTGAATATCTTGTCATAGTCCACCAATCACGTTTGTGGAGGATGCCAGACTCTCAAAGGACCATAATAGGCATCTAGTTAAACAAACCTCTTTCCCCTGTTTTGCAGATGAAGGTACTGAAGGCCAGGTAAGCTCGAAGTCACATGCTGAGTTGCTGGCAAAAGCCATGACTAGAACTTAGTTATCTGGCCTTCTGAGTGACTCTTTCCCTCATGCTTAGTTACCCCATCTGGGCCCTTAGTCAAAGGGCACCACTCTCCTTTACTACCACCAGGATCCCCTCCTTCCCTATTCCCTATCATTTCTACGTTCCTTCATCTGTCCAGTCCCCGCTGAACCCTTTGCCTGTTGTGTTTAACCCCAAAGCCCTTTTCTTAGCAGGTTGAGTCCATTCCCTCCTTCCACACCATGTGGACTTAAAGTGGGAATGCCTCTTTAGCATCTTGGGAGAGACTTTACCTTTTGATCTGGTAGATAAATTTTCAATGCCAGTTTCTAGTCCTGGGCACTCTATCTTCCTTGAGAGAGTAAGTGATGTGAACACTGGGACTCTAATAAGTGCCCCTACACTAAGTGAAGGAAGGGTATTTAGGAAGGACTCAAAGGGTATGAAGAGGTTCAGTGTTTCCTGATGAGGACTGAGCAGGGTAGGTGGAGCTTTCCTTGAGTTACTTGTGGGAATAGGAGGCCCACAATTGTGAAGGTGGGTTTTGGTGGTGGAAAGAGTCTTCCCTTTGTTCGGTTTGTCTCCTCAGCTGGGACTTGATAGGAAGGGAACTCTGGGGCCCCCTTGAGGACTGTGATTTCCCTTTTGTCCCCTTCAGTAGAAGATCTACCATTGGGTAGGTGGACCGATGAAGCTAACAGGAGAGAGACTCCCACTGACCATTCTGGAATTGGGCTCGAGAAAGCGTGACTTTTCCAATCACCCTCTGATAAATAACTTTTGATTTTCAATCTCCCAAGTAGTGTCCTTATTTGAGTTCTTGTACCTTGGGGACTTTTGTCTGGGAAAGGCCTCTGACAAGTTAAATGTAGCATGTCTTTCAGTGACTGCTCCAAGGACTTGGGGTGGTGGGAAGGGAGACAGACAATGGTAATATTAGTAGGCTGATCTTTCTTAGCTTTGGTTATTGTTGTTACCCTTTTCACTCCAGTGGCCAGACAGCTCGTGAGGACCTGTTATTAGTGAAATACCTTGAAAGGGTCTTCCTAGTTTTATTAGTGTTTCTTTTGCTTCTTTTTGTTCATCAGATGGAGCTCAGCAAGTGAGTATGTCTGGGGTTTGGTTGTGGTCAATCTGAACCTCTGGGCTCTTGCCCGACTCCCACCATCCTGAGTTCTGATGTAGGAATGACCTAGTAACAGAATGTTTTAATAGAAGTCTTCCCGAAATCTGGGTTGGGAGCTGGGATTGAATTCCAGGTCAGACCTTGGGCATGAGAGAATTGGATCCCCTGCCCCTGCTGGGAGGGGATGAAGAGTACAGGCCTTGCCCCACCCACAGGGACAAGAATCTGTCATTTGTCCCTATTTCCCTATTCTCCTCCAAGTAGGAAACTGTATTGGAATATCACTCTTGGCCTCTGTCTCTACCTCTTACTTAATCTCCAAAGGAAGATTGTGTTCTCTGATGGAGACATACAGAAGAGGGTCATCATGTACAGACACACACACGCACACACACACACTCTCTCTCTCTCTCTCTTTCTTTCTAAGCTCTCTTCTCTCTTTTGTACCTCTGCCTGCAATATGTACCCACTCCACTCGGATCCAGCTTTCATATGGTAAGCACACCTCCTGAGGCCCAGGCCTGCTTTCCAGAGGCAGGTCTGAAGAGCACTTCTCTGTGTCTCCACTTTTGGAACAGCCATTCCCCCTTGCAGCTCCCCAGGTAAGTGTTTTCTTTCTATATTCTTTGGGTGAGTAATACCAATAGGAGGAATTGGGAAGGGTGGGAAAGGCAGTGGAGGGTTGGTATTAGAAAGCCCAATTTTGGCTATAGGTACAGCCTCATCAACAAAATACTGATATTTTGATCCTCATTGGTCTGATTCTTGTATCTGTTACCTAGTTGATTGAGAACTTAGAAAGGAAATGGATATGATTAATTTTCCCCCTTAAGCCCCAACACATGCAAATATGCATTGGCTATTAAGTCTTGAGAAGTAGGCACTCTGGCTGGAATTAGGGGACCAAAATAAGATGTGTAGAGATGGAACATCTGGTTTGCAAGGGCACAGGTTTAGTGCTGTAGTGATCTTGGGCCTTTTAGTTCTTTGGCCTTTTCAAGTTCTAGCAGCTTATGGTAGCTAACGTCCATAGGCAAGTCATTATTTTTTTAGAGGTACTGGACATAGAGCTTTGCAAAAGTACAGGTCAGTGTGGCTGATCTTGATTCACATAGATTTAGTTGAGACAGGCTTGCTGCAGAAGGGAAAGGCACCATTGAATGGAAAAATTTGTGCTGCCATTTATTCTCAGCCAGAATTGCAGACGAGGACTTTAAGGAACTTAATGGCATAAGTTCCATGTGTACTTACAGCAAACTTGGGAGAGTCTAGCCCTTAAATTGTGCTGGAGATTAGCAGGTGGCATTAGGTTAGTTTCACCCAATTTGGGCTAATCTTGATGGAAGGGGCCAACTTCTTTAATTCACATGGGTATTCAGAGTCACCTTGCATTTATGTCCCAAGTGCCTGATGTGTTGACTATATGAGCCCTGACGGGAATTTCAAGAACTCAAGTTGTGTTTTCATTCACAGAGGAATGGTGGATTTTAATCATAAACGTAAAAAGAGAAATGCAAATGTTTGTTATATGGGGGTTTGGGGTAGAGAGAAGCAATGCTATTGTAATTCCAAAGGCTAGGAAGAGTATTAAAAAGTGTTGTGCCTGGATTCTTCTCTTCCTAGGAAGTAGGTCTCTTCAGGAAATCAAGTAAGAATTGTATTTGTTTCAAATATATGTTCAGGCCTTGAAGTCAAAATAGAAGGGAGGGTGAAAAGTGAAGGAAGACAGGCCAGTTGATCTGGAGGAAGAAAAGGATTTCTTTAGAAGAAAGGTTGTGTTCTTAAAGGGCACAAAAAATTGACAATACAAATGGGAAAATGAAAATGATGCAGAGCCAAATGATCTTACCATGGAACTAAAGAAGAGGGTGGTAGTTTAGTCATTACTTAATTAGAGGAGGTAATTAGAGCCCGAAGAGATATAACAGAAGAATGGAAGCAAGCTCTCAGAGAGAAAACAGAAATGCCCACTTCCACCAGGGATCTCAGATCCAGGGAAATATTGAGAGGTACCTACCTGAATCTGTAGAGAAAGCAATGGGAAATCATCCCATCAACCCTAAGATGGGTATATTAGAAGGTTAAAGAAAATATAGATGTATTACTTCTAACATTTTTAGCTTAGTCTCAGTGATATTATCATTGTAAATGGGAACACAAATATGCCTTGGAGAATGTACAGAGTTAGGCCTCTAAGGGAAAGCATAGGGTAGATGAGACACATGAAATATATTAAAGTAATTAATCAAATTAATAGAAATTAGGAAGAAAAAAGCATGATCATCTCAATTGGTTCCAAAACAAGTATTTGTTAAAACTCAACACCAATTTGTGATTTAATTTAAAAACACCTTAGCATGCTGTACCGCAGTAATTAACACAACATTGTAAATCAACTATACTTCAATAAAAGAATAATTAAAAATAAAAAGTAAAAACACCTTAGCAAACTGGTAACAAAAATAATTCTTAAATTGATAAAAAAGTGTCTACCAAAAGCCTACAGAAAACATCAAACTTTGCAAGATTGCAGGAATTTCAGTTGGCCATGTGGTAAGATAGAAAGTTTCAACAAATTCCAGGTAGGCAGTCACATAAAAATACAATAAAAATCTTACCCAAAAATCCATGTATGGGGAAATATAAAAGCAAGCCCCTACATAACTCAGATAAAAGCGGCCATTACAAAAATTTAGAACTGAATGAAAACCAAAAGTACAAAACAGCAGAACTTCTGTGATGCAAGCAAACAGCACTGGGGGAGAAAGTACAGTTTATAGCCTTCAATTTTTTACTTAAAAAAAATTGGAAGTGCACGAACAAGCTTTCAACTCAGAAGAAAAGGAAAATAAATAACCCCAAAGAAAGTAGAAACAGACATTACCACGGGCAATGCATTCTCAGTAGAAAAGATATTGCCCCCAAGGGAGCGAAAATCGGTTCTTGAGGGCTGAAAAAAATGTTAGCTATTACAATGGTTGTGGCTCTTCAAAAGACCCTACTACATAAACAGATACGTACTATATGTGTGGTTTAAGGTTGCGGGTTGCAGGGGGAAGAAAGTAGTAATTAAGGGAAAAGAGGTCTAAAAAGTTTCCTAGAGGGGTAATAATGAAAAAAGTTTGAAAAAACACTGCCATGGATAAAGGCAGAAGTTAGTGAAACAGAAAAAGAAAGTGAGTAGAGTGGTCTGAAACACTTTTTAAGAGCCTACTAAAAATAGATTTCTTTGGCAAATATTAAGAAAAAGGAGAGAAGGCACAAAAATTTATCAGGTATAAAAAAGGACATAAAATCATAATGCATGAGCAGATTTTCCTAATTATAAGAGAATAATACAAACAACTTTATATCAATAGAGTTGAAAAATATATGGCTAATTTTACAGGAAAATATAAAATTTCAAAATAGTCTAAGAAGATATAGAAAAACTGAAACTGAAACAGTAGTAAAAGATCTATCCCCAAAAAAGGCACTAGGTCTAGGTGGTTATATAGGCAAGTTCTCTAAACCTTCAAGAAACAGGTAACTTCCATATTTTATAAATTGCTTTAAATCATGGAAAGAGAAAGTTATCCAATTTACTTCATGTTAAATAGTTAAGCTAACCTTAATACCAAAACAAGATATATAAAAGATAAGAAAATAATACACCACTTTTTATTTATAAAGATGGACGCAAAAATCCCAAGTACAATAAAATACTAGAAATTGTATTTCAGCAGCAAATGAAAATAATAATGCAACATGATAATGTTAAATTTATCTCAGAAATGCAAGATTAATTCAATAATGGAGCTCTGTTGATATAATTCACTACATTAATTGAAGAAAGGAGAAAATCAATGACTTTCCTATATGCCAGCAATCATCAATCAGAAAATGTAATAGACTAAGTGATTCCATCCATATACAGTAGCAATGAATAACATAAAGAACCTTTATAGACAAGACTATAGAATTTTGCTGAATGATGTAAAAGAAAATATGACTAAATGGGGATAAATAATGTTCCTGTAGATGGTAAAACTCAATACTATAAAGATGTCCATCCTTGGGACTTCCCTGGTGGTGCAGTGGTTAAGAATCCGCCTGCCGATGCAGGGGACACGGGTTTGATCCCTGGTCCAGGAAGATGCCACATGCCATGGAGCAACTAAGCCCGTGTGCCACAACTACTGAGCCTGCGCTCTAGAGCCTGCAAGCCACAGCTACTGAGCCCACGTGCCACAATTACTGAAGCCTGTGCTCTGCAGCAAGACAAGCCACTGCAATGAGAAGCCCGCACACCGCAACGTAGAGTAGCCCCCACTCACTGCAACTAGAGAAAGCCCACATGCAGCAATGAAGACCCAACACAGCCCCCCCCCCCGCAAAATTAATGAATTAATTAATTTTTAAAAAGATGTCCATCCTTTTATCAAATTTATGTATTTAATGAAATTCCAATCAAAACAGCAAAAAGATTTTTCATGAAACTTTTTCAAGGAAATATTACAGAAGATCATGGGAGGTGGGGAGGGAGAGGGAGGGAGGGAGAGTTGATCTGCCAGATGTCAAAATACTACAAAGCTATGGTCATTAAAACAATGTGGTAATGTGCAGGAATAGACAAATAAGTGGATTGAATAAAGAACCCAGAAATAGACTTGTGACTATAGAAGCTGACATATAAGCGATAAGGCACTTCACATCAGTGTGGAAAAGATAAACTAGTCAGTAAATTTTATTGAGACAATTGGCTCTTCAGTTAAATAAATCAACAAAATAAAACACAGGATTACATTCTATCCCAAATCTTTCAGAAAAATAAATCCCAGATGGTAAAGACCTAAACATTTTTAAGCTATTAAAGCTTATAAAAAAGCTGGAAGCTATAATCATTGGATAAAGACCTTCTTGTTTAGGACACAACAATTTTAAAAACAAAAATTTAAAGAAGGAAAAGACAGATTTGACTGCATCCAAATTCTAAAATGTTTTACATCTGAAAACCTAATCAAAGTTAAATATCAAGCTACACTCTGAAAAAAAAATTAACAGGCACAGGATTAATATCCAGAATATATAAAGAATCAACAATTTAAGATATAAGGACAAATAAAAAAGTGGTCAAAGGATAGTAACAGGCAGCTTAAAGAAAGAACCAGGTTGCGAAACAGCGGATCTTTAGCCTTGTATATATAATGCTTTTTCTCTTTTAAAGTGAGCATATCTCCATGTATTGCTTGCCTACATTTAAAAAATTGAAAGATATTTTAAAGGAGGGGGAAAATACTATTGATTAAAAAACAAAAGCAGATGGTAGGGTAGGAAAGGATATACCAAGCAAATGTTAATTAAAGCAAGCAGGTATGACAAGATTAATATCAGAGTCAAAATAAAATTCAAAGTATAATACATTAGTGGGACAAATATAGATTATTTTATATTGAGAAAAGGTATAGTACCCTAAGAATCTAAAGTAATTAAAACCCTTTTTGCCCATATATTAGAGATGTCAGCTCAGGAGCTCTAACGCCTATTCCAGGATTTGGACAGGGGTTTCTTCTCCTATTCCTCTCTAGAAATTCAGAGACCCGTCCCCATTTTCTAAGCTCATTGCAGGGGTGGGAGGGTGGGGGTGTGGTGCCAACAAAGGTTAAATCATGTAGGAACTGAGCCCAATCTAAATTCCCTCAGGAAGGTCTCTCCACCTCCCCAGGTCTTCCTTCCTTTCTCCTCTTCCAGAATACTCTTTGTTCCTCTCATTTTTTTTTTACAAAAAGCTCTTGATGATTCAGAGCTTGACCCAGAATGCTAGTTCCCCTTTCAAAATATTTAGTAAAGGGGAAGAAAAGAAAACCAGTCAAAAACGTGCAAACATTTACAGAATGGTAGCATCCTGTATTATCTATAGCTAATTGTATCTTACTAGCAAGCTCCCACTCCTGTTAATGACAGAGGAGAAATTTTAGTTTGTCAAATTCTCTCTCAGGGCTGCCTCCTTCCAAGGGTCTCTCCGATCCTTCCCACCATGGTTTCTGAATGCCAGGAACCCATGGCAGAAGGGAAAACAGTCTCAGTGCTGTGTGCAGTGCTGTTCTCTGGGTCCTCACTCATTTTCCATGCTGTGCAGCTATTCTAGGGATCTCTGGGCATATAGTGCTTATGCCCAATGAGTTAACAACAGGTCCTGTCTGGTTCTTTGGCTGCCTTTCTCATTTCCCTGCTGGAGCCAATGGTCCTGCTATAACCTCTAGTTCTGAGATCTCTGTTGAATGCAACTTTCTCATCCCAAATGCAGACTTCTTCTGGACCTTGGGTTCTCTCAGCGTTTTGGCACCCTCTTGCCAAGACATAAAATATATTCCGGTCCCTCTCCATATCTCACCAAGGCCATAAGACACTGGGTTACACACACAGGTCCATCTGCATAGATATCTCTCAGCCATTTCAGAATTACTTCTTGATGGTACCATGTTGCCCTAGCACTACGCTGAGCTTGCAGTGGAAGTGGAGGGTGAGCCCAGAAGTTCCAAATTCTACTTCAACTTATTTGGGTTCCTGATGTCATGTCCATCTTCCCCTCTCTGGGCCAAGACCCAAGGAATGAGGGGACTGATGGGTTCCTTCTCAGGGATACAAGCACCAGCAAGTCTTGTCTCAACCCCACTGACCTTCCCCTTATCCTAGGCTCTTCCAGCTGGAAGAACACTTCACTTCCTCTCTCAGTAGGTGACAACTTCCCACTGTCGTACTCTAAGTTTGCTTCGCCTATGATTATAGTGAAACTTTTTGTCCAGGCTTCATGCTTTGCTCTTAGTATTTAAGAGTATTTGAAATTTGGAGCTTCTTTTACTTTCCCAACAAAGCTTTCAAGATTACTATTTAGTTATAGGCTTCAAAAGCTGAAATAGAGTCATTGTTTACCTTTGCATTCCTGCTATAACTATCATGATGTTTTTTGAGGCAAATGGATGCCTTTGGTTAAAAAGGTAATGGTCGCATGGAAGAAAATAAGAAAAAAAATCACATTAATATTTTTCAAAGCATATCTCCCTCTCACCAATTTTTAGTCTGGTTAAAGATTAACTTATTAGTTCTTGGGAATTCCCTGGCAGTCCAGTGGTTAGGACTCCGTGCTTTCACTTCTGAGGGTCTGGGTTCAATCCCTGGTTGGGGAACTAAGATCCCAGAAGCTATGTGATACAGCCAAAAAAAGAAAAAGCAAAATGATTAAGTTATTAGTTCTGAAGGTGTAACTAAGAGCAACCACTCCCATCCCCGACTAATGGGGTCCTTACAAAAGAACAAACTTATTAAATATAAGTAAAACAAAAGGGAGCTGAAGTCTATCTTCTGCAGACCCCTGGAATCAGGAAAAGTCCAAGGAAAAGGAAGGATTATAGTTATTACTGCTCCAAGCAGGATGTGTTTATGGCACAAATAGATGGCAGAGAGGGTATCAGCAGCATCCTGTCACCCAAAGAGTTTTGAGTCCACTTGTGCAGTCAAGGGTGGGACAGCAACTTGGTCAGTGGGTTCCAGCAGGGGTCAGCAATGGATTGGACTGGAATGCATCTAGCAGCCCCAGAGGCAGTGCTAGAGGCTTTCCTTCTGGGGCTGTGTGTATTCATGGCTTTTACCTAAAAGAACGAGGCTTTCATGGACCAGGACATACATTTCAACAAATATTTATTGAGCACTTGGAATGTGTCAGGCACTGTTATAGGCACTTAGGATACAAAGTGAATAAAACAAAGATCCCTGCCCTTATGATCTCATATTTTAGCAGGGATATAGAAAATAAACAATAAGTATATAGTATGTTAAGTAATAAAAGATATGGCGTTAACAAAAAGTAGAGCAGGCTAGGTAGGATCAGGAGTGCTGGGTGGGAGTAGGGGTTAGACTGAGGTAATCAACAGGGTGATCTGGATAGGCTTCATTGTACAAATAGGATATGAACAAAGACTTGAAGGAGGTGAGAAAGTTAGTCGGGAGCTATCTGAGGGGAAATTGTCCAGACAGAGGGAACAGCTAAAGAAACAACCCTAGAGGATGAGATCAAGAAACAGAAAGGAGAACAGGATGGCTGGAGCAGAATTATGATCAGAAGGAAGAGGGGATGCCAGATCATGTGGGTATTATAGCCTACAACTTTGGCTTTTTCTCTGGGTAAAATGGAGAGTCATTGAGGACTTTGAGCAGAAGCATGATATGATCTGCCTTATGCTTAAAAGGATCATTCTGACTGTTACGTTAAAGGGGCTCAAACAAGGTGATATGTTAGGAAGCAGTTTCGTTAATCTAGATGATGGTGGCTTGGACCAGAGTGATGGTAGAGGAGGTGGTGAGAAGTGGTCAGATTCTAATACATTTTACAGGAAAAGCCAATAGACTTTCCTAAAAGGTTGGCTACAGGGAGTGAGAATATGAGAAGAGTCAGAGTGATTCAAATTGCTTTGGCCTGAGCAGCTAGGAGAATGGAGTTACCATAAACTGAGTTGAGGAAGTCTAGATATGTGGACAGGTTTGTAGGGGAAGAACAAGTGTTTAGTTTTGGACATGTTGAGTTTGAGATGTATGTTAGACAACCCAGTGGAAATTTTGAAATAAGTCTGGAGTTTGGGAGAAAGGTCTTGGACTAGAGATTAAAAAGATGGGGGTTAACTGCATATTTAAAGCTCACAGTCTGAATCAGATCAACAAGATCAACAAGAGAATGAGTGTAGAGGGAGAAGAGAAGAAAGGCTAAGGCTGATCCCTGGGACAGTCTTAAAGTGAAGAACTGAGGGAGTTGAGGAGGAACCAGAAAAGGAGCTGAGAAGGCGTGACCAGTGAGGTAGGAAGAAAGCCAACAGCGTGATGTCCTAGAAGCCTAATAAAGAAAGTATCCAAAAAGGGAGTGGTCCACTTTGTCAGACGATCATGCTAAGTCAAGTAGGATGAAGGCTGGGGAGCTGGCCATTGGCTCCCGCCACTTGGCGGTCATTGGTGACCTTGATAAGAGCAGTCGTGGTAGAGTGGTAGGGGTCAATGCCAGATTGCAGTGGATTTAGGAAAGAACAGGAGGAAAGAACCTGGAGACCATGAGTACAGGGAACTATTTGAGACATTTTTCTGTAAATGGGAGCAAAGAAGTGGAGTGGAAATTGGTAGGGGAAAATGGGGTCAAGAGAACTGATTGCTTTTTTTTTAGATGGAAAAACAAACAACCAACCCAGCCTGTTTATATGCTAATGAAAATGTTCCAAGAGGGAGTAAAAAGTTGCTAATGCAAGACAGAGATGAGGGAGAACTTCAGGAGTGATATCCTTGAGGAGGCGAAGGCAATGGGATCTAGTGCACAAGCGGAGGGATTGATTTTAGCTAGGAACATGAATATGTAATCTGTGAAGCAGTTGGATATTCAGGTCTCTTCCCTAGTAAGGCCTGCTCCACGTTATAGTGACCGTTTAATTACTTAATTACCAGCACAAAATCTATGATGGGACATTTGCTTCCCCGATGAATTTTCAGGTTGGACAGTAAAAAGGAAAGTGTCCACCTAGAGTTTTGAGGTGTTAAATTCTTAGTTTCAAATCATACATACCTTTTTCCTTAGATTGCTAATATCACATAATTTCTCATCTCAGAAAACTGTTTTTAAGGCTGAGTGGGACATTTTGATCTCCTTTATAACTGGAATGACGGAGACAGATGGGGTCTTCTAGTCCTTTTTGGTGACATGTGGGCCATTAGCTATATTAACGTCTTTGCAACAGGCAATCTTGCCTTACTACCCTGAACACGTATTCCGTCGTACTCAGAGGACGACTATGATTGTGCTCAGAGTCTGGACTATCCTGATGTAGTTCCTAGGAACTATGGTATAGAGGTTGTTCTTGTACAATATGTACATCCAGAGGTTCAGAGACTGTTGTTTTTTTTTAAAAGACTCCACATTCTGCTAGAGTTCTTGGAGGCCCATCATCTAACAAGGAAGCCTCAAGGGAAAGTAACAGAGTCACTCCAGTCAGAGTAATGAAAACCTCAAGGCCAGAATGACAGTCCTCTCCTGTGTACTGACTTGGGTCCCTCCTGCTTCTTTGGCTTCCCACTCAAGGGAGCTCCGAGGTAGAAGACTGATGGCTGACTGACTGTGTATGTAAACAGGAATAAGCTGCAGGTCACTAGACAAGTTGACAAGGCACTGAATCTCCTTCTTGGAAAAAGACACCTTCAGGGGAAAATCTATTTGACAACAGACATTTGTTTTGTTTTGTTTTGTTTTTGCCGTTCGCAGGCCTCTCACTGTTGTGGCCTCTCCCGTTGTGGAGCACAGGCTCCAGACGCTCAGGCTCAGCGGCCATGGCTCACGAGCCCAGCTGCTCCACGGCATGTGGGATCTTCCCAGACCGGGGCACGAACCCGTGTCCCCTGCATCGGCAGGCGGACTCTCAACCACTGCACCACCAGGGAAACCCGACAACAGACATTTAATGCTCAGAAGTCAGGTACTGACATTCTGGAGCTTGAATATGTACAAATACCTCTGAATGGGCTCTAGATAAGGACATCATTGATACAGTCCTGCAAGAAAATTCTTCGGGAGATGGGAACACCAAGGAAAAGGTCTTGCCACACCACAGAGTAGTACAAGTCAGGAGAATTAATGCAACCATAGTTAAGTATGCTGAGAGTGTGTCACTGAGCATCACAAGTGAAAGGAGGGCTGCTGGTTGGAGTGGACAGAGATCTAGAGGAAAGCATGGGCCATATCAATGGCAGCAAACAATTGTGGTAGATGTTATATCTGAGCCAAGCTAAAGACCCACACAACAATCTCTGTGAGTCATCTGTAGCCAATCTTTTAAAGAGGCCATATGAGAGAATCAAAGAGATGTGTGGTAGGAAAATAACCTCTACTGAAGGCTATCAGGCACAGTTGATGAATTTTCCTTTAAAGCCACAAGGCATCAGATATTGCCATGTCATTTGGGGTCCCAGCAACAAACATCTGGCACATTCAGTTGGGTCAATCGAGGGAAGTTTAATAAAGGCACTGTCTTCAAAGGTGCGAGTAGAAGTGAAGCAAGTATCCTGCAACTAGTAACTTGAGGTACGACTCCTCGACTTGAAGGAGCAAGGGCAGGGGCTTAGCAGCAGGTTACCACACCTGAAGAAAGAGAAAGAGAGAGCTGTGTAGAGAGGGTTACCTGGCAGGTGCAATGTTCTTCAGTTAAGGGGTGAAGCCAGCTTGTACAAGCCTGCCAGGAGGGAACCAAGAAAAAATTACCCAGCTCTCACTCTTCTCCTTCCCATGGATCTGTTCTTACTTGCTCACCGTTGGCCAAACCCAGCTGGAAGCCAGACAACAAGACAGTATTTTGACTGGCTCAGATTTCTGAGGATAAAGAAGAGCAGAGAGAGGTAGAGAGCGGATATGGAGGGATATCAAAAGATATTCAGCAAAATATCAATAACTTTAAAGGGCTAGAGGAATGCCAGTAGTCCTTTTTTCTTTTTAACTTGTTTAGATGACAGAACAAAATATCTGTTCACTCAAAACAGGAGATCTAGACTACACATTATGGAACTCTATGTCTACGTTACATTCCTCAAGAAGAGCAGTAACTATCATGTGGTTAGCATAGCCAATAAGATCAACTTTGAAAAACATTACCTTTTACCAGTTTATGATTTTAATGCTCTTTTACCCTTATTACAGAGCAAGAGCAATACATTTCCATTGTAGAACATTTAGAAACACAGATAAACTGAAAAGAGAAAACAAAATTTACTGTAATCTCACATTTTAGCAGTACTAATATTATGGGATATGTTTCTTAAGTTTCTTAATCAGACCTTACATATGTATCTGTATACTTTTTAACTTTTTATTTTGACATAATTCTAGACAGAGAAGTTTTGTGTAGCAGTACGCAAAGTTGCCATGTACCCTTCACAATGATCGTCCAAATGTTAACCTTTTACCACATTTGCTTTATTCATCTCTCTCTCTGTGTATGTGCACGTGTGCACATATATACATACACAACTATAATTTATACACACATAAACATTTTTTTCTGAATCATTTGATAGTAATCAAATTTAAAATCTAACAGAAGCAAGTTATGCCAATAACCTCTAAACTATCAATATCCCCAAGTGTACTGGGAAATCCTCAAAATTAAGAGAACAATAATGATAACAGAATGCTTATCAAGGAATTGATCAGATCAGATCAGAACACAGTTATCCAGTAATTGAACACCCTCAGACCTTTGTAAATACTCTGCCATCATATTGCAATCCTGAGACAGGCTGTGAAGGGTCCTGTGTGACAGATGCCCAGCCATGTTCCTATTTATGGGAATGAGACTCTTTAAACCGGGTTAACCCAAGAGAAATATTAGAGGGCTCAGAGAGGGACCTCAGGAATTCACCTTTGAGCCAGATCATGGACAGCCAGGTAACTGATACTCCATTCCAAAGATTTTGTTGCTGGCATCCCATCTCATTTAGAGTGTATCATTGTGGAGAAGTCAGTTCCGGGTGTCCAACTGTAAATGCTTGCTATAGAAGATAGAGAAATTAGTCATTTCTGCCAGGACATAAGCTACTGCCCGACTGTGGAACCACTAGGGAAAGAAGAGGAATTACTTTCTGTTTCCTGTCAGGTCCTGATTTAAGGATAATATGTTGGGACTTTGTTAAATAATTTTTTTTCCAGCATAGCACATCACCTTGAGAATTGGCATAAAACAGAGCCAGATGCTAAAATGCCTTCCTGGATAGTTTTCTAGAGTTGGGCCTGTTCCCCTGAGGTGTACAGTTGAAGATATCAGATGGTCCAGCCTTCTAAAAGCCAAACAGCAAGAGGCTTAGCCACAGGGTCAAAGCACAGAACAGCAGAACAGCATTGAGTTGGATGTCAGTTGACAGGAGCCAAGAGAGTCCAACTCAGGCTTATCAAGGAGCAGCACTTGCCTATCTGATCCCAGACTTGGCCCTATTTTAGAAGAAAAATTGCATTATTTTCCTTATAAACTGACACAGGTTTCAGTTAATTTAGGAGACTGTCTCTTGACCAAAAAGAAAAAGACTATTTTAACATAGTAATTCCTTGCGGAATGATTTTCCTGAGGATGCCTACCAGTGTCCTATGAAGGAGGTTGGCAATTGGTAGTACAGGTGAATGTCTTCTTAGCCAAAGGACCGCCAAGGGACCTACCCTGTTCTTTGAGATCAGGAGGGAAAAATGGAGGAAAGATGGTATAGGAGGGCTAACAAGGAAAAGAGAAATCCAGGGCCACTCCCTCACCAAGTTCTCAGTTCCTGGAAGGAACTGCACGTGAATCTCTCAAATGCCTGTGGGCCCAAGAGTTAGCTGCAGAGGGTGGATGAGATTGGGGGCTACAGTCTTCAGTGGGATTAAGATGCACACATATATTAAAAAAATGCACACATATAAAAAGAATGTGATGGGAGGACCCCAGTTGGAAGGTAGCCAAAGGGACAGCTTGAGAACAAATCTTCTCTCAGTGGAGCCTGTTGAAACTACAACCTTGTCCACACTATGCCCATAGACAGTGAGCCAAAGAGAGACATAAACAATCTCTCTGTGGACAACCCAAAAGGTTCTACCCTTGCTATCCTTCCTCCCCACTCCATAGTCAGAGGGACATGCGCCAGGGAGAGAGGGATGAGAGCCAGACTGCTCTGAATAAGGGGTTTAGGGGAGACCTTAAAATCACATAGAAGATTTAAGTTGTGAAATGAAGAGCAAGGAGTCATAAGAACTGGAAATGACTGTTCTAATAGATGAATCGCCAGGAATTGATAGGAAAGGAAGTTTCAGAAGAGTGATTATGGCAGCCGCTAGGGGGATAATTAATTTTATACCCAACAGTTGAGATTCTTCTCCAAGACATTAAATTTAACATCCAGACACTTATACCCTCCCTCTCCTAAGACGCCTAGATTCCACCATACTCCTCCTCCATTTCTGCCCTCTTATTATAGCAGCAACATTATCAAGGATCAAATGTACACTAACCAACATCATAACCTCTCTTTTAATCTGTTTTCCCAGTGGCATGAGGAGCCCCAAATGGTCAAGAGGTAGCCTCAGCTTCTAATTCAATGGGACCATTGTGGGACTTTTAGTATTAGGAAATTTAAACAAGTGAAGCCCAAAGCAGTGGAGAAGGGAAATAAGAACTTTGTAAGTGATGTAAGAATCCCACTCCTCCAACATTTAGCCTGATCCATGTATTCTGGCTTTGGGAGAAACAGCCCCATATATAGTCCTGGTTCAGAACATATGCCCTGACAAGCATCCCTATCTTATAAGTGCTCTCAATCATATAAGGTCTCCCTGCTGACACCGAAAATGAATCTTCAAAAACCTTTCTACCCAGTGACTTCTGATGATGGTAAAACCAGGAGATCCCATGGTCATAATCAACCTTTTGCTCTATTACTTTTATGAAGTGTGAATTTCTTGGTCCAAAATAAAATTATACGAAATATTGTGTTAATGAATCAACGCTAAGTCCAAAAATGATGCTAATGGGAGAGAAAGGGCAGGCATGGAAAACAAATTCATATCCAGAATAAGTGTTTATTTCAGTATGGGGAAAGAGAAGTCCCTTCCATGACTGAAGAGATTCGGGGTAACTCATTTACCACCACTCACCTGAGTGTGAAGGTTCAGAGGTCATTACTGCTCACAGGTTGATAACCTGAAAAGAAAGAAAAAAATCATGTTATTGAGCCTATGTATAAACTTGAAATCTGCCACTATTTCACTTTGTTTATGAGCCCATTAAACAAGCTCTCAGTGCTGGGAAAGAAACCAACTGATATCTACAGGAGAGGTCATTTTATCTACCCGATAATTTAGCCATCTCTGCAGTAGGAGCATTTTGTTGAGCAGCCACAGGGGACATGGATATTCTTACACTCTGGGCTCATGCTGAGCTGTTCATTCATTCATTCTCTATCACTCAGGGTCCCAGCAGAAACAAATGGTACATGCAAATTAAGGTATTTCAAAGAGGTAACAAGGGTTATTTACAAAGCCATAGGCAGCATGTAGCACAAAGGACAGTAGAGTACCCTAGCACTGTTTCCACACCTAGACCCAAAAGCAGAGGGAAAAAAAAAACCCAGAAAGATAAAGTCATATAGAGAGGGCTACCTGGAGGAAAGCTGTGACATTCATTTGTGACAACCCAATGGGGAGAGTCAAGGGACTATATCATTTGACTTAAATGTCCTTCTTCCCTCACCTCTCTTCCTAGGATTCCTATTTACCAAACCCAACCAGCAGCCAGAGGACAAAGGATGCAGACCAAACAGGTCAGCCTCCCAGGGCAGAGAATAAGAAATGGGCAGAGAGGTGGAAAAGAGTAAAGAGTGGATCTAGAAAGTCACACAGGAGATATCCAGCACACATTAATTCAAAAATTATTATGTGCCAAACACTACTCCAGATGTTGGGAACAGAACAGCCAAAAAACAGACAAAAACTCTTAACCTCATGGAGCTCATAAAATATATAGTATGTAAAATATGCACAAGTACCAATAATAATGAGAAAATAAAGCAGGAATGGGATATAGGAAATATTGGCTGGGGAGGATTATCACAATCTTAAATAAGATGACAGATAGGGTTTCAGTTGAAACCTGAAGGAGGTCAGGAATTCATATCTGTAGATATCTTGAAAAGCAGACTATACATAGGGAATAGCAAGTGGAAAGGCTCTTGTGAGTACACGTGGCATATCTGAGAAACAAAGAGAAGGCTAGTAGGTGAGTTGGATTGAGCAAGAGGGATATAGTATTAAGAGATAATAGCAGAGAGGTGAAGGAGTAGTGGAGGCAGGGTGGAGACCATACCATGTATGTAAGGCTTTGTAGGACATTGACAGAATCTTGGCTTTACTCTGAGTGAGATGGGAAACAATTGGAGGGTTTTAAACAGAGGAGCAGCATGGTCTGACATGTGCTTACATCATTATTCTGGCTGCTATGTTGAGATAGACTGATGTGGAGAGGGGGGTCCAGGTTAAATAAAGGAGGCCAGTTAGGATAGGAGGATATTACAACAATTCAGTCACGGGACAATGATGGTTTAGGCCATGATGGTAGCAGGGACAGTGGGTGGTAAAGGTGACAGGATTTGCTGAAGTACTGGATATGGATGTGAGAGAGAGCGAGGAAGTTGACTCCAAGGTTTTTTTGTTACTGGAAAAAAAGTAATTGCTATTTACTGAGATAGAGATTGCAAGAAGTTTGAGTTTGGTGTATTTTTCCCTGGGTGGATTTTAGGAGCTCAGTTTTGGACGTGTTGTTTGACATCCCAGTGGAAATGTGAAGATGGATATATGAGTATGGATTTTAGGAGAGAAGGGGAGATTTAAACATGCATAGATATTTGTGTGCCATGTGTGCGGTGTCCTGGAAACCAAGGAGAGGTAATCAGCTATGACAAATGCAGCTGATAGTTTAAATAAGATTTGAACCTAAAATTACCATTGGAAGAAGCAATGCAGGTGACATTCATAAGAGCAGTTTTAGTAAAGTATGGGGATGTAAGGTGGTTTGAAGTGGGATCAAGAAAAATGGGAAGACAGGGAGCTATACTCAATATCCTATGATAGGGCTTCCCTGGTGGCGCAGTGGTTAAGAATCCGCCTGCCAATGCAGAGGATATGGGTTCAAGCCCTGGTCTGGGAAGATCCCACATGCTGCGGAGCAACTAAACCCGTGCACCACAACTACTGAGCCTGTGCTTTAGAGCCCACCTGCCACAACTACTGAAGCCCGCATGCCTAGAGCCCTTGCTCCACAGCAAGAGAAGCCACCTCAATGAGAAGCCCGTGTACCACAATGAAGAGTAGCCCCCGCTCACCGCAACTAGAGAAAGCCCGTGCACAGCAAAGAAGACCCAACACAGCCAAAAATAAAAATAAAATAAATTTATATTTTAAAAATCCTGTGATAAACCATAATGGAAAAGAATATAAAAAAAGAATGTCTGCATGTGTGTAACAGAGTCACTTTGCTGTACAGCAGAGATTGGCACAGCATTGTAAATCAACTATACTTCAACAAAAAAAGTAAAAAAAAAAAAAAAGAAAAATGGGAGGAGAAATATTGGAGATAGTAAATATAGACAAACCTTTCAAGGAATTTTGCTGAAAGGGAAGGAGAGGAAAGTGGGGTCAATATAAAGTCTTCTGTCTCAGTAAAGACAGAAGAAATTAAAAGTCTCTTTTTCAAACCTCATTGTCACCAATTCTCCAATCTTGGTCAATTAAAATTTGTCTCAGGGACTTCCCTGGTGGTCCAGTGGTTAAGACTCCACACTCCCAGTGCAGGGGCATGAGTTTGATGCCTTATCAGGGAACTAAGATCCCGCATGCTGCACGGTGCGGCCAAAAAAAAAAAAAAAATCTCAGAAATTAAGGTATGAGTCTATATAAGAAAAGCTACCAACAAAATTTACAACATCAACCTTATACCACTAGTCACCAAAAACATTTGATTTTTGATAAACACCTATTTATGATGAAAAAACCCTTAAGAAAACTAGGAATAGAAATAGAAGGAAATACTTCACCTTGATAAAGTTTATACGTCAAAAACCAACAGCAAACATAATTAATGGAGAAACTTTAGATCCGGAGCAAGATTAAGATGCCCCCATCTCTGCTATTATTTATACTCAAGGTCCTGGCCAACTTTATAAGGAAAGAAAAAGATGTAACTAGCTGAAAAACTGTCATTATCTGCAGATGATAGAATCATTGATCTAGAAGAACCAACAGAATCAACAAACTGTTAGAACTAATTTCTCTAAATCAATAATAACCAACTAGAAAATGTAATAAAAATAAAACACTATTCACAGTAGCAACAAAAACTGTGAAGTAACTAGGACTAAATGTAATCCAGTATGCTTAAGACTTCTATGAAGTAAACTTTAAAACTCTAGTAAAGGATATAAAGAAAATCTAAGTAAACAGTTTTACCTTCTTAAACGGTACAACTCCGTAGAATAATAACTTATTTTGGAAAAAACTAATAGACAATATAAAGAAGATCTAAATAGATTAAATGTCATGCTTTTGGATGGTACAACTTTATATTATAACAATGTTTCTCTATATTCATCTATAATTTTAAGTAATCCAACTCAAAATTGCAGTTGGACATTCTGAAGAAGATGATAAGTTGACTCTTAAATATGAATAAAAATCAACTTAAAAAATACGAGTATTGGGAATTCCCTGGCGGTCCAGTGGCTAGGACTCCGCGCTTCCACTGCAGGGGGCAAGGGTTAGATCCCTGGTTGGGGAAGTAAGATCCTGCATGCCATGAGGTGCTGCCAGAACAAAAAAAACAAACAAGCAAAAAATATGAGTATAGAGGTAGAATTTTCCATACCTGATATTAACAGAATTTTGGCGCTTAATACCTGATGAATAAATTTTTGGCTCAAGAACAAAGAGACCAGTGGAATAGAATAAAGAATTTAGAAACAAAAATTTATCAGAATCAAATGTATACTAAAGAAGGCTCCAAAAATTCATTGAGAAATGAAGATTGCTTTCTTGCTTGATTGATCAATTGATTTGTAGATGATGTTGAGGAAACTGGCTCACTCTGTGGAGCAATATAAACTGAATTATTACCTAACATCATCACTATATTGAGAAATACAAACTGGATCCTTACCTAACATCAAATACAAAGGGGTATTCTAGATGGGTTAAAGACTTAAAGGTAGGGGTAGGGGGAAAGTCACAGAAGAAAAATTCAGAGAATATATTTATGTCCTAGGAGCAGGGACAGACTTTTTTTTTTTTTTTTTTTTGCGGTACGCAGGTCTCTCACTGTTGTGGCCTCTCCTGTTGCAGAGCACAGGCTCTGGATGCGCAGGCTCAGCAGCCATGGCTCACGGGCCCAGATGCTCTGCGGCATGTGGGATCTTCCCGGACAGGGACACGAACCCGTGTCCCCTGCATCGGCAGGTGGACTCTCAACCACTGCGCCACCAGGGAAGCCCTGGGACAGACTTTTAAACAAAATTTAGAAAACACAAACCATGAGGCAAAATGCTGATGAATTTGATTACATCAAAATTAAAGCTTTCCAAAACTCCAATGAGGTACCACTTCACACTCACTAGAATGGCTACAATGTAAAAAAAAGTGGAAAATAATGAGCAAAGAGGTGGAGAAATTGAAACCATTGTACATTGCTAGTGGGATTGTAAAATGCTTCAGCCATTGTGGAAAATAGTTTAGCAGTTCTTCAAAAAGTTAAACATAGAATTACCATATGACCCTACAATTTCACTCTTAGCTATATATTCCAAAGAATTAAAAACAAGTGCTCAAACAAGTACATTGACATGCATATTCATAGCAGCCCTCTTCATAATAGCCAAAAGGTGGAAATAGCACTAATGTCCATCAATGGAAGAATGAATAAACAAAGTGTGGTCTACCCATAAAATGGAGTATTACTCAGCCGTTAAAAAAATGAAGTAGTAATATATGCTATAACATGGATGAACCTCCAAAGCATACTAAACGAAAGAAGTCAGACACAAAACGACGTATTGCATTATATGACCTATCCAGAATAGAAACATTCATAGAGGTCAAACAGATTGGTGGTTGCCAGGGCTGTAGGGGACGCAGCATGGGGAGAAACTGCTTAATACAGAAGGATTTTACTTTGGGCTGATGTTTGGAACTAAATAGAAGTAGTAGTTGCATGACATTGTGAATGAACATGTCAGTGAATCGCTCACTTTAAAATGGTTAATAGGGACTTCCCTGTTGGTCCTGTGCGTAAGACTGCGTGCTCTCAATGCAGGGGATCTGAGTTTGATCCCTGGTCGGGGAACTAGATCCCGCGTGCATGCCACAACTGAGTCCACATGCCGCAACTAAAAGAGAAAAGATCCCACATGCCGCAACGAAGACCCCGCATAGCCAAAATAAATAAATAAATATTTTTTAAAGATAATTAAAAAACCAAAATGGTTAATAAAAGTCTTGGTGGAAGTATTAAAAAAAAAAAGCTTTCTATCCAGAGAAAAAATTAATAGACAAATAATAGAATTAAAGAAGATTACTTGTACTCATAAAAACTGACAATGGATTGATATCTAGAATATACCAAAAAATTTTGCAAATGAACAAGAAAAAGAGCAATCGCAATAAAACAATGGGCAGAAGAAACCAAAAGTTGATTAAGGTATGAAGAAATGTTAACACTCATTAATAATCAGTGAAATGCAAATTAAAACAGCAATGAGATATTAATTTACACCTATCAGATAGGAAGAAAATTAGCAAGTTGAATGTGTACTAAGTATGTGTATAGGCGGATACATCTTAGATCATGTTCCACAGAAGCAGACGTTGAGATATGGACTTATTTGCCAGTGATGTAAACACTAAGGAAGTCTTCCCAGGATGAACTGGTAAGGGAGTGGGGAATACAGGACAGAAAAAAGAAACCGATGCAGCCAAAAATGAATAAATAAATAAATATTTTAAAAAAGAAAGAAAGAAATGGGACCTAATTAAAAGCTTTTGCACAGCAAAGGAAACCACCAACAAAATGAAGAGACAACTTCTTAAATGGGAGAAAATATTTTAAAATGATATGACCACTAAGGAGTTAATATCCAAAATATATAAATAGTTCATATAATTCAATATCAACAAACAAACAAACAAACATCCCAATCAAAAAATGGGTAGAAGATCTGAATAGACATTTTTCCAAAGAAGACATACAGATGGCTAACAGGCACAAGAAAAGATACTCAAAATCTTTAGGTTGTTTCCATGTCCTGGCTATTGTAAATAGTGCTGCAATGAACATTGGGGTACATGTGTTCTTTTGAATTGTGGTTTTCTCAGGGTATATGCCCAGTAGTGGGATTGCTGGGTCATATGGTAGTTCTATTTTCAGTTTTTTAAGGAACCTCCATACTGTTCACTCCACAATTGATATTGGCTCTATCAGTTTACATTCCCACCAACAGTACAAGAGGGTTCCCTTTTCTCCACACCCTCTCCAGCATTTAGGGTCTGTCATACAGAGTGAAGTAAGCCAGAAAGAGAGAAATATCATATACTAACGCATATATGTGGAATCTAGAAAAATGGTACAGATAAATCTATTTGCAGGGCAGGAATAGAGATGTAGATGTAGAGAAGGGACATGTAGACACGGGGTGGGGGAAGGGGAGGGTGGGACGAATTGGGAGATTAGGATTGACATATATACACTACCGTGCATAAAATAGATAGCTAGTGAGAACATGCTATGAAGGACAGGAAGCTCAGCTCAGTGCTCTGTGATGACCTAGATGGGTGGGATGGGGGTGGGGTAGGAGGGAAGTCCAAGAGGGAGGATATAGGGGTATACATATAGCTGATTCACTTTGTTGTACAGCAGAAACTAACACAACATTGTAAAGCAATTATACTCCAATAAAAAAAAGAAAGGCTAGCATCAAAAATTCTACAAATAACAAATGTTGGAGAGGATGTGGAGAAAAGATAACCCTTGTACAACTGTTGGTGGGAATGTAAATTGGTGCAGCCACTATGGAGAACAGTATGGAGGTTCATCAAAAAACTAAAAATAGATTTGCCATATGATCCAGCAATTCCACTCCTGGGTATATATCCAGAAAAAAAGGAAAACACTAATTCAAAAAGATACATGCACCCCAGTGTTCATAGCAGCACTATTTACAATAGCCAAGATATGGAAACAACCCAAGTGTCCATCAACAGACGAATGTATAAAGAAGTTGTGGCTTATATATACAATGAAATACTACTCAGCTATAAAAAAGAATGAAATTCTGCCATTTGCAGCAATGTAGATGGACCTAGAGGATATTATGCTTAGTGAAATAAGTTAGAGAGAGAAAGATAAATATTATATGATATCACTTATAAGTGGAATCTAAAAAATAATACAAATGAATGTATATGCAAAACAGAAACAGACTCATGGATATAGAAAACAAACTAGTGGTTACCAAATAGGAGAGGGGAGAGGGGAGGGGCAAATTAGGAGTATGGGATTAAGAAATACAAACTACTACATATAAAATTGATAAGCTACAATTATATATTGTATAGCACAGGGAATTATAGCCACTATCTTGTAACAACTTTTTTTTTTGGCCGCGCCATGTGCAGTTTGCGGGATCTTAGTTCCCCAACCAGGGATTGAACATGGGCCCTCGGCAGTGAAAGCACCAAGTCCTAACTGCTGGACCACCAGGAAATTCCCAACTTTTAATGGAATATAATCTGTAAAAATACTGAATCACTAAGTAGTATGCCTGCAACTAATATAATATTGTAAATGAACTATACTTCAATTAAACAAATAAAATAAGCCATTATTAATAAATTATAGCACCTTAAAAATAATAAAACACATTTTTTAAGTAGTATTGAATTTTGTGGAATGAATATAAATTTTTCTTAGATAAATAAGGATGGAAAATATTTTTATTGAATGATATAGTTCTATAAAATTGGTATTTAAAAGCAAGGAAACATTCATAATATTAACAAGCAAGATATTCTGTGGGATATATCTGCATATTCTTCTAGTAATTACCCTTAAAATTTCAATGTGCAGTTTTTACAAATTTAAGAAATATACTCCTGAACAGATGGAGTTAAAAAGGAAGACTGTTTACTTCTGAACTCTTCCCTGCCACTTTCCCTGCTATCAAGCAGTATTTTGGTTACATCTTGTCTTTTTGGTAACTATTCATTTTGATAGAATTTAAAATTTAGAGAAAAGTTGTAAGAATGGTATCTACCCTTAACCCAGACTAAACAGTTGTGTACATTTTCCCCCCTTTGCTTTATCACAGGTTTTCAGAAATTTGAGTATAATGTTTCTCAGTCCCATTTTCTTTTTGTTTATTCTGCTTTGGGTTTGTTGAGCTTCCTGAATCGGTTGATTGATATTTTTCTTCAAATTTGGAAACTTTTCAGCCATTATCTCTTAAAATATCTTCCCTTCCCCACTTACCAGGGCCTCCAATTACACATAGGTTAGACCATTTGATATTGTCCTACAGGTCATGAGGCCTTGTTTATTTTTCTTATGTATTTCATGTGTTCTCTATATGCTTCAGTTTGGATAGTTTCTTTTGTTATGTTGTCAGATTTACTGAGATTTTCTTCCTTTGTATCTAGTATGCTATTAAGCCCTTTAGTGTAATTAGATGTTGTATTTTTTTCCTATGGAACCTGTTAGACTCACGACATTCAGTGATAAAAAGCCATACAAGCATTTTTACTATGCCAAATATTCAAAAATTAGTGTTATTGAATGTTTTAATTGTGTGAATTTAAGTATCTGACCAAACAGTTTTTGAACAGGGTAATGTGTTTCTCTTCCATGTGTGAATATTTTCCCCTATATTAATTGAGGTTTTGATTGGGTTAGGTTTTAATCTCATATAGTGTATGCCTATATGTTTTTTCTTTTTTTAAATTGAGTTATGAAACTTCCCAGGAGAACTTCCAGAAGTCCTCATGGACCAACATAGAATCTCCTACATCCCCTAAAGGTTATCTGTGGGCCAACTCTAGCACCCCGTCAACTGGTGCCTCTCCCCTAAAGTCAAAGTCTCAGGTAAAAGTTAAAGTCTGTACGTGTTGAGGAGCTGCCTAAGACTATGCAGTAAGAAAGAAGAAGGAAGACTGTTCTCTACTCTGATCTCCAGCATATTGGTAACCACTCAAAGATGTCTGGACATGTAAGGGGTAGAGGCCAGGCACTGGGGAAATTGATTGGATTCCTTGCAGATCCAATCACGTAAAGTGCAAATGTTGTTTTAGTCACTACTTAGAGGCTATTTTCACATCCCAAATTATGAATTTGAGCACCCGAAATGCATGTAATAATGTAATAACTATTAATTTGATCAGCTTTCCAATAACTGTTTAGCTATATTGGCTTCCTCAAATCCAAATCAATATCTTTTCCCCTTAGCTTATATTTACACTGGCCCTAAAACTCAAAGTTTCTCTGTTATCTGCTTATGGATTCCTGAAGCATCCCTTCCCCAAAGTTTTTATTCCCAGGAATCATCAAAGTCCCCCAGCTGTTCTCATTAAGGACTTCCAATTTGTTACCATCGGAGGGCGACTTTCAATAATTTCCTGGGGGCTTCCCTGGTGGCGCAGTGGTTGGGAGTCCGCCTGCCGATGCAGGAGACGCGGGTTCGTGCCCCCGTCCGGGAGGATCCCACGTGCCGCGGAGCGGCTGGGCCCGTGAGCCACGGCTGCTGGGCCTGCGTGTCCGGAGCCTGTGCTCCACAGCGGGAGAGGCCACAACAGTGAGAAGCCCGCGTAACATACACACACACACACACACACACACAAATTCCTGGATCCAGGCTCCCTCTTGGGGTATAATTCTAAATTGTTCCCTAATATCATTCCTTTCCTCTTCCATTAAATCTCTGTATGACACAGTCATTTTCCCAGACCTACTATCATCAAAAACATCTCCCCAACCTTTTCCTATCCTAGTCCCAAGTGTAAAAGCAGTTAGGTCCATATAAAATCAGAGAGATATTCTTCTTTTCTTTTTGTATAAGACTAGTTTTGACATTTCAGATCTCGTGTCTTCCCCTGAGTGTCAATCTCTCTTCATTCATCTACTGATATGCCACTAGTTTGCCTTCTATCATTTCTAAAACTAACATTTTCAAGCCATAGTTCTCTCTTCATTTGAAACACCCAGTTGGTTGGCCCTGCCTGCTGATCAGGGCATTCCCACTGTTTCTGGACCAGCCTAACTCCATAAGTAAAGGCATACCAGATGCAGGCTCCCTATAGTGAATTTTCAGCCTTTCCAATGGTATTGTTTCATTCTTCTTGTAAGAATAGACCTCTTCCTCTTCATCTAGTCATGGCTATACTGCTATGGTATTCACAAATGTGATTGGCTCAAAACTAACAGACATATCAGAGCCAAACTGAGAGCACAGAGCAGAGGTGGGTAGGGAGGGAAATGCCTCAAGGAGGCTGTTGATAAGCCACATAAAACCCTCGATTCTGGTTCCACGCTGATTTTTGCTCACACCTACTTCTTCTTTAAGAACAAGATAAAAAGGGAGAAGGTTTGGGATGGCTATTTAGTACCACCAACGATGCGTAGCAATAATAAATCAAGCCCCCAAACTCACATAGTCTACTTGGAATTTTTCAGCAGGGTTTTCAGTTACTCATTCAATCAACAAATATTTGCCGAGTGTCCACTGTGTATCAAATAGTACTCTTCCAAGCACTGGGGAGATAGTAGTGAAGACAGCATGCAAAATCCTTGCCACATTACAGTGTACATTCTTCTAAAGGAGATGGATAATAAATTTAAAAGTATATAAATTCAGGTAAATCGAAGGGCTTTGAAGAATAATAAAGCATAATACAGAGATACAATTTCATTGGGAGAGAGTACCTATTTGGAGTGGCTAAGGAAATCCTGTCTTATAAGGTGACACTTGCCCAGAAAAATGAATGGAGTGAGGGTGTAAGTCATTGGAAGTTCTTGGTGAAGAGTGTTCCAGAGACTAGAATTAACAAAAGCCCTGAAAGGGAATGACCTTAGCGTGTTCAAGGAATAGCAAGAAGTCCAAGATGGCAAGAGTTGCTGCCATGATGGAGAGCCTAGAAGGAGATGAAGTTAGGGAGAAGGGTGATCTTGTATAATATAGTAAAGAGTTTGGGTTTTATTTTAAATGTGATAGGAAGTATTGAGAGGGTTTGAGCAGGAAAATTCTGTAATTTTTTAATTTTTATATTTGAAAAAGATCTATCTACAGAAACACATTTGCTTCTTTCCTTCCCCTTCTCCTGTGTGTTTAACACTGTCTCTGGGTTTAACCAAGTGTTCATGAGGACATAAGGGAAGCAGGCCCACCATGCAAACTCAGGGAAATGGAATACTTGGACCATAATTCATAGACTCTTTCTAAAAGCCTGAGAAAGATCACTTAGAATTCTTTCTTATCAAATGCCTTTGATTTCTTAAGGGAAATAGAGCTGATAAGACCTGCCAACAGGCATCTAATCTGTGCCTGACATATTGTTCACTTCCTAACATTACTTCCCCTTTTCCTCATCTCCTGCAAAGGAGATTCATCACAAAGAAAGCTGCAATTGTTTTTAGGCAGCCCATAGTGAAAGGAAGCTTTGGCTTGGACCAGGGTGGTTGAAAGGCAGTCAGATTTGGAACACATTTGGATAATGGAATCAATAGGTCTTGACGATGAATAGATTGGATGTGTAGTTGAGGGAATAAGAGGAATCAAGGATAACTCCAAAGCTTTCTGCCTGAACAATCGAATAAATGGCAGTGCCACCTCTTGAGATGGGAAAAACTGAGGGAGGAATGATGGGGAGGGAGAATCAAGAATTATTTTGAACTTGTCAAGTCTGAGATATCTGTTAGCATCCAAGAGCAGATGTAAACTGCAATTGCATCTCGTCCCCAACCAGAATGTAAGCTCCAAGAGGATAGGGATTTTTGTCTGTTTTGTTTACTACTGTATTCTTGGAGCCTAGATGAGGCGCTGGCACATAGCAGGGTTTTTTGTTTTGTTTTTTTAAATAAATTTATTTATTTATTTATTTTTGGCCGCGTTGGGTCTTCGTTGCTGCATGCGGGCTTTCTCTAGTTGCAGTGAGTGGGGGCTTCTCATTGCGGTGGCTTCTCTTTGTGAAGCACGGGCTCTAGGCGTGCAGGCTTCAGTAGTTGTGGCACGCGGACTCAGTAGTTGTGGCTCACGGGCTCTAGAGCGTAGGCTCAGTAGTTGTGGTGCACAGGCTTAGTTGCTCCACGGCATGTGGGATCTTCCTGGACCGGGGCTCGAACCCTTGTCCCCTGCATTGGCAGGTGGATTCTTAACAACTGCGCCACCAGGGAAGTCCCACAGCAGGTGTTTGATAAATATTTGGTATTTGCTGCATGAATGAACAAATAAATGAGTAAATGTGAGTCTGAAGCTTTCATAGTTTGAAGTCCTGGCCTGTAGCCATTGCTGAGCAGAATGATAAAAAGCAAATGGTGGCAACAAATACCATATATTAATACCTAAAATAGTGAGAGAAAGCCGTGTCTGAGGGACCTCTTCCCTCTATCAGAAATCAAATTCAAATTTCTGGATTGGCCTGCCACATGGAGAAAAGGGAGACATGGAGAATAGAGGGCCAGAGCCTGAACAGAGGAATGAGTGAAACCATTTATGTGAACTTTTAATGTATAAGATCTCTCCAAATACAAAGGAAGCCCCAACAGTGATATGAATTTGCTTCTTGAGGGAAAACAAAGTGGAAAAGTGAGAAAGAAGAGGCTTCCTAAAGAGATCCTTCCACATTCCCAACCCCCCTCACCCTAAGTCTACAATATAAAATATTGAAGTTTTTAAAGTTTTTGTCAGTACTGAAATTCAATATATGGTTTGGTGTGAAAATGTAATGTACAGGAAGACATATAGTTTGGTATGATTATGTATTATCCTACATCACTGTTGCTGGCTATCACGCTACGAAAAGTCTGATGTTATTTGAAAGAACTGGAAGGATCAAGAAAATAAAAAAGAGGGTGGGGAGAAAGCTTGTTTGTTTCAGCCTACTGAGATGCCAATAAATCAGTGCTAATTGCCCAGAGTCTACCTTTTGTGGGTGAACTCAATCTTGACAATGAATTGTGACACTGTGTCTCCCATATCAGGGTAGCATTCTGTAATACTGACAAATATTCTTCTCTCTTGGAGAGAGGCATCTTTATTGATCACATCTATTTCCTGAACCATTCTGTCTTACAGTCGAGTCTTTGATGCTTGGACTTACAAGTTAAGAATCTGCAACCTTGTTCTGTGGTGCCATTGAGCTAGATCAGGAGAAAGGCTCTAAAGATACAAGAGAATGAAATGTGTCAGTGGGACTGGGAAGGTGCCGTAAATGGGAAAACACATCTTCTGCTCCCATCCCAATCACAACACTTAGAAACTTGCCATGGTGAGCGGCTTCAGTCCCAAGGTTTTTCCTGAGACCACCTTCTATCCCTTACTGTCCATCCTGTATATTTTTAAAAACCCATTTTCTTCCCTTTTGTTTCTCCTTTGGCCCCCACATCCCTTACACTCCTGTGATAAATTGAATGAAAGCTCTGTGTAGAGAGATAGCTTCCACTCTCTCTTGTGAGTAGATATCCCCATATTTTAAATAGACAGGTCTACAAACAAATCTCATGGCCTTGAATTTCCCAGGTTCCCAATCTCCTGATCTTCTTCATATGTCTCTATTTCTGATAGTCTTTCTTAGCTCCATATTTATTCCACAGTGGCTATTGCTGTGGCTACATTCTCCTCCTCATAAAATTCATTAACTCTGAAAGTCATTTTCCATTTATTCATTGCTGAATAATGCTAGTTCTGTTCAGATTTGGTATTGATCAACAGATGAGATGAATGAATGTTTAAACCCTGGTCCCACTCTGTCCACAGATGGAAGGCAGGTTGCTAGGCAAAGCTTTCTGCCCAGGCTCCAGTTTCTAGCAGGCTTTCATTTTTGCTTTGCCATGGAGATAATTTCCTGAAACCCCTATTTCCTTGTTCGCTGGTATCTGAACCAATGTAGAACATTCACACTACAGCCGCAGCATTCACTGCAGCCAGGATGTTGAGGTGTTTGACGTACCAAATATACCTCCTCCCCCTACAGGTTCCGAAGCAATTTTTTAAAAAATGCAAAAATCAGGGCTCCCCTGGTGGCGCAGTGGTTGAGAGTCCACCTGC
Organism: Tursiops truncatus; assembly: GCF_011762595.2. Classification (NCBI taxonomy): domain Eukaryota; kingdom Metazoa; phylum Chordata; class Mammalia; order Artiodactyla; family Delphinidae; genus Tursiops; species Tursiops truncatus. The sequence goes on along the minus strand of NC_047042.1, from coordinate 83,685,429 downwards.
CGATGAGGGGGACGCGGGTTCGTGCCCCGGTCCGGGAGGATCCCACATGCCGCGGAGTGGCTGGGCCCATGGGCCATGGCCGCTGAGCCTGTGCATCCGGAGCCTGTGCTCTGCAGCGGGAGAGGCCGCAGCGGTGAGAGGCCCGCGTACCACAAAAAAAAAAAAAAAAAAAAAGCAAAAAGCAAATAATTTCGAAGTATCTGTTTTTGCTAGAGGCTAGTTTGGAGTCTATGGCTGGGACCCGAATATAAATTTGGCTTCTTAATACATCCCCCTAGCCCCCAGGTAACTTACCACGTGTTGCTGGCAGGTTGTTTGGGAAAGCAAGAGCCAAAATTGGGATTACCTACCCTTGCTCAGTACTATATGCCATAGTTTTTCTTTTCAGAGAAGAAGGGAGGATGCTACCATACCAATACTTTTAAATGGATAGAAGTTTCTGTTTTATAAGCAGTGAGAAATAGGAGGAGAGGAAGAAAATGGTTCCACAAAGAGTTCTTCCTGCCTCCTGCCCTCACCTAATACTCCCAAAATGCACTATGCCACCCCAAGCACCCCATCCTTACTACCCAGTGTTTACCTGGGCTGTGAGGTCTCCATCTAGACATAGAAAGTTGTGGAGATGAAGGGTTGAGGAGGAACAATTCTTAGGTCCCATCATAGATCAACACCTAAGGGGTAGTAGAAAGGGGTGACCAACCTGAGTTTTGGTGGATGCAGCTCCTGTGTTTGGAAAGAAGACAGTCAGGGGACAATGTATGATACATTCACATTATCTTCTCTCAGATGGTCTCTGTTCAAGCAAATCCTGGCTTTGCCATGAACTCAAGCCTAACAGGTTTTTTGGATCTGATTTATCTGCCTTATAACTGGTAGCATGGGCTTGCTTATTAAGCTTTGATACTTTTTGTGAGTTTTTAATCATTTTCTGTACCTTCAAAAGTTGCAGTTTAGATGCTTTAAGGTAGAGGCTCTCCTCTCTTTTCTCATCTCTTCCCGTGATTTCTGGGGCTCCTTTCTCCTGGTTCTCCAACCTCTGGCCACTCCTTTTTGGCATTCTTTACACCATCCACTTGTGATGTTCTTCTTTTAGCGTTTGCTTTATCTGAGCCTCTGTCCCGTGCCTTAGTGTCTTTTCAGCCCACCGTTTCTCCTGCTTAAGCTCATTGGCTCCAATACTTTCAGCTAGCATATATACTTGATGCTGATTCCCAAATGTGTAATTCTTTCCCAAAAGCATATTTTAAGCCATTTACTCAACACTGTCCCCACCTGCATCTCATACTCAGTGGACCAAAACCAAAATTCATCAACTGACTCCATCTTCTTTATGCTACATTTTAGTAAATTGCACCCACATTCACTCAGGTAACTGAGCTAGAAATGTGACTATAATATTCATGAGCCCATGGATCCAACCGGTTACCAAGTCTTATTAATCCCACCTTTCTAACATCTTTCAGATCTCCTTCTTTTATCCTTCTTCATTGCCACTACCTTATTTTAGACCTTATATCAGTTCAGGCTTTTTAGGTTGCAATCAACAGAAACAAACTGACTAATTTAAGCAAAAAAGGGGTATTTATTTGAAAAGATATTGGGAAAGCTCACAGAATTGGAGGGAAAACTGAATAACCATGCTTCAAGGAAGACTAGATCTGAGGCGTTTCTGGGGACCTTAGCAGGTGGAGCTCAAACTTGTCTGGGACACTGGGTAAGGTAACTCAGCTACAATCATCTTTCATCTCTCTGTCTTTATCAAACTTTCAAATTCCTAGTAGAAAGAATCTGGTTGGCCATCTTTGAATAAGTCATCCAGGGCTAGGAAACAGGGGTGAGTGGCAAAAATTGCCATACACCCTTCTCAAACCTTCCTCAATACTAACTAGCTTTCTCAAATGCCTCTGCATCTTTCCAATCTATAGTTCACATGGCCACCATTTTTGTATTTTAAAAATATATACTGTTCAAAGTATCCCTACTTAACATCCCTCCATAGTGCTTTATTATTCATAGAATAACCTACAAGCTTCTTCTAGGGACTTCACTCTAGGATTTAGACCCTGGCTTCCTCTCTAGTCTCATCCCTTGCTACCATTTCATTAAATCTTTTTTTAAAAGTTAATTAATTTTGGCTGCGTTGAGCCTTCGTTGCTGCGCGGACTTTCTCTAGTTGCGGCGAGTGGGGGCTACTCTTGGTTGCGGTGCACGTGCTACTCATTGCGGTGGCTTCTCTTGTTGCGGAGCACAGGCACTAGGCACGCGGGCTTCAGTAGCTGTGGCGCACGGGCTCAGTTTGTGGCTCACAGGCTCTAGGGCGCAGGCTCAGTAGTTGTGGCGCTCGGGCTTTGTTGCTCTACGACATGTGGGATCTTCCTGGGCTCGAAACCATGTCCCCTGCATTGGCAGGCGGATTCTTAACCACTGCGCCACTAGGGAAGTCCCTTCATTAAATCTTATGTTCCAGGCATACTGTGGTTACTGGCAATGCTCCTAAACAAGACATGCTTTATTCTATGTTCATGTTTTAGCTTGTGTTGCTCCCTCTTTCTCAAATGCCCATTTCCTCTTCTTTTCACCTGGTTGACTCATACTCACCTTTCCAGGCTCACTTTAGGGACTAGTTCCAAACCTCTCCCTGTCTCTCCTCATCCAGGTTAAGTGCTCTTCCTCTCTACTCCGCTAGCATCCTGAACTTCTCTCTAACATGCCCATTGCAATGTGTTGCATTCCACTCTTTCCTGATCTGTCTTCTAGGTTAAACTGTGAGCTCCTTGAGGTCGAAGAGTACATTTAATTTTTATTTAGTTCCCATTACCTACGACAGTGCCTAACATGTCATAGATGTTTGGCAAATATATTGAAATAAACAAATATTGATTTTGAATGCCTAATGTATAAAGCACTGTGGGTGGAACAAACATAATATATATATAATTCATATTTCACTTTCAAGGAGCTTACTGCCTAGGGAGCAAACAACCTGCATATAAGAAAAGTATACGTAGAATAACAATTTACTATATAATTGCATGCACAAAAAAACAGTACCTGCATGCTAGAATTTGGGATTAGATTGATGTGGAAAGTCTTCTCTGAAGAAGAAAGGCCTAAGTAGTAACATAAGTAAAGAAGAAGACTCAAATGGTTTGAAGAGGTTGGGGAGAGAGTTTTAAGTTTGGAGAATAAGAGAAATAAATGTTCACTATGTCTGAGGAAAAGGGTAAAAACATTGGCTAAGGCAGAAGTTGATTAAGATACAGTGAAAATATATCCTTACTGTATAGCACAGGGAACTGTATTCAATATCCTGTGATAAACCATAATGGAAAAGAATATGAAAAAAAATGTATATATATATGTAAACTGAATCACTTTGCTGTACTGCAGAAATTAACACAGCATTGTGAATCAACTATACTTCAATAAATTTTTTTCAAAAAGATACAGTGAAAGGGTCAGTGTGTGTGTATGTTGGGGAGTCATAGGTTAGAAAAACAAACTGGAGCAGATTATAGCAGATTTTGTTTAAAATCTTTGGACTTTTCATTCTCTGACTCGAACATAGAACACCTCAGCATTCTAGATTGCCTTTTCATCACAAATTCCCTGTGTCTCCGCTAGAATATTTTCAAAATGGACAGTTTCCATGTCAAGGAATTTCCCCTTCTTCCCTGAACTAAGCTTTCCTAATGTCCTTCAAGGTATTGTACACTCCATCTTTCTATTCTTATTTTAGATGTAGCTTTTGTGTTTGTGTGATGTTTTTCCCCACACTGATTTGCAGACAAACAGCACAAGCCTTATATCCCCCAATTTGTTGGCTCCTACTTATTTTAGTTTCAATATACATGTGAGCTGGATTCACAATTCCAGAAAAACTAAAGGTGAGAAAAGGGTGAAAAGCTTATTAGTCTATTTCCCTTGAAGGGAAGTTTCAGAGGTTAACTCAGTCTAGTGATAAACTCTAGATAGTCATATTTAGGGTTTGTGTCTAGACACTCAAACTAGACATAAAGCCTGAGCAATCACCTATCAAAACTATTAACATTAATATAGATCTTTCCTCCAAACCCATAGGCTTTTTAGGAGCTTGGGCTAATAGGCCTTAACAAAGCTCTCCTTAATTGTCAGGGCCCCCATTATTTGATCTCATCCTACCTCCCCACTTTTATGTCTTATCACTTCAAACAACAACAGCAAAAAAATAAAAACAAAATAACCTTCCAGTCAGGACTAATATCTGGAAAAGTATGATTATATTGAGAGGGGAGGTATACATTAAAGGATGGCTACTCTTCCAAACTTCTCCCACAACTGACACGTGAATTAATTTTATTTCAGCTCTTTATATAGGTAAATCTCACCACTGTCATGGAATTAGAACGTCACCTTTAAATCATTTGGTTAACTCTATTTTTACAGATGAGGAAATTGAGGCCCCAAGAAATGAATTGACTTACCTAATATGTTAGCATGTATTTGTCATTATTGTTTCATATTTAACAATCACTTTCTCTTCCCTCCCCTCATTTACCAACTAAACTTAAGTTCTTGAGGGCAAGGATCATCATGTCTTGTGCATTTTCTGCCTTCACAATGGCATCAATAAGTCTCCTCTTGTTTTCACACAGGATCAAGAATGGGGCTGAGCACAAAGAATATGCTAAGAAAAGAATGTTTGGATTGAACTGAACCCCTGCAGAACGTGGACTATTTAGAGGCACTGAGTTTGGCCTCTGGGTGAATATTTGCCTTGGGTTGGCCCACTTAGCAGTGAACAGTAATGGGCCAAAAGAGACAGGCCAAGTGTGTAGTCTTTTTTGCCCAACCAAGTTATGAATACCTTCTTATACAGACTCATTTTGTAGTCCATATCACTTTGAAAAGTACTAGTCACAGAGTAGACACTCATTAAAAACGTTTTAATTGACTTACTGTCCTGGGATCAAAAATCAGATCTTGATCTGTGCTTCATACAGCAACTAGAGTAGCTTTACCAAAAGAAAAATGCCGGGCTGTCAAATATGGACACTGCTGGGCTGAAGAAGCATTTTTCATGCAGTTTTATGCCTTAACTTGGCCTTGAACAAGAGTATCTGGGATCCTGTGCTGCCTCTTAGATACCAAAGAATCATTTTGGAAAGTGCTACAATAAAGCCTATAATATAGTGTTAATTATTAGATAACTTAAGGTAATAGTACACATCAAAAGGGCACCAACTCTACGATGTTAAGTGGGGGTGAATTTATTTTGGTCTACCCACAATGTGTCACCCTCTCTCCTGGGGACTATTTTTAAGACCTCTGCCCTGAGTTAATGATGCAGCTGGTGGCCAGCAATAGATGGAAGTGAGCCATCCTTGGATGGGATTTGATCCTGGATTTGGGATTATTTATACCATGCTATAGCCCGTTGACCTATCAACTACATAGCTTGGCCATTTCTACTTTTCTTGTTTTGGTCTTTACTCTGCCACCCTCATTTTTAAAGGAGAGAGGTTTAGTTGAGGTAGTTCCAGGGTCCTACTTAATTTAAGCTAGTTTAACCTCCAAAGAGAAAGCAGGCTATTTATTTTAAGTAACCCAATCTTACTGATGAGCATCTTTCACTATGTTAGGGCAGTAAAGGTTTAGTAAGAATTGGTCAAGGAATCCAAAATACTTTGTTACTAAATATTGCAACTTTTGCCCTTTTTCTCCAAAGGGAACTGGTATCTGGAGAAGAGGGAGATGGGAAAGTAAATGAAAGTTTAGATTATGAGAATATTTACCACTGATGATTGTTTTTATTACCTTAATTCTAGGTAGGGAAACTTAGATGTGGTTGGGTACATGAGGGAACCAGTAATCCAAGCATGGTCATTAAGAATTGGAAATTTAGTTGGGAAGTTCCACTAACTGTATCCCTTCTCATGGAATCATTGGCTAATTATTGGCAAGGGCAGAGCTGTTTCCATGTGGAGAAGAGTATGCAGGTAGACATTCAAAACCGTAGGTGGTCTTTAAGGGTATTATGATTGTCCAGTTGCCCAAAAGAATTTGCCTAAGCAGTCTACTAGGCCAGTTCCTTGAGTGGTCTAAAATCCCTATTTTTTTTTTTAAATTGAGGTATAGTTGATGTACAATATTATATAAGTTTCAGGTATACAACATGGTGATTCACAATTTTTAAATGTTATATTCCATTTAAAGTTATTATAGAATATTAGCTATATTCCCTGTGTTGTACAATATATCCTTGTAGCTTATTTATCTTATACATAGTACTTTGTACCTCTTAATCCCCTACTCCTATCTTGCCCCTCCCCCTTCCCACTCCCCACTGGTGACCACTATTTTTTGTTCACTATATCTGTGAGTCTGTTTCTTTTTTGTTATATTTCCTAGTTTGTTTTATTTTTTAGATTCCACATATAAGTGATATCATATAATATTTGTCTTTCTCTGCCTGACTTACTTCACTTAGCATAATACTCTCCAAGACCATACATGTTGTCGCAAATGGCAAAATTTCATTCTTTTTATGGCTGAGTAGTATTCCATTGTACATATATACCACATCTTCTTTATCCATTCGTCTGTTGATGGACCCTCAGGTTGCTTCCATATCTTGGCAATTGTAAATAATGCTGCTATGAATATTAGGGTACATGTATCTTTTTGAATTAGTATCTTCAGGGGTTTTTTTGGATATATACCTAGGAGTAGAATTGCTGGGTCTCATGGTAGTTCCATTTTTAGTTTTTTTTTTAGGAACCTCCATACTGTTTTCCATAGTGGCTGCACCAATTTACATCCCCACAGTGTATGAGGGCTCCCTTTTTTCCACATCCTCTGCAACAATTGTTATTTGTGTTCTTTTTGGTAATAGCCATTCTGACAAGTGTGAGGTGATAGCTTATTGTGGTTTTAATTTGCATTTCTTAAAACCCCTATTTTAGAAGAAATCAACTTATTAGTTGTCACCATGTCTTCAAGAGGTCCCACTTGATTAACTCTTCACACTGAAGAGCCCAGCATGCAGGCTGAATAATGAGTCCTGTTCTTTACTACCCATACATACGCAATCAGTGATCACCCAAATTGGGCTCTTCTAAGTCATGTCCCCAAACTTCATTGAGAGAGGTTGAGAACATGTAGAAGACCAAGACTCTGAGTAAGAAAAAAATAATTTGATATTCTGCCTCTTTTTCAGGTTTCAGTATGGCAAATCAAAGACTTCAAGAACTAGCCCAGTTAAATTTGAGAAAGAAACAATTGTTGATAGTGATGAGGTAAGAAAGAGCATTAGCAATGTTCACTTATAATCTTTCTTTGGAATTGCTTAGACTACTTTATAAGCTGGGTCTCACAAACTTCATGTTGAAAAGCAAAAAGGGGTCAAGATTTATATAGAAAGCAACGTTAATTTATCTAATTTTATGAAAGAGAAACAGAGACATAGAAAAGGGAAGAGACAGGGACATATCAGCAAAGAATCAAAACCCAGGGACCAGAAATCTATTTTAGGGGATGAGCGAGTGTTAAGCCCTGACTTAAACTTGATTTTGTGGTCACTTCTTGCAACAAAACTCCTTTGGATAGCTTGGTTGCTTCCCAAGGTTTATCATATTCAAGTGAATTTTCCAGGTCAACTTTTATTTCATCAGCCAGAGATAGTACAATTCAACATAAAACTAAAAACATACTCCAATTTGGACATTCTTATGGATTTAGTCAACTACTGGAGACTAATTTGGAAACAAGATGCAATACCTTAGAAAAATTTGGGAGTAAAAACATTTTTCCCAGAGACTTTCCCCAAAAAATTAATTAAAAAAAACAACTATAAAGGAAAAGTCTTCACATCTTCTCCCAAATAAATTTTCCCGAGACGTCTGTGATTCTAAATATATATGTCATATCTGTGAAGCCAGTTTTTCAAATGTATTTTTGTTTTGAACAAAGGGACTTCAGTTTTACAGAAGGTAACACAAATGAAATCATTGCAACTTTGGATTTGTCCCCTATTTCATCCCAGCATTCCTAAAAGAATGTATGGCATATCTCTGCTAATCCTCCCCACAGTCCTCCTCCAAGCCCTGGAAATTGCCAACTCCTGGCATTTTCCTCCCCTCATCACACAGTTTTGTCCCACTCTTACTATCTCCCTCTTCATTCACCTTCTTGCCGCATTCACCTGTTCAGTGTGAGTTCCCTTTCTTCTGAATCCCAGCTTACTATATCACCTCCTTGGGGGCATGGCAATCTTTAGAAATGCTCATCCACAGACAGGATTGTGCTCTTTATCTGATTCCTGATTAGGCCAAGCCCGAAGGAGATAACTTAGAGCTTTTATCTCCTTGTGTTCTTGTCCCTTTGATTTATCCTTAGATAACCTGGGGCTAAGCTAGAGGCCAGGCAACAGCCCTGGGGGTCAGCAGAAGGAGATGGAGGAGGTCCAGCAACTCTACCACCAGACATGGCACTCAAGCAATCCACCAATCACCAGCACCACCACCAGCAGAAAAACACAAAGTGGTAGACAGAAGGGTTACCAAAATTCAATTACTTTTTGCCACATTTCTGGAAGAATCATATGTCACAGAAATATTCAAAAATGCAGACTGCACCATTGTTTCTCCCTTCTGTGTGCCGCCCCCAGCCCCGAAAGCAGTTATCCCCCAGGCTTCCTTTCACCGACAACCCTTAAGTTATTGCCCTTCTGTAACTTGTTTTTCTCCTTAAAGGTTGTTTTGTTTTTCACCTGATTTTGCATGTTTTGTTTTGTTTTTTACCTGATTTCCCTTCTATAGAGATGGAAAAGGCAGAAGAAAGAGGTGTGAGCTCTAGGGATGATTTGTCCCGGTCTAAACTTTGATGCTGCCCTTGTCTATTTCACCCCTTCACTTCCTAACAGCTCCTAACATTTCACAAAGCTGGTCCACATTTCCATGTACAAGCTACCCTGTCAGGGTGCCTTAGAACCTAGCTCTCCATGCTATGGCTCTCATTCCAGAAACCCAGGGTGCAGAGCATGGAGTTCTTCTCACTTAATTTAAGTTAGAGACCAGATTTTAGCCAGACTAAGGTGAGGTAAGGAATGGAATATTGTTTAGAATAGGTACAACTTGAAATACTAATTTTGATTATTGTCTCTAGATTTTTGATGCAGTCGGGCAATCAAAATTTGTTCCAGAGAACCTTCACCATTACACAGTCCATCCAAATTTGGTAGGTGATAAAAGCATTCCCCCAAGATCTCCAACAGCAAGTTTCAGCTGAGGCCCACTGCAGAGTATCCCAAGTGCCTCCAAGTGTCACCAGCTTCTGTGACTGTGCATCCTCCTAGGACAGGGAAGCAGAGCTCTCTCAGGACACTGTTGGGAATGGTGGTGAGGGAGGAGGGCAGGACTGGGAAGAAGGTGGTTCCTGCAGCTGATTTTTTTTTTTTAATTGAGAAAACATATTTCGAATCAGGAAGTGTTCTGTTCTCTCCCTCTCCCTTCCTCTCTCTCTAATCCTCCACCTTCCTCCTGCTGATGGAAAAGCAAGTTTAGTGGGCATGCCCCTTCCCCCACTACATCTTAAGTGACATGCTGTCTTTTGTGACTGCTTTTCCTTTTTTTAACTTTGTGCTTATTCTGCATATTAATGTGGTTGTGCCTGTGGAGAAACGTTGGTGGGTAGGAAGATGCAGATAAGGGCTGTGTTGGCCCCCTCAGGGCTCTCTGAACTAGGAGATTTGGTTCCTGGCAGTTTCCCTCCTCTGCCTCAGAGTGAGTTGTAGAGAAGGCTGTTTAGGTTGAACATAGAAACTTCTGCTTGTCCTGTTTTCTTGGGCACAATGTTGGGCACAACTTTTCCACAAGAATGAAGTCATCTCGCTCCTTTTAATGTGGAAACTTTTCCATCTCATTTCCCCAGCCCCTTGGTCTGTTTGCAGGGAAAAGCTCTGAGAGAAGAAAGGGACAGAGAGCTTCAGACATTTTCTATTAAACCCAGCCCCTGTCCGGCTTCTACCCCTACCCCATAGAGGCAAAAGATTAGCCAACTGATTTGTTAATCTGCTCTTGAACTAATCCCTTTGTCTCTCTGGAAATCTTTCTGTCTGCTCAGGCCCAGTACTATGAGCCTTTGAAGCCCACTGCACTGCATAAATTCCTGGCTCGAAACAGGAAAATTCAAAGCTTCACATTGAAAGTAACAGAGTATGATCAGGATAAGACCTTACTGATTATGACCAACAACCCACTTCCCTGCTCAATCGACCATCAAGGAAAGGACACGACATCAAAATACTTTTCCAGTGAGTTACTGCTCAAGGTAATGGCACCTGGGGAAGTTTCCTGGCACCCTGAGTAAGGATCCTGAAGAATTAGGAGTTAGCTTGAAGAAGGGAGCTAACCTAACGTGGAAGATGGTACTCAGGACCCAACCTCTTCCTTCTTATTCTTTGCCATATGCTTCACCAAATAGAATCTGAGAGCCTGGGAAATACTCAGAATCAGAATTGCACAAACTTTGGTCATGAAAGTTCATTACACAGAGAAAAGAGGGTCTTAATTCAAAATTGTTCCTCCTTGGTCAAAGATATTTAGTTTGTAATTAACAAAGGGTAAACTAGCCACTGGCTTTCTAGTTGAGTATAAAGTAGCAACAGATAAAACAGGAAATGACGAACAAGGAACAGAAACGAATATCAAATTGGGAAAGGGGTAAAGGGTTATGCTCTATACCCACTGCTCTTGGGTGTCAGAAGGGGAGAACAGAAAATTTACTATCACAACAGCCAGATGTTTGGGACTTTGTTATACACTAGAGAAGTTCAAATTCAATTCAATAAACAATTACTGGACATACACTAAGCTAAGAACTAAAATATGAAGATGATTACAAGACAGTTTCTATCTTGAAGGAGCTTGGAGTCTAACAGGAGAGACAGATCAATAAATGAGATATAAAAAGTAATTATTATATACCAGGATATATGAATAATAAAAGAATATACAAGATACACTAATATACAGTAGAGAACAGTATCTTTATTGGAGGAAAGGAAGTAATCAAGGAGATTTTACAAAAGAGGTGACCCCTGTCCAAAAAAAAAAAAAAAAGGAGAATATTCCAATCAGTGGGAAGGGCAAAGGCATAGAGACATGAGAAATTGAGGAGCATTTAGGGGAATGTAAGAGAGTAAATGGCAGGAGATAAAAGGTAAAATCAAATTTGCATTTTAGAAGACCTTTTTAGGAAGTTGAGAGAAAGGTGTATTAGTTGTGGAAGAGAAAAAATCGGTAAGATTAGTTATATTATTACTACAATTGTCAAAGTGAGGGATGCTGAAGAATTGAATAAATCAATAACAGAGGAAATGAAGAAAATCAATTAAGAGATATTTAAGCATATGATCTAAAAAAGATCTTGACAGCCTTAAGAGTGGGCCTAATATAACAAGAAGAAATTAAATAAGTGAAAGTGTAAATTTAAAAAATCTAATTATTACAGAAATTTGATGCTGGGAGTGGAATGATCCAAGACAGACTGTTATAATAAAATGTGGTCAATATGGAATTAGTATTTCTTATCAGCTAGATGGATGGCAGTGAGAGATTCCTTTCCAAACGGATGATAAAATGCTAATATCCAGTGGTATATGCTGACAAAGGAGTTAATTAATTCATTGCCTATGGTTCCTTGGGTCTCAGAATTTGTGCCATTTGGACATAACCTCAGAGGTTGTCTCTCATGGTAGTGGATAACATACACTGAGAGGAACAAATGTCAAGCCAGGGCTGCCTTGCTCAAGGTAGAGAAGGAAATACAAGACTATCACGTAACCCTGGTGCAAGAAGAGCTTTCTTCCAACAGCTGGCACTTTGTGAGCCTTCCAGGTCACATGTGGGACCTGATCATACTCATGAGTAAATTGTGGTACCAGCCAAATTGTATTAATAGACAGTATTAAGGCTCTGATTGTCAAAGACTGGCAGCATGGTAATTTTATGGGGCTATCTGGAAGAAGTCCAAGAAGATGGAAATGCCCAATATCTAGAATGCCTCTTTAATATTCATGCTGCATCCCTTTCTCTTACTATACAAATGTGATAATCTTTTGTGAGCCTGAGATTATGCACAAAAGAAGCATTCTTTTGCTACACCCAGACATGTGTATAAGAAGAGTGTGGGTACCAGCAATCAAGTTGAAGAATGAACCAGACATGTCTATCACAGAGATTGTTATACTCACAGCCCCTTCTAAGTGACATGGCCCTACCACAGTTTGTGAAGAATAGGATGCCCCAAAAGGTCCTATTCTGAATAACTAGACTCAATTCTCTATGCCTACCTAGGACCAGAGAAGGCCACCTGATCCAGTGAAGCAAAATTCATAGGCTGGTTAGTGACCTGTGGTGTCGATCGGTACCCCCAAATCTAACCAAACAAACAAAACCCAAAAACCAAACCAAAACCTAAACCAACTAACTGATGCCAAAATGTTGGCCTCTGTACCACCAGCACTGAATTAAATCTCGGAGACAGTTTTGGGTGAAGTGGAAAAGAATAGCTTTATTGCTTTGCCAGGCAAAGGGAGACACAGTGGGCTCCTGCCCTGAAAAACTATGTTCCAAACCTGGGAGGATTTGATGAGCAGTTTTACAGTAATGGTTCAAAGGTTACTGATAAGATTAGGGTGTGTGCAGGGCCTGCACTCCTTTAATCTCAGGTGGTCTTGAGGAGCTTCTCTGGTCCCTTTAATCTCGCCTCAGGTGGTTTCTTGCCTGCTCCTCCCTTGATTAGCGACTGTTCGAATCTTTCCCTTTTGAACTCAAGGAAGGTCATGGAGGCTGGAGGCTGGAGTCTGTTCCCTATGAACAAGAAATGGGGGACAGAAAGGCTTCTGTGCCCAGGAGCCCCACAGGGTCCTGCTCGGTTTTGTAACTTATCAACAACCAAAATCCCTGAGCTAATCATATTCTTGCTCCCAGGCATCTGAATTGGGAAAGGAAAAGACTGAGGCTGTGGGAATAAAACGTGAAAGGGCATGTAGAGGAAGGCCATAAAAACGTCAAACCATGAGGAAGAAGGTAGGGGCAGCTTGAAGTAGAAATGAATAAGCAGAAGCTGTGGGTAGGTAAAAAGATATACAGGGTAAAGGTAAGGAATGAACACTAGAGACAGAAGGAAGCAGACAGGAAGAAGGTAGGAAGCGTGTTAATGACATAATGCTAAATGATATGAGACAAGATAGACAAGCTTATGCAGTAGTGGTCCTAGATAGTGCTGCCTTGGATTCCAGATAAGTTTTTTATTTTTGTTTTTCTGCTCTAAGGTCTAGCTCTGCTAAGGTTTCTGCTCTTTTGTGGCCAGATTATTAGCTGTGTCTTAGGTCCTAGGCACACATGCTGCTACCGTAAAACCCCTATTAATTGAGGTAACTTAAATGAATTCCTGTTCCTCAAAACTGGAAGACTTTAAAGAGAATGAGTACAGAATTGAAAAGACTTGGTTCAGCAGCAAGCATTTCTAAAAAAGAGGTTTGAAAATTCTGAGCAAAAATGTTCCGTATGGGTCAATTAATTAGTTTGGTTATTCCTTCATTAACTGTCATTCTTTTATTCATTCGACAAATATTTATTGAGCACTTACTATGTACCAGGCAACGTTATGGGGTAGTAAGGATCTATCAGTGACTAAGTCAAAGTTTAATTCCAGTGAGGTAGAAGACCATAAGCAAGCCAACAATCGCACGGATAATGTATAATGTGTTAAGTGCCCCAAAAGCAGGATAAGGGAATGGAGGGTGATGGGTGTGAGTGGTGATTTTAGATAGTGTAGTTAGGGAAGGCTCTCAGAAGCAGCAATGACATTTGAATAGAGACTTTAATAGGATGTGTCCTGCAGTTGCTACAGCTAGCATATTGTTTTCATTTCAGATTGCCACACATTATATAGATATAATTATTAACATAATGTGTAAATATAAGTTGTAACTTTCTCAAATGAGTGAAAATGAGAGAAATCAGGAGAACAGTGAACCCAAAGCCATGTCATATGAAAAAAAAAAGTTCAAAATGTTGGCAATGTTGAGCCTGGAAGAGAGAGGGCGCTCAGGGGGAACGTGATAGATTTCTTCAAATTCTTTAAGGATTCTGTGGAAGAGACACTAGATTTATTCCGTTTGGACTGTAGGGTAGAAGTGACAGGGGATAGCAATCAGCTGATCAAAGATTAAGCAGGCTGGGTTTTTAGATATAGGAAGATGGACCACTTGACAGTGTTACTATGGAGGGAATAAGAGTGTCAGATGAATGGTTAGAATTGATGGTCTTTAAGATCCTTTCTGAAAGTCTTTGATTCTATGACTTTAATAATGATGAAATTATTACCTCACAAAACATCCCATTCTGTGGCCTTTTCACTGCAGACAGAGAATGGGATGTGAATGAGACAGCCAACTCCAAGAAAGGTGGGTAGAATCCCATGGATCTATTCCCCAATTTATTACCAAATGTTTGGTTTCCTAAGCAATTCACTAGTTGAATCCTTCACAAAACCTGGGAAATTTTTCTTCCATTTACTACAAACGGCTAGTGGGCAAGCTTAATTGATTACTTAGGAAACTGACCTAACTTTGTACAAATCGTCTGGCTGTGAAACCAACAGGTATTAGCCCACCCAGGGAACTGTTTTCTCTTCTTTGGGTTTCTGCATCCCTACTTCCCTCTTCGGCAGGTTTTGCTGCATGATTTTAGGGGAATGGGAGCTTAGCCCAGGAGCTTAGGTCAGTAAGTCCAGGAGACTCAGCTAACTCCCTCACTTACTCTTCTTCCCTTTGCTGCAGGAAAGTCATCAGCACAAGCCCACTGAGAACTTCTTCCTACCTCTGATGTATCAGAAAAAAAAGTTAAGATCTGGGCTGAAACCAGTCTTCCCTGTGACACTGCTGGAGGACCCTAAATCCAAGAGAGAACAATGGTTTAGGTGAAGTCCTGGCTCTTTCTTACCTTTTCCTTATTCGTGTCACTATCTCTTTTCAATATGATTTAACAAACACTTTTCGGTTGTACGGAATGTGGACAACTGTGTAATAATAGGACAGCTTCCCTACATGATCCCCAACCACACTTCTACCTTAGCAACAGAGAAACAGTAATGCAAAACTAAAGTTTTTCACAAGAATGATTTTCAAGAGTGAAGACAAGTATTCAAAGGTCCATGCTTTGAGGAAACAACAACAAAAAATTTCTCTTGGTGCCTGTTAAGGGTTGTGATATAGGAACAATTTGCTATGTATGAGATTTGATTTGAAACTGGTTATAGGAGCAGCTTATATCTTGTTTAGAGAGGAGAGAGGAGATTCTGGAGTTCCCTCATAGGTTTACAATGCTAGGTTCTAGAAGCATCCCTTCCACTGAACAATACTCCCGCTCTGTACCAATGAACACCCTCAAATCCTACGGTCCTTTCTTCTCCTCCAGAATCTGAGAATGCAGTGAGTGGTTCCATTAATCCCTCACCCTAGGATCTACTAAATGAACTTTCTTTGTTAAGGTTTTCCACGGACGAGGATTTCAAGAGTGAAGGGAAGTATTCAAAGGTCTGTGCTTTGAGAAAACAGAAAAAAATGTACCCTCAGCTCAACTTTGCTCCAGTCTGTAAAAGAGATCTGAGGAGTGACGGTAAGGTCCTCTCTATCAAAACAATGGTTTATGGGATGGAGCTGTGGGCAGGAGGGACAAACTATGGGGACGAGAGATAAGGGCAAATCTCTCCTGGAGGTTCTGGAGGCTAGTTTTCCTTTTAGCATGGAAGCCAAGAACTGATAGAGGCCCAAGTGGTGCTAGGCTTTCCACCCTGTTTCAATCCTCACATTTCAAGAAAACTCTAGCATAGTGTTTTCCAAACTACATCACCTACCACTTTACTAGTTTTGGTCAATGAGTTATTTGCCCTGTTATTTACTTAATGTTTTTCTTTCAAATTATTTTTTTGTCCTAATTAATACTATATCATTGCCATCATGGGTTTGATATACTAATCACATGGGTTTTTTTTCTCTTATACAATTCTCTCAAACATTTAATCAAATTCATAATAATTACATTTTAAAAACTAATTTATTTTGGCTGTGTAGGGTCTTCGTTGCTGAGTGTGGGCTTTCACTAGTTGCGGCGAGCGTGGGGCTACTCTTCGTTGCGGTGTGAGGGCTCCTCCTTGCGGTGGCTTCTCTTGTCACGGAGCACGGGCTCTAGGCGCGCAGGCTTCAGTAGTTGTGGCACGAGGGCTCAGTAGTTGTGGCTTGCGGGCTCTAGAGCACAGGCTTAGTAGTTGTGGTGAACGGGCTTAGTTGCTCCGCGGCATGTGGGATCTTCCCAGACCAGGGATCGAACCCATGTCCCCTGCATTGGCAGGCGGATTCTCAACCATTGCGCCACCAGGGAAGTCCCATAATAATTAAAATTTTAAATGTTTATCTAAGTATCACCTAAAACTACCCAGTGGTACGCATATCACACTTCGAGGAAAACTGTTCTAGAAGGGCCAAAGGATAAGCTATGCGTCTCAGAGGTCCATGAGTCTCTTTGGGGTTGAGGCAGGACATGGCGTGGAAGAGGTTTGGGATAAGGTTGTAAGGAAGGGGTACAACAAAAACGCTCCTCACAAATTGTCATTCATTTAGCAACATTTATGGGGCACTTACTCGTGTTGGATATTTATCAAGCACCAATAATAATAGCACTTTCCATATGTAAGACATATGGATGGGCCAGGTCATGAAGGGCTTTGTATATTTGTATAAATAAGGGCTTAGGTTTTATCCAGCAGGCGGTTGGGACCCACTGAAAAATTTCAGAGCACTGAACACACATTTGTGTATTAGAAGTATAATCGATGGCTCCCCAGACTTCACCAGCCTATGGCTCCAAGATAAGGTTCATTTCTCCTACAGGACTGCTCTCCTCGAGCAGTTTCTGGAACTCCCTAAGGTATGCTTCCCTGTTCTACAAGGCCATCCTAGCGATTGCCAGCCATCCTCAGCTCAAACAGTCACAGTTCCAGAGGTATGAGGTCATATCGTACTATCCCTTACCTGGCTTCTTCAAGTGTCTCTGCTCCTTCTGTACCTATCTGCCACACCACCTGACATCCCTCCTGCCTCTCTTAACTCCCCATATACAGCTAAAACCAAGCTGTGATATTAAATAACACTTCATAGATGTGAAGAAAAATTAAAGGCTGGCAGAGAGTCATTTATCTTGCTTTAAAAGGGGACACTGTTAGGCTCAGCCTCAACCCCCCCTCAGTCCCTTCATACTCCCCAACAGGCCCCCAGCACATTATCCATTCTTGGGAGTCTCTTGGCTTACCAGCACTGTCTCTGCCTAGGCTCCTAATACCCTTGGCCCAAGGAAGGGGAAAAGGTAGCTCCTTCCCCTAAGCCTGTTTATTTTCAGCCCCCAGAATAAATCAGTAGGAACATCTATTTCCTTCAAGGGAAACTCCACATGGAAAGCAAGCTTTGAGCTTTATAAGCCAGATAAGGCAAACATAAAATAGTACATTTAGTCAGAGCTAAATCTTAAATGATACCATACGCAGGATATCAGCAGTTCAGCTTAAATCTATATTGGAAGGAAGAATTTCTCCAGTCTAGAATCTAATCTAGATTAGAATTTCTCTGATTTTTCAAGGGCATGATTCTGTTAAGGTATCCCAGTTTACATTTCTAAACAGAACACTTAACATCTCAGTCTGCAGCATTTATTAGAATTATGGTGACTTTACAGTTTCCCTCAAGAAAAATGAGTGGATATATACTTATGTATCTAAAGGGCCCATTATTGTGCTTTTCCTAAACAAAGACAATCCACTGTGAAGTTGAAACAGTGTCTCTACTTCACGTAAAAGAGAACCTAGCAACTCCTCCTTCCATCAATAATTTTCCATGTTTACCAGGCATCCAAATAAAGAAAGATTACACAGAGAATTGCTTGCTTGGTAAAAGATTACCAGGCCATGAAGGCTGGTTAGGAGACTGTCCAAGAAACAAACAGATAGGACCTGAATTAAGGTGACAGCAGTAGGAATAAGAAAACAAACTTTTTTTTTTTTTGCGGTACGCGGGCCTCTCACTGTTGTGGCCTCTCCCGTTGCGGAGCACAGGCTCCGGACGCGCAGGCTCAGCGGCCATGGCTCACGGGTCCAGCCGCTTCGCGGCACGTGGTATCTTCCCGGACCGGGGCACGAACCCGTGTCCCCTGCATCGGCAGGCGGACTCTCAACCACTGCGCCACCAGGGAAGCCCAAGAAAACAAATTTAAGGGATATTTACAAGGCATAATACTTCAAAATGGGGGGGGGGGAGGGATGGGAGCAAGAAGAGCCCACAACGGAGGCGTCCAAGAAGGGCATAAGTTGAAAGAGATTCTGGAAAAAGTGATGACAGTGAAGCCAAAGGTAGAAACAGTTTCTTAGTTACACTCTCGGACAGGAGAACTGAAAAGGCTAAGAGGAACATGAATATACAAGTGAAAGTTCCTTCACTTAGTTAAGCGTTATGTAAGCGTCAAAATGGCCACAGATGGAATCGTTCGAAAGGGGTGGGATTAAATAGGGAAGACCCTAAACTGGTGGGTGTTGATGAAGGGAAGAATTATAAAGAAGGTTGGAATGGTAGTCCGTGGTCCAAAACCTATCCTCTTGCTCAGAGTAAAGAGCAGCTTTCTCGGCCCTCCGAGCGGATCTCTTTTTACGTCTCACATTAAGTGTCCTAAACCTCTGGAAATCCACATTCACGAAGGTGCCCTGTGCTTTGTTGCAGTCTCCAAGAAGTCAGGGAGCTACCTGCCAACTTCCCAGATGATTTGGGAACCATTAACCCTTTCATCACTCCTGGAGGAGAAGCCCACCAGAACCGCGCCAGGAGAGAGCGCGTTCCGCAACGGAAGGGCCCAGCAGTGGATTATAAAAAACGCCAGTGTCATTAAATGAAAACAAGCCCTACATGCCCCTCGCCTCTCTCCAGAGACTGAGCGGCCTGGAGAAGTCGCCATTTAGGGCGTGCCAACCAAATAAAATCTTATTCTGCCCTCTCCGGGCGTGGGCTGCCGGGTCGCTTGCAGGGTGGGCCGTGGTGAGCCCCCTGCAGCGACCTGTCACCGTAGGGGCGGGGACGCGGCCCCGGGGAGCCCACCCTTGGCCCCGCCTCCTCCCGGCTTGAGGAGGAAGAGAGGGCGTGGCCACGTCCCCTGGGGCTGAGAGCGGTCGGCTACGGCCGGGGAGGGCGGGCCTTCTCTCCGAGTGACGGGACCGCGGCCCAACCGGCGCCAGAGCACGGGGCCGACCTTCCTGCAGCTTCTTCCGCTTGCTGGCTGCGGCGCCTGGGACGGTGGCGGTGGGCTTGGGCGCTGGGAAGTCGTCCAAGATGATTAAAAAATTCGACAAGAAGGACGAGGAGTCTGGTACGCGCGGGGCGTCTGACGCCCACCCTCAGCCGCGGGGCCCCCTTCACCTGCCCGCCGCCACCTGCTCTCGGGGACTGCGGACCTGGGGGCGTGGGCGCCGGTGTGCCGGCGGGCCGGAGTTGGAGCCCAGCCCCTCCTCCGACCCACTCCTCTCCAGCCGGGGGCCTGCCCCTAGCCCCTCCCCCGGGCGCCGGAGCCTCCCCTCAAGTCGCGCGCGAGCGCCCGGGCGCTCGCGCGCAGCCTCGGGCTGCTCGGCGGCCCCGCCCCCAGCCCCCCTCCTCCGGCTCAGCTCCTCGGAGCCACCTGCTCCAGTTCGCCAGGGCTGGGCTGCCCACCAGAGTCCGGCCCATGGCAGGTGGCGGAGGTAGTGAGTGTGCGCTTGCGAGAGGCGGGGTGGGGTGGGGTGCTGGTAGTGCAAGGCCCACGGTGGGTCTGGGATTCACGGGACTGAGTGTGTTTGTGAACTTTGTGGTGTCTGTACCTTGCAGTCTCCCCGGGGACCTCTGCTTTGTCCACTTCCGTGCGGGCAAGCCTGCTCCGTGGTACCTAGCTCGTTTAATACTCAAGCATCCAAAAGTGAGTTGCATCTTGATAGCCGTCTTTGGTCCAGAGTAAATGAGGAAGATGCCAAGTCACCTCAAAAAACAAAAAGAAACAACCCCCCCCCCCAAACCCTCAGTGATTGATAGCTGCTCTAAGTGTGGTCGAGGGTTGGGTTAGTAAACCTCTGTGGCCCCTTCCAGCTTGACGTGTATCTAATTCTCTGATAAACTCCTCACAGTAAATGTTAGAAACACATAAAATAGTGCTTTCCTTTAGGGAAATCCAAAGGACCCTACCACAGTCTCATTAATTTTAGTTGTATGGACATGACAGATATTTCTAACATTCATGTAAAAAGAAGGCAGGGAAAGAATACACTCATTTCAGGCAGGGTTTCTGCAAAAGAGAAGTACAGGATCTTACAGGATAGCAGACAGAGCTAGTGTCAGAAGGATTTTAATCAGTTTGTATGCATATTAGTAATGATTATCACTGTGAAATCCAAGTGGTCACTTCACTTGGGTGAGATTTCCCAAGCATTCAGTACCCTTCTGTAGAAAGTAAGTTTGTGTAGGACAACTATTAAAGACATTTTTTTCCCCCCGTAACATAGGTAGTGGCTCCAATCCTTTTCGGCATCTGGAGAAGAGTGCTGTCTTACAGGAGGTATGGCTTGGAAGTATAGTGTGTTTTTTTCTTTTCTATTCCATTTTAGAATGGGGGACAAAGAGCCCCAGAATGCTCTGATACAAAATAAGAATTAAGGAATGCAACTGAGTTCAAAGAATATATACTTGAGGGAAAAAGAAGAGGGGTTACTTGTCATAGGAGAGTCTAGAGCTTATAGAAATGCAAAAATATGTAGACTCTGTCACATGTTGAGAATTTTAAATAAAACACCAAGGAGGTGTTTAGTGCAAGGTTATTGAAGGAAGTTATAGATATTAAGCCTATTGTATTCAAATGATGTAGATAAATATTGTGATTCTTACTTAATAGATAAAGCCCACAAGTTGAAGTAGCAGACCTAAGGGAGTGAATAGTATAGAATGGAAAACCTAGGCCACATCTAATAATTTATTATATAACATAATAAGTTGAAAACTGTAAGCAACATTATTTGGATACTGTGATTAAAATGTATAATAGTCTTTATTTAAGTTGATTTTCTGTAGTCTGTGATAGCAAAGATAGAAAATATATATAGCAATGTTTTTTGTTTCCACAGGCTCGTATATTCAATGAAACGCCCATCAATCCAAGAAGATGTTTGCATATTCTTACAAAGATTCTTTACTTATTGAACCAGGTAAATTATTTTGATTTTCCTCAGATTTGTGTCCTGGGATAGAAATACATAACATGCAGTGAAGTACTTTCTGGCAAGTGTAATTATTTATTTTTTAAAAATTCACTTAATTTTAAAATTTACCGTGTTTGATTAACATAATAATATGTAAAATTTCTTGAGGACGAGGAGTATGACAGACACTTCTTTTTTATTCATGAGGTACCAAATCAGCTAAGCACATGGTAGGATCTCAACGTTGATTTGAATTTAACAAGTATTAGTTAATATTAAAACATGTTTTTTAGATATGTTCAGAAAATAAAAATATATTGCAAAATCTTACACAAATTTCAGATAGATATTTTATCCTTTTGGGGGGAGTATATTATATTACTATTTTAAAACTTTGATTTTAATATTCAAATTTTATACAGGCATACCTCATTTTATTATACTTTATTGCATTTTTTTTACAAATTGAAGGTTTGTGGCAACCCTGCATTGTTAGATGATGGTTAGCATTTTTTTTAGCAGTAAAGTATTTTTAAATTAAGGTATGTACATTGTTTTTTTTTCAACGTAATGCTGTTGCACAGTATAAACTACAGTATAGTGTAAACATAACTTTTATACGCACTGGGAAACCAAAATATTCCTGTGACGTGCTTTATTGCAGTATTCACTTTATTGCTGTGGTCTGGAACTGAACCCACAGTATCTGCAAGGTATGCCTGTATTTATTTTCCCTACTCCACCACTAGCAGTATGATTCTGTGCTTAATTGTTTTGTACCTTAATGTCTTTTTCTGTAAATGGGGATTATGCTAATACCTGTTTTATAAAGTTATAATGATTAAATGATACGATAAATGTGAAGTACTGAGAATAGTCCTGGACACATAGTAAACATTCAGGAATAGTTTTCATTCGGTCATATAGCATATATATTTATTATATACCTGCTGCGTTCTATGCACTGTTTTAGGCACTGGGGATGTAGCAGACAAAACCAACAAAAATATTTGCACTCATGAAACATAGATCCACTTGCACTTTTTTTTCTTTTTAAATTAATTAATTTATTTTTGTCTGCGTTGGGTCTTCGTTGCTGTGCACAGGCTTTCTCTAGTTGCAGCGAGCGAGGGCTGCTCTTCATTGTGGTGTGCGGGCTTCTCATTGTCGTGGCTTCTCTTGTTGAGGAACACAGGCTCCAGGCGCGCAGGCTTCAGTAGTTGTGGCGTGCTGACTCAGTAGTTGTGACGCGCGGGCTCTAGAGTGCAGGCTCAGAAGTTGTGGCGCACGGGCTTAGTTGCTCCGCGGCATGTGGGATCTTCCCAGACCAGGGATCGAACCTGTGTCCCCTCTATTGGCAGGCGGATTCTTAACAACTGCACCATCAGGGAAGTCCCCCACTTGCTCTTATCGTTATTTATTTAATTTTTTTTTCTTGTGTGTGGTTTTATTTTTTTGTTTGTTTCTTGTGTGTTTTTTTGTTTTTTTTTGCTTCAGACTAAAAAAGTCTCATGATTTTTAGTCTAGGGCCTTAGAAAATGTGAGTCTGTTTCTTAGACACACACACACACACACACACACACACACACACACACACACACACCCCCACACCCACACACACACACACACCCCCCCCACCTCAGGTGGTTTACATATGGTGCTTAGAAGACTGTGGTTTCCAATCTGAATTCCATGAGAATATTTTTACTTTACTATACTTCATGACTGAAGACCTCATCCAGAGACATGAAGTTTTGTAGCTTGCAAATGGAGGCAGAGCAACAAGAACATGCTTTTAAATAAAATATATCTATTCACAAACATATATTCTCATGTGGTATTATATTAGAAACATTTAATGCAAAGTCAGTTTGATTTAACTTTTCATAGCATATATTGTGTCCAAGTTGGGGAACTCCAGTCTATAAGCAGAATTTTGAGTAGTTAAAGTTGGTTCAGAGTAGCATGTATTTTTACATTGACCAATACTGCTTTGATGGGCAACTCATGTTGAAACATATAATTATCTTGATAAGGAAGTTACCCACACAGTCTGATAAACACAGTCAACTAGGTGAACAGATTTGGGAACTTTAGCTTTATCTTTTGCCTAGTTCTTGGTAGTGCTTTATGGAAAAATACTTCTAAGTTTCTACTAGAGTTGACATATCCGTATATTCTCTGAGTTTCAAGTCAAAAAGTAGGGACTTAGGATTTACTGTACTAGTATGACTGACAAATAGATGGGCGTCTGTATGTTCTCTAAATATGAAAGAAAGTAAGGGAAATGTCTTGATGATGAGCAAGCTGGGTACTCTGACTTAAGTAATTGTAAACTCTTATACTTTGTCTTTCATCCTAAACTTTCAGGGTTTTTCATCAAAATTTGTTTATTCTTACACCTATGACAAATAGATTGACTAGTTATATTTTTTATGAGAGCTGAAGCCCTGAAAAGTGATTGAGCCCAACATATTATATAGGATTGTTTTTACTGAAGAAGTTAACTATTGAAATGGTAATGTTTCAGGTGGTCTGTGGTCTGCAGTGTTTTGACTATTAATAAAATATTGGGTTGGCCAAAAAGTTTGTTTGGGTTTTTCTGTTACATCTTATAGAAAAACCCAAACGAACTTTTTGGCCAACCCAATAGGTTATCTAACACCTCGCTACTCAGAAATATGTGGTTCCCAGATCAGCAGCATTCGCATCACTGGGAGCCAATTAGAAATGGAAAATTTTAGGGTTCACACCAGAGCCACTGAATCAGAATCTGCATTTTGGGAAGATCCTCTGATGATTTGTTAAGCACGTTGAAGTTCTGACCCAAAGCATGTTTTTAGGGGCTTGAGCCAGTGTCTTGAGATGTATTAGCAGCCCTATAAGCCTTACTTTTATATAACTAATCTGCTGCCCTTTTGGTTGGTCCCTTTTTACCATGTTTTCTGGGATTCCTAATAGATAGTTCTTTACAGTTTAATATTTATTATGCTCCTATGATATTGTCAGGCATTGGATTATAGAAATGTAGAAGGTATGATCTCTGCTCTTAGGCAGTGTAACAATAACATCCTGTTCTGATAAGGAAGTCAATTTACTATCATTTTCTATCTCCTTGTAAATCACAGTTCTTCAGGGAATTTAAAATAGTTCCTGCTAAAAAGTTAGATACCACTGTTCTAGAACTTTCATAAAAGCATGGTGTATGATAATGGATTATTTTAAATAAGGAATGGATAAATGGCTATGTAGGTTTATAAATTAAAAGCCAGAAAAATAGCAAAGAGGCACAATGTTTATACAGAGAGTTTTTCCTGAGTTCTAAAAGATCTTTGCAGAAATAAATGGAAAGTCCTTAATTTTTGTTGAGTTTAAGAAATTGTTTTAATTTAAACTTAATTTAAATTACTTAGGGTGAACACTTTGGAACTACGGAAGCCACAGAAGCCTTCTTTGCAATGACTCGATTGTTTCAATCTAATGATGTAAGTCTTTTTTTTTTTTTAATTCTTTTAGGCTAAAAAAAGCTCCTTTTATCTGTTTTCCTTGGGGGAACTTAGAGTGCTCCAAATTAGGGAAAGTTGCTTGAAATGTTTAAAATTACTTAAAAATTTTCTCTTCATAAAATTTATAAATGTTCATTAAAGGACATATGAAAATGAAAGAATGAAAGTATATAGTTCAAAGCTGTTCACTCACAGATCTACCATCTGTGCAGTCATGAAGACCGCTAATATCCAGCTTCTGGCGTGACACTGCGGAGGTGGACTGGTATAGAAGTCAGAGGACATAGCTATCACATCTCTAAGTTCTTAGTCAAGTTTCTTGTGGGCCTGGGGTTGCTGTTGGCAGATGAGAAGACGCGCTGGATGCAGAGTGGGGAAGGGACATGGAGTAGGGAAGAAGAAGAGTGAGGACAGACTAAAGCTGCCAGCACCTCTGCATCTGTCTCTCATTACCTTCGACCACCCTGACTTTCAAGCATAATGTGTGCTTCACTTCTGTCTTCCAAATGTGGCACATATTTCCTTTTTGCCCAGCTCTGACTCAGAACCATCAGAGAAGGGGATTGTGGGACCTGTATTTCTCAGCTTTCTGTTAACATAAATTGGCCAAATTGTGCAGTTCTTTTGGTATGCATTGCATATCATCACAGGCCACATTTTGTGCCTGACCCCGAGGATTTTATAGGATTTGAGTCTGGTTATGTGTCTAGATAGTGAGCAGTTTGGGGATTAGGTCCTCAGGAACATCGGTGTCCCATGTAAGGCAACTATCTCAGGGAAAGTCAGTGCACATTCTTCAGGCAAATGGAGCCTAATTTCCTCAGACAGGGTATGAAGGACTGCTTCTGCTTGCCCAGGAGGCTTGGAGGAATTTAGAGGTTCAAGGTACTTCACTTCATCAGAATCTGCCCATATGTCCCCATTCTGATTTTCAGGGCCCCTCTCCTTGCCAATCATGGTCCTAACTTTAACATAAAATGGCTCACAGGGGGTAAATTGAATTTGCATTGTAATTCAGTCACCTGCAGGATATACTTTTCAGAAATCTCAGCCCTGTGTCCACATGGCATGAGGCTTTTTATTAAGGCATTATGGACGTTTTCTAGTCCCTGACATAGACCTTAAGCTGTGAATTCAAAACTCCGAGCTTAGCATTTTCTTTTACCTAGTTTGCCAGTGTACTTAGAAGGAACTAGCCCATTATACAACTCATTTTTACAAAAATGTTCTATGGCAGCAACTAGTTGATTACCCAAACCTTTGTCTTCTATAGTCCTTGATTATATTTGTCTGCAGGTGATGATTTAAGTATTTTGCCACAGCATGCCATGGATGACTAGTGTCCCCTTTACCACTGGAGACAGGGTCATTAATTCCTTTTATCAAGTCAGAAAAGCAATTTCAGATTCCTATCCTTAAGGCCCTATTTCCCTTTAATCACTTCCTGTACCAAAATTTGGGGTTCAATCAGGGAAGCAGAATTGCTGTGTTCATTATTGAATTATTTATTAGAGGAATTAAACTAGAAAACGAGGCATTTCAAGCTGCTGGAGAGTGCGGTCACGGAGAGGGACTATCATAAAAGTTGTGGAAGGCTGCTTCACGTGTCTTGTGGTAGGCCAGAGGCTGTCGCTGCTCACAGGGCTGGCAGTTGGGAAGAAGAGCTGGACGTGGAGCAGGGAAGAGGATGCAGAGCAGGGAAGAAATAGCGTGAGGACAAACTCGAAGCTTCTAGCACAGAGGTTGTATTAAGAGAAGAAGACATGAAGTAGTTTTCTAGGAAATGGATTGGGGAAATGTAGGATTGTTGGACAGGACGCATGGCCCCTTCAAGTTAGTGGTCATGAATTAAAGTATTCCCAGGTAGCATGGTGAATGTTTTTCTCCAGCTACAGGCTTCAGGTTAAGGCATGGAACAGTTAAAGATGGGGTTTAATCAAGATTGGGGTTTTGCCATGTTAGTAAGCAGAGGGAGGAACAAGGAAATTGAGTGATTGAAATATTGACTGTGGAGTCTGTGCTTGGTTAGGAGGCAAGTAAGAACGGGGGCTGATTGGGACAGTAAAGAGTTGATGGAATCAATGGCTTGTAGGTCATGATGGAGCGAAAGAGTTGAGTCAGGAGTGGTGGTTGGAGAGTGAATGCTTGGAAATGAAATACAAAAGGGGTACTGTTATTGAGTAATGACCAGGATATTTTATTTTTTTTTGTAGTGACTGAGGTTTAGTAACCATGTACAGCATGATGTGATTTGTTTTGATGGTCCCTTAGGCAGAGTATGGCATTAAGGATATGATTTTTTGTGGGGAAGATGAGGGGGTTTTGCCAGTGGCATGTGGAACTCCTTCCTTTCCCAGCCTTCCTTTACCAGAGGGTAATAATTATTTTGAGATTGGTATCCTCCTATGTTTATATATTATATCTGTTTGTATCCATAATATATACTTAGTATTTTTGTGTTTTAAAATATAATCTGAATGATGTCATCTTGATATTATTTTGCAATTTAAAAAATTAATGTTTTTGAGATCTGCCCACTTGCTACAAGTACTTTTACTTTATTCTGTTTTACTGCTGTATGGAATCCCAGTGTGTGAATATACAGTATTCTTATTTATTTATCCATTCTCCCATTGGTAGATCTATAAGTTGCTTCTACTTTTTTGCTATTACAAATGACATCACACATAATGTTTATGTACATGTCTTCTTGTGCACATAGAGAATTTTTCTGGGGTAGATACCTCTAAGTGGAATTTCTAGGTAATGCTATTTATACGATCTTGCCAAATTGATCTTAAAGGGTTGTACTAATTTACACTGTTTGCTTCCAAATCCTTACCTGCTCCAAATAATAATTTCTATTATCTGATCTAAATATTTGCCATTCACAAGAAGGTGATATGGCATCTCTTTGTGGTTTTAATTTGCATTGCCATATCACTGCCGAAATTGAAACTCTTTTCATATAGTTAATGGCCATTTTACTTTCCTCCTCTGTGAATTGTCTGTTTATATTCTTTGCTTATTTATATTCCATCTATTGATTTATAGGTTTAAAACTTTATTTTAGCCTTTAAAGAATCTGCTTTGTTTTTTTAATTTTAAAAATCAGCTTAAATATACAATAAAATTCACCAATTAAGTGTACAGTTGTGTTTTGACCAGTGTATAGAGTCATGGAACAATCACCACAGTCATGATATAGAAACTTTTCGTCACCCCAGAATGTGCCCCCATATTTCTTAGTTGTCTATCTCCTCCCTCAACCCCTAGTACCTGGCAATCACTGATTTACTTCCTGACAACATAGTTTTGCATTTTCTAGAATTTCATTTAGATTTAATCATATAGTATATAGTCATTTATGACTTTTATGTCTTGTTTCTTTCCCTTAGCTTTTGAGATTGATCCAAGTTTTTGTATGTATCAGTAGTTTGTTCATTTTTATTGCTGAGTAGTATTCCACTGTATGGAGGTAGTCTTTATTTATCCATTCACAAGTTAATGGATATTTGGGTTGTTTCCAGTTTACAGATATTATAAACAAAGCTGCTAAAAATATTCAAGTACAAGTCTTTGTGTGGACCTATGTTTTCATTTTCTTTGGTTAGTATCTAGAAGTGGCATTCTTGGGTTTGCATTTCCTGAATGATGAATGTATTAAGCATGTATTAAGCAAACATATGCTTATTTGCCATCCGTTTATCTTCTTTGGTGAAGTGTCTGTTGAAATCTTTTACCTTTTTTTTTAAAAAAAAATCAGGTTGTTTATCTTCTGCTTATTGAGTTGTAGGTGTTCTTTTTATTTTCTGAATACAAGACCATCATCAGATAGGTGTTTTGTAAATATTTTCTCCTTCCCAGATCCCAGTCTGTGGCTTGCCTTTTCATTCACTCACCACTGCATTCTTTTTCTTTTTTTTTTTAAGTATAATATACAAATGGTAAAATTCACGCTTTTTAGGGTATAGTTTTATGAGTTTTGACAAATGCATACAGTAGTATTATCATCACTGCAGTCAAGATTTAGAACATTTCCATCACTCCAAAAAGTTCCCTACTATATGATCTATTCCTCGCATCCTCAGGCCCAGGAAACCAGTAATCTCTTTTCTTTCCTTATAGTTTTGCCTTTCCAGGAAGTCATAAGAATGATATCATACTATATGAAGCCTTTTGAGTCTTCTTTTCAGGCACTTAGCATAATTCATCTGATATTTGTCCATGTTACTTTTTGTGTCAGTTTACTCCTTTTTATCTCATTGTAGTAATTTGTTGTATGGATGTACTCAGTTTATTTGTTCATTAGCTGAAGAGCATTTGGTTTGTTACCATTTTTTGGTGGTTATGAATAATGTTGCTATAAACATTCATGTATAAGTTTTTAAATGTAAGTTTTTATTTCTCTTGGGTAAATACCTAGGAGTGGAATTGCTGGGTCATATGATAGGTGTATATATGTTTAACTTTGTAAGAAACTGCCAACCCATTTTCCAAAGTGACAGTACCATTCCCCCCATTACTGTATGAAGCTTCTAGTAGCTCTGCATTCTAGCCAGCACTTGGTATTATATGTTTTTTGTTTGTTTGTTTATTTTTTAATTTTAGTCATTCTAATACGTATGTAGTAGTATCTCTTTGTAGTTTTAATTTGCATTTTCCTAATGACTAATAATCTCAAAATCTTTTTATGTGCTTTTGTTGCCTTCTATGTATCTTCCAAGATGAAGGATCTGTTCATATCTTTTGCCCAATTTTAATAATTTGGTTGTATATTTCCTTATTATTGAGTTTTGAAGGTCTTAATGTATTCTGGATAGAAGTTGTTTATCAGATGTTTCCCAAATATTTTCTCCTAGTCTGTGTCTTGTTTTTTCACTTTCTTAGTCTTTAACAGAGCAGAAGTTTTAAGTTTTGATGAAGTCCAGTTTATCATGGTTTTTTTTCCTGTTATGGATTGTGTTTTTGATGTGTATTATAGAAATCTTTGCCTAACCCAAGGTCATAGAGATTTTCTCCTATGCTTTTTCCCTAGGCATTTTGTAGTTTTTGTGTCTTAAATTGCTTTATGATCATTTTGAGTTAATTTTTGTACATGATATAAAGTGAGGGTTGAATTTCTTTTCATCTCCTTCCTCTTCCTCCACCACCCCCTCCTTTTCCTCCTCCTTTCTTTTCTCATCAAATTCTACTGGAGTAATTGCATACCAATATGGAGGGAGGAGGAGCAGGAAGAAATAATGATGATTGTGTTACAGTGGCACATTGGAACATTCTATTATTTTCATTGCCATATATATCTATTCTTATTCCAGTATCACACTGTCTTGATTACTGTAGCTTTATAGTAAGTTTTAAATCAGGTCGTGCATGTTTTCCTATTTTATTATTATTTTTTTCCTTTTCAAAGTTGTTTTGGCTCTTCTAAGTTCTTTGCATTCCTCTATGCATTTTAGAATCAACCTGTTCATTTCTATTAAAAAGGCCTGCTGGAATGTTGATGGTGATTGCATTGACTCTAAAGATCAATATGTTCAACTACAAGAAAATTTAAAACAAAGAGATCAATTTGAGGAGAATTGACATTATAACATTATTGAGTTTTCTACTCCATAGACATGGTATATATTTCCCTTTATTCAGGTCTCTAATTTCTGTCAGCAGTATTGTAGCTTTCAGCATAAAAGTCTTATACATATTTTGTGAACTTTATCCCTGAAGCAGTTAACATTTTTTATGCTATTGCATTTGTATTGTTTGTAGGTAGTCTATAGAGATTAAATTGATTTTTGTATATTGACCTGTTTCCTGTGATCTTGTTAAATTTATTTATTACTTCTAGGAGTATTTTGGGAGATTCCTTAGGATTTACTTTTTTCAGTCTGTATGCTTTTTTTTTTTTTTCCCGGTACGTGGGCCTCTCACTGTTGTGGCCTCTCCCGTTGCGGAGCACAGGCTCCGGACACGCAGGCTCAGCGACCATGGCTCACGGGCCCAGCCGCTCCGTGGCATGTGGGATCCTCCCGGACCGGGGCACGAACCCGTGTCCCCTGCATCGGCAGGCGGACTCTCAACCACTGTGCCACCAGGGAAGCCCTGTATGCTTTTTATTTGTTTATCTTACCTTTTTGTCTTCTTGCACTATTGTATAGTGTGAATAGAAGTGATGGTAGAGGACATCCTTGCTTTGTTCCTGATCTTAGAGGAAAGGTATTTAATCTTTCACCATTAAATGTGATGCTGGCTCCAAGTTTTTCATAAGTGACCTTTATCAGGTTGAGGAATTTCCTTTCTGTTCCTAGTTTGCTGGGAGATTTTTTTTTTCCATAAATGGGTATTGAATTTGGTCAAATGTCTTTTCTATATCCATTGAATTATTGTGGTTTTCCTTTTTTAGTATATTAATATGGTGAGATGCATTTATTTTCCTGGAAAATATAAAATCTTTGTTTTCTGTTTGTTAAAATTTGTTATGGATTTTGAGTCTGTGGTCATGAAATATATTTATGTATAGTTTTTTCTTGGGTTTTGTATTTGGGTAATGTTGGCTTCATAAAATGAATTGAGAAGTGGTTCTTCCTCCTCTGCTCTCTGGAAGAGTTTTTCTAGAATCATTATTAATTTTTCCTAAAATGTTTGATGGAGTTCACTATTGAAACCATCTTCATTGTAGGAAGGTTTTTGATAATTAACTACTTTAAAAGGAAATAGATATGCTGCTATTCAGATTATTTGTCTTCTTTTTTTTTTTTTTGCGGTATGTGGGCCTCTGACTGTTGTGGCCTCTCCCGTTGCGGAGCACAGGCTCCGGACGCAAGGCTCAGCGGCCATGGCTCACGGGCCTAGCCGCTCCACGGCATGTGGGATCTTCCCGGACCAGGGCACGAACCCGTGTCCCCTGCATCGGCAGGCGGACTCTCAACCACTGTGTCACCAGGGAAGCCCTATCTTGCTGTTTTAATTTGCCTTCCCCTGATGACATATAATGAGGAGCATCTTCTCATATACTTATTTGCCTTCTGTTTTTCTTCTTAAGTGAGGTATCTGTTAAGGTCTTTGGCCCATTTTAAAATTAGGTTGTTTTTCTTATTTTTGACTTTTAAGAGGTTTTTCTGTTTTTTGGGGGGTTTTGGGGTGTATTTTGGATAACAGTCCTTTCTCAGTTATGTGTTCTGTAAATATTTTTCCCAGTCTGTGTTATCTTCTCATCCTCTTGACATTGTCTTTTGCAGAGCAGAAGTTTTTAATTGTAATAAAGGCTGACTTATCAATTATTTCTTTCATGGATGATGCCTTTGGCGTTGTATCTAAAAAGTTATCACCATACTCAACATCATCTAGGTTTTCTTCTAGGAGTTTTATAGTTTTGCATTTTACAGTTAGGTCTGTGGTCGATTTTGAGTTAATTTTTGTGAAGAGTGTAAGGTCTGCGTCTAGATTCATCTTTTTGGCATGCGGATATCCAGTTGTTCTGGCACCATTTGTTGAGGAGACTATCTTTACTCCATTGTATTGCCTTTGCTCCTTTGTCAAAGATCAGTTTACTGTATGTATGTGGGTATATTTCTGGGTTGTCTTTCCTGTTCCATTGATAAATTTGTCCATTCTTACGCCAATACCATTCTGTCTTGTTAGTGTTTACTGCTTTCTTTTTTTTTCTACTCTTCATTCCTTACTGTATTTCTGAGTTATTATCTAGAATAATTTTCCCTGTGCCTGAAGAATATACCTTCTAGAATCCCATCTTTTGTAGACTTTAGATATTTTATCCTATGCAAGACCCTGGGCTTACACTTCTGTGGCTATGAGTTGTGTGTTTTTCCATTTTGGGCACCTGTGAATTTCCCTTCATTTTCCCTTGGCTGTGTATTAAAATTTTTTTGTTCCTGTTTTATTCAGCATTTCTGTGTATTTGTTTAGGCAGTATAGTTGTTAAAAACACATCTTTGTCAACACTACATTGTCACTCTTTAATTTTAGCCAATTTGGTGGGTGTGAGGTGGTATATGAAATGTGGTTTTAATTTGTATTTCCCCAGTGACTAACAGTGTTGAGCCTCCATTTTTTGTGCTTTAGCTAAATTTTTTTGTATCTCCAGTTTTATTCTGCTTCATGGTAGATTTTTGCTTGGGGGGGGGAGTGTAAATTTTCTTCTGCTCTGAAGTTTTGATTGTCATTTTTTTTGCTTTCTTCTCATAGTAGCTTCATATGGATGTGATATGCCTCATTATCTGCCCCCATGCTGCCTTTCTCATTCTGGGGTGATTTTTTTCTCTGTTTAATCACCATGAGAATCCTCACTCTGTTCTGCCTGTTCCTTAATGGGCTCAGTAGTCTCCAACAGATCCTTTGTACAGCTTGGACT
Organism: Tursiops truncatus; assembly: GCF_011762595.2. Lineage (NCBI taxonomy): Eukaryota > Metazoa > Chordata > Mammalia > Artiodactyla > Delphinidae > Tursiops > Tursiops truncatus. Next base: position 83,652,258 of record NC_047042.1, on the reverse strand, counting down.
CTGGAGCTGGGTCTGATGTATTTGAGTTTCACTACTTATAAGAAATATGAAGTTACTTGGTAGAGAATGAGGCTAGACAGGCTAGAGGAACCAAGGCTTTGAGCATTGAGTATGAGTGTTTATGAATAAAATCAGAGATCCAGGTGAGGAGAAAGGGTGGGCGAAAATTTGTTTAACACTTCTTTTGGATCCAGGTATCCATCTAGAAATCTTGATAATTGAAAATAGTAGTTGTACAACCACAAATACCTTAAGAAAAAATATGCTGAACTGAGGAAAACACAGAGTCTGCATGTCTCTCTGTATATATTTTTAAAGAATTTAAAAAATACATTTTCTAGGACAAGCCTTTAGCACCTTGAAAAACCTGTCTTTGGACTCACATTGTCACAGTCACAGTTTGGGTCCTTCTGTATAAAGATCCATGTAATTAACTGAATTTTTGAATTTTCATCTAGGTGTCTTCTACTGTTAGTGCATCAATTACTTGTGTTTAGGAAATACTAGAATTTTGAATATTTTCTCATCCAGGCCTTTTTTTTTTTTTTTTTTGCGGTACACGGGCCTCTCACTGTTGTGACCTCTCCTGTTGCGGAGCACAGGCTCCGGACGCGCAGGCTCAGCGGCCGTGGCTCACGGGCCTAGCAGCTCCGTGGCATGTGGGATCTTCCTGGACTGGGGCACGAACCCGTGTCCCCTGCATCGGCAGGCAGACTCAACCTCTGCGCCACCAGGGAAGCCCGAGAATCTTTTTAAGAATAGCTTTCTAAATATATTGACTTGGGGCCCTCACTTCAAACAGTTTAAAAAACCATTTCCTTATGAATAACCTTTTGCCTTTTATAAATAATTTTTCAGCAAACATTGAGAAGAATGTGCTACCTTACTATCAAAGAAATGGCTACCATCTCTGAGGATGTCATAATTGTGACAAGCAGGTATGTGAATAGTTAAAACCTACGATGTGATTCTTACATATTTAGTGGAGTATTTGTTGTTCTCTTTCTGTTAATTTTACTTTTTGACTGTAAGAAAGCCAGTAGGAATTGAAAAGAACATAATGTCTTAAAGCATTCTTTTCTAAAATGTGGTTGTCATGTGAAAACCATCTCTGTTTAATAAAGCTGAGAAAGAAGTCACAAAGGATAATACTAATAGATTTGATTACATTTTAAAATGTCATAAAAATATATAAACAAAACTAAAAAGTAAATGATACATTGAAATAAAATATTTATTAAAAAAATTTTATTTTATATTAGAGTATAGTTGATTTATGAAAAAATATAACAAGTACATCAAAAGGCTAACATCTATAATATATAAAGAACTCTTATACTTCAAAAAACTCCAAGTGATACTTCATAAAATAATCAATATAAAGGATCTAAATATCTTTAAATAGTCATTCTCACTAGTAACCAAAAAATGTAATTAAAAATTCAACAATGAGTTACAATATTTTTTTGTTTTGTTTTTTGTGCTTTTTAAATTCAATTTATTTAAACTTAAAAAAAAACAAACCCCAAAACAGCTCCCCCATTTCTCCCACTCCCCCAGTCCCTGCCTCTGGGAAACCACTAGTCTGATCTCTGTATCTCTGTATCTATGAGCCTGGTTTTATGTATTTACTTATTTATTTAGATTCCACATATAAAAGAGATCATATGGTATTTGTCTCTCTCTGTCCGACTTATTTCACTTAGCATAATGCTCTCAAGGTCCGTACATGTTGTCACAAATGTCAAGATTTCATTCTTTTTTAATGGCCGAATAATATTCCAATGCATATATGTACCCCAATTTCTTTATCCATTCATCTGTTGATGGACACTTAGGTTGTTTCCATATCTTGGCTAATGTAAATAATGCTGCAGTGAACATGGGAGTGCATATATCTTTTTGAATTAATGTTTTCTTCAGATAAATACCCAGAAATGGAATTGCTGGATCACATGGTAGTTCTATTTTAATATTTTGAGGAACCTCCATACTGTTTTCCATAGTGGCTGTACCAATTTACATTCCCACCAACAGTGCAGAGGGTTCCCTTTTCTTCATGTCCTAAACAACACTTGCTGCTTCTATCTTTTTGATAGTAGCCATTCTAACAGGTGTGAGGTGATAGCTCATTGTGATTTTGATTTACATTTTCCTGATGATTAATGATGTAGAGCATCTTCTCATGTACTTGTTGGCCATCTGTATGTCTTCTTTGGAAAAATGTCTGTTCACATCTGCCCATTTTCAATCAGATTGTTTGTTTTTTTTGCTATTGAGTTTATGAGTTCTTTATAAATTTTGAAAAATTATAATATTTTGCCAGTCAAATTGGCAAAAAAGAAAAAAGGCAGTCAGTACTTGTAAGGGATATTGATATTCTTGTATACAGGAGGTAGAATAATAAATTGATTCAGTCTTTTTAGAAAGCAGCGTGGCAGCATTTGTTGAATGTTTGAAAGGGTTTATCCCTTTGATCCAGTAATTCCACATCTATGGAATTATCCACAGAAAACAATCAGAGATAGCACAGAAATATTTATATACAATGATGCTTATTGCAACACTGTTTACACTAGCAAAAAGGAAAAAACAACTTGAATGTCTGACATTGTTAAAAATGATCTAATTAATCATGTTTTAGTCATATTATGAAATATTTTAATTTTTTGAATATATTTTTGAGACATCTTTAATGATATGGAAAAGTCTTCAATAAAGTGCTAAATGAAAGTTGGATTCAAGTCTGTGTATTCCCTGTAGTCTCTTTTAAAAATATTCTAAGTATGCATATAAAAATATATGATTGGATATACACTGATATATTACCAGTAAGTTATCTCTGGGTGTTTGGAATTGTGGCTATTTATTTTCTTTAAACTTTTGATAATTTCCAAATGTCCTAGAATGAGTATGTATAATTCAGAGTCCTAAGATATATAACAAATGTTATTTAGAAAATAGTTACTAACAGTTATTAATATATAGTTGTAGTTAATAGTTACTAATTATAACTCATTCAAGTGAATCTGGTATTTGTACAAGAAAATAAGTTTTGGAGGAGGGTACTTACGTTTAACCAGCAGTTGTATTGAATGTAGTTTCATAATATTAGTAAAGCTTTCAGCTGAAAATAACACAAAGCCAGAATTAAATAGTAACAAACAAAATAAGCACAGAGTAGCTGGTGTTGGTTCAGTAGTTCAATAGTGTCAGGGCTGGTGTCTCTTAAATTCTTCGGGACGTCCTCACATTATTGCAAAATAAGATGCCTGAATTACTGGCAGTGCACCATTCAAGGTGGGAGGGGTACTGAGAAGGGGGCCAGAGAGAGCCAGTGCTGTCTGCCCCTTTTATCAGGTATGCAAAAGCTTTTCCCAAGGCAATTTTTAGATTTTATTTGGCACAACTGTGTTATGACTAACCTTAGGAGGCCAGGAAAGTGAGTATATAGCTTTTATAGCCCAAGGGGCAGGCTTGGGAGAAGGGAGGGGATTAAAAATGGGTATCGGATTAGTCAGCTAACAGTGTGTGGCACAAATACAAAACAAAAAAATCTTCACTTAGATTGCTAGATTCACTAAATATTGGAAAAATTAAAAATAGATTAATCAACTGTTGATTGAGGGTGTTTCGTTCCTTTGTTTAGCTGTTAATACTTCCATCTGAGTCCTGTTAGGCCGCTTTGAATCATGGTTTGCTTCTCGTTCCTTTTAAGTAATTAGTAGATGTAGTAGGCAGAATAATGCCCCCTCCACCCCCAAGATATCCCTGTCCTAATTCCTAGAACCTGTGAATATGTTACATTACATGGCAAAGGGGAATTAAAGTTGCTAATCAGCAGATAAGGAGAGTATCCTGGATTATCCAGGTGGGCCCAATATAAGGATAAGGGTCCTTAAAAGTAGAAGAGGGAGGCAGAAGAAAAGCGTCAGTAAAGAGATGTGATGATGGAAGCCGGTTCAGAGGGATGCACTGTTGTTGCTGGATTTGGAGATGGTGGAAGGGAGCCATAAGCCAAGGAATATGGGTGATGTCTGGAAGCTGGAAAAGGCAAGGAAATGGATTTACTCCTACAGCCTCCAGAAAGGAATGCCATGCTGCTGACACCTTGATTTTAGCCCAGTGAGACCTGTGTTGGACCTCACCTTACAGAACTGTAAGGTAAATAAATGAATGTTGTCTTAAGCCTCTAAGTCTGTTGTAATTTGTTACAGCAGCAATAGAAAACTAACAGATTTTTGCAGTATTTAAGTGTATCAAATCAATACATTGTATACCGTACAGTTACACAATGTTATATGTCACGTATATCTCAAAACTAGAACAAAAACCTAATAGAGACTTTGGTACCTGGAAGTGGGGTGCTGCTGTAACAAATACCTAAATATGTGGAAGTGGCTTTGTAATTGGGCAGTGAGCAGGTGCTGGAAGAGTTTTGGGGAACATGATAGAAAAAGCCTACACTGCCTTGAACAAACTGGTAGAAATATGGGCGTTAATGACTCTGCTAGACTTGGAAGTGAGGAGCAGGATAGAGAAAACATTTATCATACAGCATTGTGAACAGACTGTTGATAGAAATATGGACATTAAAGGTGTTGCTGGTGAGGGCTCAGAAGAAAATGAGGAAGGTATTAGAAACTGGAGGGAAGGGGATCCTTGTTATATTGTGGCAGAAAGCTTAGTGGCATTGTATCCTGCAGTTAGGTGGAAAGCAGGGCTTGTAAGCAATGAATTTGGATATTTAACTGAGATTTCCAAGCAGAATGTTGAGGTGTGGCTTGGTTTCTTTTTGCCACTTGTAGTAAAATTTGAGAGTAGGGTAATAAATTGAGGAGAGACCTGTTAAACATGAACCAGGAGATCTTGATAAATACCAAATCGTTATGTTGTACACCTGAAACTAATATAATGTTGTATGTCAATTACATCTCAAAAACAAAACAAAAATAAACCAGGAGTTGTTGATTTTGGAAATTGTCAGCCTACCAAAATGGCAAAGGATGCTAAAATCAAGAGATGTGTGTTGGGAAAGCCTTCTCTAGAGAAAAAATCAGAGTTACTCTACAGCCTTTTCCTGAAACCTCAGAAAGATTTAAAGGTCAGCGTATTCACTCACACAAAACACTGAGAGATGAAGGGTGTGACTCATAGATTCCCTCAGCATCTAAGCAGAAGCCAAAAATAGAGATGGGATTATCTAGGCAAGATCTGTGGAGGAGCCTCTTGTCTAGTGGAGTCTCTGTACGTATATGGTAGTCCCACAAGGCTCGTGAGAATCTTATACCAGCAGAAACACTGCCAGCTTGGACTGAAAGGAACAGAGAGGTGAAGTGAAAGAAGGCTATCAGAGCCCCAAAATTCTACAGGCAGGAAACAGGCTGATAAGACTCCTCAGCTTTAAACACAAGCTGCCCTTTATAAAAAGGAAGGATGGCTCGGAGGGCGGAGGCCCATAATGTAGAGCTGAGAACCATAGTGAATTCTGCCACGACTTGAAACCGCTTCCAGTTTGCCTGGCTGGATTTCAGAATTGCTTGGGAACAGTAACTTTTTTATCCTTCCATTTTCTCTTTTTGAACAGGAACGTCTGTATGTGTTATCCTATGGCAGTCCCATCTTTGTTTTTCAGAGCAGGGAACTTGTTTTTTAGTTTCACATGTCCATGCATGGAGAGGAATTTTGCCTCAGGATAAATTATACCCAATCTCACCCATCCCTGATTTAGATGATTTTTGATGATAAGATTGGGACTTTTGAGTTGGGTGAGATTTTGGAGTTTTTTTTTTTTTTTTTTTTTTTTGACTGTACCGCATGGCACGTGGGATCTTAGCTCCCCAACCAGGGATTGAACCTGTGCCCCCTGCATTGGAAGATGGAGTCTTAACCACTGGACTGCCAGGGAAGTCCTGAGATTTTGGACTTTGAGTTGATGCTATAATGTGTTGATTTGGGGGGGATCTTGGGATAGGGTGAATATTATCTTGCGTATGAGATGGATGCAGCCCTGCTGACACGATGATTTTAGCCCAGTGAGACCTAAGTTGGAATTCTAGCCCATAGAACTAACTGTAAGATAATAAATACATTTTTGTTGTTTTAAGCCACTAATTGTGGTCATTTGTTATAGCAGGAATAGAAAACTAATATATTAGATGACCATTCTACATACATAGACAATTGTGTTAGCTTGGTAAGAAATCATGGATATTGAGAAAACCTAAAGGCAGACACTTCACAAAAGAGTATATACAGATAGCCAATAAGCACATGGAAGTGTTCTCAATATTATTAGTCATCAAGGAAATGAAGATTGAAACCTCAGTGAGATACCTTTTCATACTCACTAAAACGGTTAAAATAGAAAAGCCTGACAGTACCCAAATCAACAAGCCTGCTCCAATACCAAGTATGGAACTTGGTGTATGGAACATTTGAAGCTTTCCTACATTGTAGGTGGGAATGTAGAATGAATGATACAACCACCACAGAAAAAGTTTGTCAGTTTCTTATAAAGTTAAATATATACCTACCCTGTGGCCAGTAATTCCACTGCTAAGTATTTACCCAAGAAAATGAAAATCTTTGGCCGCAAAAAAGACTGTATAAGAATTTCATAGCAGCTTTGTGGTAGCCCTAAACCAGAAACAACCCAAAAGTTCATCAACAGGAGAATGGTTAAACCAACTGTGTTATATTAATACAGTGGATCAATACTCAGCAATAAAAAGGAACAAATTGCTGTTTCAAGCAACAACACAGATACATTCCTAAAATAATATGCTGGAGCAAAAGAAAACACATGCTGGATGATTCTATTTATATAAATTCTAAGACCAGTCAAAACTCACTTGTGGTGACAGAAACCAGAAGTCTGGTAGGTTGGAGGAGACTGACTGGAAGTGGTCATGAGGGAACTTTCTGAGGTGATGGAAGTGTTCAGTATTTTATTTTGGGTAAAGGTTATATGAGTGATCACAATTGCCATCTAACTGAACACTTAAGCTGGCATTTTTATTGTATATAAATTACAACTCAGTTAACAAAAAGAAAAACATGAAGAGATTTAGTTAGTGGCTTAAGGATGGTCAAGTATATTGACAATCTGGTTATACTGTTCTACCCCTGTCTGATGAGACTCACCAGTGAAAAGCTGCATCTGAAGATTGCTTAGAATTCTGGAAATGAGTCCTGAGGAATGACCCATCACTCACATGGGGAGTAGCATGGGGGAATGGGTTTCAGTATGTGATTAGTTACATCCCTAGTCTCAGAAAATCAAAAGAACGTTCATAGGCCATGGTTTAGGAAGAAATAAAGGGGCTGTAGAAACGGCTGTCTGGCAGGCAGTTTTGATATCAGTTGTGGGAATAATGTGAGGATTTGGGCAGGGGGAGGATAATACTTAGCTTCCTGAGGGAACTAAGAAGCTAAGACCATCCACAGACTTGGTAAGAAACATTCAAACCTGAAACAACTTTTCTATTTGAATGGTGCTGCTGTCCCTGACGTTATGTCTGCCAGGACTTGGTGTAGAGCAAGAAAGGAAATGAGATACTATTCTAATCTGACTTAGCCACCACTGTAGTGAAACTTCTCTCTCAAAGATTTCCAGTAATCTCTTAATTGCAAAATCCCAAAGCTGATTTTTCGGTCTGTATTTTAATTGACCTCTCTCTTAGTTTTAATATGGTTAAACACTCCCTGAAGTTCTACCGTCTTTGGCTTTCAGAACCATAGTCCTGAATTTCCTCCCATCTCTGATTATTCCATTTTATTCTTCCACAGAAGTGGCTGTTTTATTCTGCCTGTCACCCTAAATATCGGCATTCCCTGGGGTTCACATCAATGCTTTTGCCATTTCCCAAACTCATCATGCTATTTGATACTCTGTATCACTGTACATGTTTCTCCCTGTGCCTGCATTTACCCTATTTCCTTTTCCACAAAGCTCAAACATCATTTTATGTATTGACTTTCCTGTTCTTGACAGGTTAGTCATTGTCTCTTCTGCTGTTCTTATAACACTTTGTTTTAACCTCTATTCTAGTGTTTAGTACATTGTGCTGTAATGATTTGTTTACATGTTTTTCTACCCACTGTACTGTTAGTTCCTTGAGAGCAAAAATTATATCATATATGACTTTGTAACATTAATTCTTAGAAAAGTGCCTTGCATGTATTAGACACACATTAAAAGTTTGTTTCATGAATTAAGCACAGGATAATCCATTTTCTCACTTCAGTTAAGGGGGCTGAAATCATAAGGATTATTTGTCTTTCTCAAGACAGCACTCACACATATGAAGGAGTGGAGAAATATGGGTGTATTAGTTGGGTTTCTCCAGACAAAAGAACTAATAGGATATATATAGATATATAGAAAGATTTATTATGAAGGATTGGCTCACGCAGTTATGGAGGCTAAGCCTCATAATCTGCTCTGTGTAAACTGGAGGCCGAGCAAAGCCAGTGGTATAGTTCCAGACCAGACCTGAAGGCCTGGGAACCAGGAGTCCTAATTTCCCAGGGCGGGAGAAGATGGACGTCCCAGCCCAAGCAGAGAGCAAATACTCCTCCCTCTGCCTTTTTATTCTATTCAAGCTCCTAACTGATTGCGTGATGCCCATTCCTATTGGTGAGGGTGATCTTCTTTATTCAGCTTGCTGATTCAAATGCCAGTCTTCTGGAAGCGCACTCATAGACACACCCAGAAATAGTGTTTGACCAGTTATCTGGGCATCCCTTAACTCGGTGAAGTTGACACAGAAAATTAACCATCGCTGTGGGTTTAATGGGAGTTGAGAAACCTTTCTGTGTCCTGCCTCTTTCCTGCCTCTTTCCTGCCCAGTCGCCAAGCAGACTGCCCTGATTTATTTGGATTCATACTTAATTCTCTTTTAAAATGAAATTGTGGAAAAATTTTGAGAGAAAATCATGAAAATGATGCCAAGTCATAAAACTCCTTTCTCCAAAGCCTAATGAAATGAACACCAGTGTGTAAAGGGGGAAGTCAGGGGACTTTTGATTCTAGCCAAGATGGAGTAAGGGGCAGGCCGTGTCTCCCAATGATCACAACAAAAACCTGTGGACAAAAGTACAGAAAGTGACTACCCGAGGCCTTTGAAAACTGAATAATAACAGTGAATTTGAGGAGAGAAAACAGTAATTAATGAATAACCAGTGTGGTAACAGTGAATTTCATGTTTATTTTTCCTCTTTATACCCCACATTTGACCCAAGAGCAGGCTAATGGGAGAACTGTACAGTGGGAGGAGTCAACAAAGGCAGAAGCCCATCTCTCTAGCCTGAGCACAAGTTAAAGAAAAGACCCCTGCAAGCTGGAGAGCATGGGGGAGAATCCTTGTTTGTTATTGTTATTTTGTTTACTTTCTGGTCCTGCCTTGAGGCCAGCCCTAGTTGTGGAACACTACTATGACGTGACAGCAGTATTTCAGACACCTGAAACCCTGAGATAAGACCTGTCTCTGAGAAAATGGGCCCCTGGCATGTGAAGAGTGGGGGGAAATCCACGTTACAGTTGACCCTTACAACAGGAGTTTTGAGCTGTGCAGGTCCACTTACACACGGATCCTGAGGAACCACATATAGGGAGAGCTGAATATAAGTTATATTCAGATTTTCGACTGCGTGGAGGGTTGGCACCCCTAACCCCTGCATTGTTCACGGGTCAACTGTATTCTTTTTTTCCTTCCTTCTTCTATCTCTTTTTCTTGAGCGCTTGCTTCCAAAGAATTGTGCAGTAGCATAGGGAGCTAAAACTCTGAGAGAATCTCATATTTCTGGTGAGAAGAACTGGGAGAAGGAGTCCTTGAGAGCCAGAGAGTGTGGGAGAAATGACATGCACAGAAGGCCACACAGAACTTGCGATCTGAAACTGCCTTGAGTGCTTGGTAAAACGAAAGTCAGCATTCCTCAGAGGCTTTTAACAGGACTCAGAGTCTCATGACATAGTATTCAGAATCTCCAGATACAATCCAAAATGAGTCAACCAGGAAAGTCTGACCAATTCTCAAGGGAAAAGATAATCAATAGATGCCAACCCGGTTATTATCTAGATGTTGGGATTATTAAAGACTTGAAAGCAGCTAGTACAACCATGCTCCATAAAGGTGAACACTCTTGAAATGAATAGAAGAGTAGAAATTCTCAGCAGAGAACTATATATATAGAAAAGAACCAACTGAAAATTTTAGAAATTACAAAGTACAATATGCAAAATAAAAAATTCATTGGCTGGGCTCAATAGTAGTATAGAGATGTCAGAGGAAAGCATCAGTGAACTTGAAAGTAATTCAGTAGAAATAATTCCAATTAAGAATAAAGAGAAAAAAGATGGAAAACAAAAATAAACAGCCCCACTGACCTATGGGACTGTATCAAAGGGTCTTACATTCGTGTCATTGGAGTCCCTGAAGAAGAGGAGAGAGGGATTGGTGCAGAAAATTTTTGAAGAAATTATAGCTGAAAACTTCCAAATTTGGGGAAAGACATAACTTTACAGATTCAAGGAGCTCAGTGAAGCATATGCAAGATAAACTCAAAGGAATCCACACCCAGATCATAAGGAAACTGCTGAAAACCAAAGATAAAGTATAACCCTTGAAAGCAGTTTGAGAAAAATGACTCATTACATATAAGGAAACTTCAGTTTAAAATACTGTGGGAGGACTTCCCTGGTGGCGCAGTGGATAAGACTTCACGCTCCCAATGCAGGGGGCCTGGGTTTGATCCCTGGTCGGGGAACTAGATCCCACACGCATGCTGCAGCTTAGAGTTTGCATGCCACAACTAAGGAGGCTGTGTGCTGCAACTAAAGAGCTGGCTAGCTGCAACTAAGGAGCCCACCTGCTGCAACTAAGGAGCCCACGTACTGCAACTAAGGAGCCGGCGAGCCTCAACTGAAGGAGCCCTGGAGCCGCAACGAAGGAGCCCACATGCTGCAACTAAGGAGTCCACCTGCCACAACTAAGACCTGGCGCAACCAAATAAATAAATAAATATTTTGAAAAAATACTGTGGATTTCTCATCAGAAAACACATTTCGGAAGATGGTGGAACACTGTCGTTTAAGTGCTGAAGCAAACGGAAATGACAACCCAGTATTCTCTATCCACAAAAAATATCTTTCAGGAGTGAAAGTGAAATAAAGACTCCTCAGATGAAGGTAAATCAAGAGTATTTGTCACCAGCAGACCTACTCTGAAGGAAATATTAAATGAAGTGTTTTAGGCTGAAGGGAAATGATACTACATCTTTGTAGTACTGAAAGAAAACAAAAAGCACAATTGTTAGCCCAGAATTCTGTGTCCAGCAAAAATAGCTTTCAAAAACAGTTGGCATAAAAGCAATTTCAGACATGAAAAAGCTTAAAGATTTAATCTGTAGCCTTTTTTTTTTCTTCTAAGGTCTATGGACCTAAATATAAAACCTAAAGCTACAAAACCTCTAAAAGAAAACATATGGAAAAATCCTTGTGACCTTGAATTAAGCAAAGATTTTTGAGATACAACGTCAAAAGCTTGATCCATAAAGAAAACAAAAAGACAAACCACAGGGTGGAAGAAAATACTTATAAATTATATATAATAAAGGACTCGTATCTAGGGCATATAAAGAGCTTTCAAAATTCAATAATGAGAAAACAATACAATAAAAAAAGTGTAAAATCTGTGAATAGACACCACTAAAGAAGACATATACATGGCAAATAAAGCAAATGAAAAGATGTTCAACCTTCTTAGTCATTAGGGAAATTCAGTTTAAAACCACAATGAGATACCACTATACATCTTTCAATTGACTAAAAATTAAATAGACTGACTTTAGCAAATATTACTAAGGATGAGGAGGAATTGGATCTCCGGTAGGAATGTAAAGTGGTGAAATCATGTTAGAAAACATTTTTGCAGTTTCTTAAAAAGTTAAACATGAACCTACCATAAGATGCAGTTCGTTCACTTCTAGATATTAACCCAGGTGAAACGAAGCAAAAGTTAAATGGAGGCTTTTGGGGTATAGAGATTTGGAAAGAGCATTATGTCCAATGTTTCCATGAAAAGGGGGCTGAACAAATAGCAAGTTCAGCAATTTATCTGAATCCTTTAGAGTGCTGACACTGATATCTCAGAGTAACCAACTGGCTCAAAACCTAAAGACAGACCAGAGCTTACAGCTTACCAGAGCTTGGACTGGGTTTGGTTTCTTGTTGCTCTTGTAACACGCAGTGCTCCCCAAGCTTGGCTTCAAATTCCTCTAGTGATACCCTATGTTTAGGTTGAGGGCTGGTGTGACAAACAGAGTTTTTTTTTTTTTTCAATGATTGCCCTCAGCTTTTGGTATTTTCTTCCCCCAGCCCCTCAGAGAGGGTTGTTCTCTTGCAGGTTACTTACTTATCCCTCAGTGCAGTGGGCTGGTAGGGATGGGAGGCTGTTCTTTGTTGTTCTAATTAAGGCTGTCTTAGGCAGGCACCCTGTTCCTGGATCTTAGGGTTGTGGCCTTCACTTCTGCACCCCCCCCCCAAAAAAAAAAAAAAGAATAGCCAGGAAATAACTGAAAAAGGGAAAACCGTGAGGAAGGACTAGCACTACCAGTCAGTGAAATACTAAGGCCTGTACAGTTACAACAGTGTGGTACTGACACGTGAATAGACAAAGAGACCAGTGGAGTAAAATTGTGTGATGACTGTGTAAAGTGTCAACTCGGCCGTGCTGATGTACATTTTTCAGAATTCTCTGATACAAATGGAAAGTACAGAATTAGACCCAAGGACACATGCAAACTTAGCATATGACAAAGGTGGCATCTCTAATCACTGGGGTAAGCATGTACTTTTTTTTTTTTTTGCGGTATGCGGGCCTCTCACCACTGCGGCCCCTCCTGCCACGGAGCACAGGCTCCGGACACACAGGCCCAGCGGCCACGGCCCACGGGCCCAGCCGCTCCACGGCATGTGGGACCCTCCTGGACCAGGGCACGAACCCGCATCCCCCGCATCAGCAGGTGGACTCCCAACCACTGTGCCACCAGGGAAGCCCCAGCATGTACTTTTTAATACATGTTTCTGGGACAACTGAGTAGCCACTTAGAAGAAGATAAAATTAGATCTGTATTTCACATCATATACATGAGTAAACTCTAAAAAGATAAGGAGTATAAATTTTAAAAAATGAAACCATACAAGTACTAGAAGAAAACATGAGTATATTCTTCTTTAACCTTGGTGTAGGGAAAAGTTTCATAATTATGACTAAAATCCAAAGGCAATAGAAAGGATTGATAAATTTGACTACATAATTTTTTTAAATTGCATGACCCAAACACCATAAAATATAGATAGAATAAACCAGGGGTTTGCAGTAGGGCCAAGTTGTGGTATAAACAGTTATTCTTAATTTATTGTCATGGTATCCTATGTGACATTGCCATTCATTTTATGGCAAAAGCGGAGTGATAGTGGGCTCGTGACTGGGAGGGAGATGAGTAGTTTTGTTATATTGTGCTTCACCTAGGAGCAGACAGCCTGATGCTATGATAAGATGGCCTATTGAATGCTCAGCTGAGGTAGTAGGTTGGAGGAAGGACTCTGTGAGGTTGGGGAATTCTCCTCCAAGATGCCATATATCCATTGAATCGATTGCCAGTGTATGGTACTGTCACCAAGAAATAGGTAGGTCCAGAAATCAAGAGGTGGAAGTAGGACTGGCTCCTCTAACCCTCACTCCCAGTGACTCACTTGTAGAATTTATGCTTCCCATTCTCACCCCGAATGTGGATTAGAGGTTCCGGTTCCCAGGGGACAATGTTTTCAAGGGGTGAAAAGGGGGAAGCATTTAACCCATTGACTCCTGGTTCCCGTGGGTTGTGGATTGTCTCCAGTGCAGAAACATCCCACACTTCTGGATTCTACATGTCTGAGTAACAGGTTGGCAACCTAAGGCATCCCACACTGCAGAGTCAGAGCAACCGTGGGGCAGGAAGTGAGCCAGTTTGCACACTTGAAATGATGACTCCTATTGGGTCACTTTGTGTTCTTCATGCTAGTAGACCAGCAGGTAATGAAAGGAGCTGCTATACTTGTAGACGTAACTGACCTTGATCCCTATCAGGATCTAGGGTTGTTTCTATATAAAGGTGACAGGACTGTATCTAGAATTCAAGGTATTCACTTGAGTATATTTTTGTGCGTTCACGCATGGGAAAATGTTGACTAGGGACTAGGGAACAACCAATGGTCCAACCAGGGTAAATCCAACAAAGGCTCAGATCCCTTGGGATCAAGGTTTGAGTCACCTACCAGACACATAACCAAGATGAGATAAAGTGCTGGCCAAGAGTGAGGGAAATAAAGAATGGGTTGTTATAGGAAGGAGATGATGAATATCAATTATGGCTTTGAAATGTGTTGTAGCAGTATGGGTTGTACCATGTTCTACTCATCTTCCAGTCTCTTGTAGAAATAGTGGATGGTTACCATCTTGAAGACTCAGTGATAGATTAGATTCAGTGGAAGACATATTCAAATGTGAGGGGTGCAAATAATGGGCTGTATTGGGTGCCACTTTTGAGCAACCTCCCGTTTCCTCAGCCTCATCTTTGGTTCCAGCTGTGGCTGTGGTCAACATTGCCATGTAGGGTCCAGCTCACTAGCATCGATAGTGCCTCACTTCAAGCATGTCCTGTGCGTTTTGCTTCCTGCCCTGCAATTTCTTGCACACTCACTGAACTCACATGTGTGAGTTAACATGTGAATGTTAAGAGAATGGGGAGTTAACACTCCGGGGTGAAATCTCTACCAGGGGCTAAGAGCTAGTGGATAAATTCTTTCCTTTTCATCCCTTGAATGTGTGGTTTCTGAGATGTATTTCATTAAGGTCCTCAGAAGATTGGTCATTAAATAACCAGATGTTTGTGGCAGTGACACACTAGAGAAAACTTCTTTGGGTTGACTTTCCCTCCTCCTTTGTTTACTTCCTTATCTTTTACTTGTCCCTCAGAACACACTCCCAAATAAACTATCTGTATGTAAGCCTTTACTGTCAGGGCAGCCCAAGCTAAACAGAAGTACAGAGCAGGGGTTGGCAAACTATGGCCCATGGCCAAAACTGTTGCCTCATTTTGTAAATTAAGTTTTATTGGAACGTAGCCATGCCTTTTTGTTTATGCATTACTATGGCTACTTCCGTGCCCAGCAAGCCAAGGAGAGAGGACTCAGGAACCAAACCTGCCAAGCCTCAGTTTTTCAATCTAATTGGAAAAATGCAAATATTTGTGAAAAAGACTGGTTGATAAATTATTTATCCCCAAACAATGGAAATCTGTGCTACCATTAAAAATATATTTTAGATATACTATTTAGACATTTTAATATATATAAGTATCTAAAATTTTAAAACATCTGCCTATAAGGAAAGATTTTCAAGTTATATTACTAAGTAAGATTGAAGGTACCAGAAGAGTGGCGATCCATTGGCATGTATTTTAAAAAGTCTCTGTGGTTGCATATATTTTAAGAACTTTCTTAAGAAAACTTTAAGCAACTGTTCACAATGACTGTCTCCAGTTGAGTGGCACTACAGGCTAGGGTGGGTGAGGAGAGACTTAGACTTTATATTTTATACCTTTCTGAATACTTTGAAAATGGATTGTTATATGAGTGAAATACTCTACCTAATAATTGAAAAATGAACAAAATTGAAGGACTGTCAGTTATTCGCAACTTTCTCCTCTTGGTGCCCTAATGGAGTGAGTTGGAGTTGGAGGCTGTTTTGGATTATGTGAGGGAAGTTGAGTGAGGGAGGAGGTGGATAGTCAGTTTGAGGGTAGTATAAATGCACAGAGGACAAGAGAAGGAAGGGTAAAAGAGTGAATAATCTGAAGGTTAAAAACCTTTTAAAATTATGGCCATGAAGTTTTGTAGCTCAGTCCACACTCCTCTGCCTGTTTTTGCAGCTCCACAGAAAGGTCTGAAACCATTGACAATTATTTTAGAAAGCCATTCCTGTGAGAGCGAGACCTCATGAAGTAATCGTTTTAGTCAGTTTCTTTTAAAGAGTTATTTTTAAGTCTGATGAGTTTTTGGGATTTTGGGGGATTTCAGCCTGAGGCTCTCTATATAATCGTCTGCTTTTTATGCCAGTAATCAGTATCTAAAATTATTTTTATATTTAGTTTATGTGATTAATATCTCTTTCCCACTGGAATGTAAGCTCCATGAAGGCAAAGACTTTGTTTTGCTCACTGCCGTATTCTTTTTTTTTTTAATCTTTATTGGAGTATAATTGCTTTACAATGTTGTGTTAGTTTCTGCTGTGTAACAAAGTGAATCAGCTATATGTATACATATATCCCCATATCTGCCTCCCTCCCACCCTCCCTATCCCACCCCTCTAGGTGGTCACAAAGCACCTCGCTGATTTCCCTGTGCTATGTGGCTCCTTCCCACTAGCTCTCTATTTTACGCTTGGTAGTGTATATATGTCCGTGCTACTCTCTCACTTCGTCGCAGCTTACCCTTCCCCCACCCCATGTCCTCAAGTCCATTCTCTATGTCTGCATCTTATTCCTGTCCTGCCACTAAGTTCATCAGTACCAATTTTTTAATTTTTTTTTTAGATTCCATATATATGTGATACCATACCGTATTTGTTTTTCTGACTTGCTTCATTCTGTATGACAGACTCTAGGTCCATCCACCTCACTACAAGTAACTCAATTTTGTTTCTTTTCATGGCTGTGTAATATTCTATTGTATATATGTGCCACACCTTCTTTGTCCATTCATCTGTCTGTGGACCCTTAGGTTGCTTCCATGTCCTGGCTATTGTAAATAGTGCTGCAGTGAACATTGTGGTACATGTCTCTTTTTGAATTGTTGTTTTCTCAGGGCATATGCCCAGTAGTGGGATTCCTGGGTCATATGGTAGTTCTATTTTTAGTTTTTTAAGGAACCTTCATACTGTTCTCCATGGTGGCTGTATCAGTTTACATTCCCACCAACTCACTGCTGTATTCTTAAGATTTAAAATAGTCTTCTATCCAGTAGTTTTTATATTTATCCAAGGAAGACACTCAATAAATACTTGTTTAATCAGTAGTTGTATTAAGATAATTATGGGGACAAGTGGAATTAGTGAGGGGTGGACTCCACAAAAGAGAAAACTTTAATCTTATGGTAACCAATTTGATTTTTCTCAGTCTGACTAAGGACATGACTGGAAAGGAAGATGTGTACCGAGGCCCAGCCATCAGGGCTCTCTGCAGAATCACTGATGTAAGTTCTTTGTTTTACTGAGGTGTCAAAGGGGACCTATGTTTATCTGCAGGTGACCATGTAAATTTAGTAGGAGTCCCTGTCTGACTTTGTGAATCATCAGCAGAAGAGAAACATGACCACCAGAAAGGCTTTTGTGGCTCTAGGTTTTTTTTTCTTTTCGATTGTTTTTTCCTTTTGTTTATTTAGATTATTCTATTTCTCTCTATATTTACCCTCATGGACTTTTGTCATAGTCAGGGCACATTGCTTGCAGGAGACAAAAACCCATTCGAATTTAGCTTTAAAAAAAAAAATCTTTCTTACAAAATACAAATCTCTCAGAATTTGAGGTAAAGCTTACAACCAGAACAAGAAATAGGGCAGCTCTATGGAACTCAGCAGCAAGATTCTCAGATATTTACTCTTATCATCCATCATTTACCAGGCTCAAGCCCTCTCATTTAAGTATTTAAGAGAAAAGATCTGATTAGCCATCAGCCAACCAGTGGCTTGTTATCTACCTGGGTCCAAATCAGGTGTTTAACCTTGACTTAGTCTGTTGTATTGGGAGGGATGAGGTTATAGAGTATGTTAGGCTGTCCCTTTCTTGGAACTCTGAGAAGGAAAGGTTAAAATGAAGGACAGGCTGGGCATTGCCAAGCAAACTGAATAATATTTCAGCTATATTCATGATCGGGTGTATTTTATGTATATGCTTGCAATCTTCTCAAATTTCAAAGGTTGAGCAGGGTTAAGTGGTAAATCTGGATCCTAGGAGGAGTAATAGAAATGGTTTAGTATTTTTCAATGCTCAGTTACTTTATTGTGGTTGCTTTTGCTTTTAGCATTAAATTGATACCATAAGACTTGACCATTCCAGGGCTAGCTAAGACTCTTCATCTAAGTATCGATCTTGGTGTATTTATGCATCCTTACTTACCTGCCACCACCTTCCCAGTGCTAAGCTTTCTTCCAGATAAATTAAAAAGAACTTTATTTTCAGAGGATTTCCTATTGAGGACTCAGTATAGTAGCATATTGCACATTTAATTTCTTATGAATCTAAAATAATCAGAGATTACAGTTGATTTATAGGACTCTCTGGGATCCATATAAAATACGTGCCCTACACGTAGAGGTATCTTCAGGACTTTAAAAGCATCCCCATTTAGGAATTTCTTTTATAATATCCCTGATAGGTTCAGCCTCTACTTGTGTATTTCTTCCGAACTGGGATTCTTCACTTTGAGATAGTTTATTTCATTGTGGAACAGTTATTCCTCTTCCTTACAAATGTTCCTTCTTTCTTTCTTTTTCTTTTTTTTTTTTTTTTGCGGTACACGGGCCTCTCACTGTTGTGGCCTCTCCCGTTGTGGAGCACAGGCTCAGTGGCCATGGGTCATGGGCCCAGCCACTCCATGGCATGTGGGATCTTCCCAGACCGGGGCACGAACCCGTGTCCCGTGCATCGGCAGATGGACTCTCCACCACTGCGCCACCAGGGAAGCCCCCAAATGTTCCTTCTTGAAGCTGCCACTTGGTTGTCTGGGTTTTGCCCTCTGGGATCTGATTATTATATGATAAGCCTTTTAATGCATTCTAAATATTTGCACAGAGACAAATATGTGACTTGTTTTTGTAAATTATTTTGAAGTGGTAGTTTTGGATGAAAATGTTCTGCTTCAACCGCTTTTTCTTTATGAATGTTCTCAGGGAACAATGTTGCAGGCCATTGAAAGATACATGAAACAGGCCATTGTGGATAAAGTCTCCAGTGTATCCAGTTCAGCATTGGTATCTTCCTTAGTAAGTGAACAAGTAACTGGTTCTCATGCATGGTACAGTTTCTAGTTGCAAAAACAAAGTATCAGTATGATTCTCTCGCAAATGAAATATTTAAAAATATGTATAGATTTCTGTTACTTTATACAATAATGCTTTACCTGAAAGAGGAACATTGAGCAATTAAAATGGGCAGTTATAAAAACATGAAATTTTCATATGTTTGAAAGGTTTTGGTAATCAGAAAGCTATGTTGTATATATAATACAGATAGTGGGTTAGGGTGGGATGGGGATCAGGGAAGAAACTGAGCTAATCTCTTTCTTTAAATCTTCCTTTATGACCTGCCCTTCTACCTCTTGTCTCTTTGTCCTCTGCTTTTGTTGGTGCCCTGTGTCTGCAGTGTCCTTCAGTCCAAAGTCTACTGTCCCATTACTAAATTTCCTCCCAGGAAGTGCTGGTTGTTTTAGTAATATCTTTTCTTTCTCTTTTTTATCAAAACAAAATTTATTCATGACAGCCTATCACATTGTATTTGATTAAAATTGGTTACTAATGTGTGAATGGATTAGATCATCTGAATCACGAGAGTTGCTGGTTCTGGAATATAATTGGTCAAGTTTTACAGCAGGTACTCTACTTTTTTATGGTACTCTGTTTTTTCTTCCAGGTGAGTTTCCTGGAAGTAAAACCTATAATGTTAACATTATTTAAGTACCATCCTATTAATTATCCATTCCCTCCCCGTCCTTCCCCTCTCATTACTTCCCTTTATACACCTTTCCCAGCCCACAAACATATGCTCACCTTTGCAAAGGGGTCTTGGAGAAAGTGTTTCAGGTTTATTAGTTGTCTCAGAGACTTGAAATAGACTTATAAAAGCTATAACATTGTTTCTCTTTTTCTGGAAATGTCTGTTAGTAATTTTCCAAGAAAACTAACTCATGTTTCTAAACTTTTAGTGACTATGCATGATCTGTTCTCAATTTTTTCTGTATTTAGCACATGATGAAGATAAGCTATGATGTGGTTAAGCGCTGGGTCAATGAAGCCCAAGAAGCTGCTTCAAGTGATAATATTATGGTCCAGGTACTGTCATTGAATCACCTTAGCTTATGTCTCCAGATCATCTTTCTTTAGCCCTACATTTTAGGGGCAGTTTATTGATTCCCCAGATGAGTATTAGCTAAAGGCTAATATTAAGCAGCATAATATTAAGTATATATTAGTGCATATTCCCAAGTGAGTATCCCACTAATTATGATTACCACTGTAGGCCCTGCTATAGTGTTTAGTAGAAACTGTAGGAATGTTTGAGAAGATTCTTATATTCAGTGGTAGTTTGAGATGCTCATTCCAGAGGTCATAATTCATTTCAGTCCTTTGTTTGAAAAATAATTTGTGAAGATGGATGTTCAATTCCAAGCTTTTCAGGCCTTGATTATACTAGACATTAGAAGAACAGTAAAGAGTAATTATCACTTTGCGAAGCTTTAAAACTGTTTTGTTGGAAAGATCTCCTTTTGATATTCATTACGCTATTCTTAATTAAAAGGAACAAGATTAAATGCTTAACTGGCAATTTTATGTAAAGTACTCCATTTATATTTGAGAGGGTACTTATTTATCCTCTTTTAATGTTTACTTCTCATGTTAGCATATTCACTTATGAGGAAGTAGAGTAGTAATTTTTCCCTTGGGAAACATTCTCACCTTCCTAACTCTGATCATTGTGTTTTTACACAAAGTGCCATGATAATTACATGCCATAAGCCTACTTCAGGAGATTAATCCTTTAACCACTAACATAACCACAGATGATTTAAATCCACTAAGCAAGACCTGTAACACTGGTTAAAGCCTTGGACCTGAGAGCCTTTGTACTAACGATGGATGGGGCAACGCTGAACCTGCTAGAGCCATCTTCAGATTGTATGTCACCCCCTTAATACTTACCTAATCTGTATTAACAACTTCTGAGGGTAAATTAGAAACTCTTTATCCTTTCAATCATGCCTGTGTTTGATTCAGTATGAAAAAGATATTCTATTTGTATACATTAAACTTGGGTATCTTTTTATTAAAAATGTATTTCCGTATGATTCTATATTTATGTAAGTTTTATCCTCTTCCTACTCAGCCTTCTCTCTATATCATATTCTTTTTCTTGTTCTTTAGTACCATGCGTTGGGAGTTTTGTATCACCTTAAAAAGAGTGATCGCCTTGCTGTTTCTAAGATGTTGAATAAATTTACTAAATCTGGTCTCAAATCACAGTTTGCCTACTGCATGTTGATCCGAATTGCCAGTCGCTTACTAAAAGAAAATGAAGAGGGGTAAGTGTTTTCAGCTAATCCTAAGTAATTTTCCATTTGCTGGTTAACATACCTCAGCGTTTATTTCCTTTATGAATATTTTTTGGGCAATGTCGACTTTACAGATGGATTTGGTGTTTTCCAAATTAAGAAAAAAATATGGGATTCCAAGAATCACAACTTTTTCTTGTGGCCTCTCCTGTTGCGGAGCACAGGCTCCGGACGCGCAGGCTCAGCGGCCATGGCTCACGGGCCCAGCTGCTCCGCAGCATGTGGGATCTTCCTGGACTGGGGCACGAACCCGTGTCCCCTGCATCGGCAGGTGGACTCTCAACCACTGCGCCACCAGGGAAGCCCAAGAATCACAAATTTTATTTTTACTTTAATGTATGCTGCAGCATATATACTTAACAGATTATGATTGCTAATAATACAATAAATAACAAACTGATATTGAACAAAAAATATTTATCATAGGTTATATAGTAACTAAATGTGAAAGCTGGAAGTGACATTAAGAATCATCTTGTTTATCCTTTTTATTTTTATAAAAGAGAATGTTGAAGTACTGCATTTAATAATTTATTTAAAGCACGTGAGGGAAGCTAGTAGAAATACACATTCATAAGGTTCTTATACTGTTCATGAAGTAGTGTTATAGTATCTGATGGTAGACTGTGATAATATAAGGATGAATACTGTAACCTCTTGAGTAATCACTAAAAAAACTAGGAGATATAAATGTCAACAGAGAAGAAAAAATGGAATATTGAAAAAAATATTCAGGGCTTCCCTGGTGGCACAGTGGTTAAGAATCCACCTGCCAATGCAGGGGACATGGGTTTGAGCCCTGGTCTGGGAAGATCCCACATGCTGCGGAGCAACTAAGCCCATGCACCACAACTACTGAGCCTGCGCTCTAGATAGAGCCCGTGAGCCACAACTACTGAGCCCATATGCTGCAGCTACCGAAGCCCATGTGCTTAGAGCCTGTGCTCTGCAACAAGAGAAGCCACTGCAATGAGAAGCCCACGCACCGTAATGAAGAGTAGCCCCTGCTCGCGGCAACTAGAGAAAGCTCGCGTGCGGCAACAAAGACCCAACACAGCCAAAAAAAAAAAAAAATTTCAGCTGAGCTTCCTGCTTTCAGTAATGGTAGAGTAGCTTGGTTATATTAGCCCTCCTGCAAATAATGATTATATCATTAGTCCAAAACTGTGTGTCCGTGAAACAAAAGAACCCACACTATTTGAAAGTATTGGTGAGTGGTGAAAAGCAGGCAAAAACTGGAGGGAAATTACTGCATGGAAGACAGAAACTATACTGGGTGAGATTTGTGTATATCTGGCTGGTCTCTGAGGGCACTCCACAATTTTGGGGTGTGGGATCATAGAAAGCCATAGTATTTATGGACAGTGGGGAGAGAACACAGTTTGAAATTAGAAGAATGATGAAAATTTAGGGTGGAAATCCTGGGAAAGAGGGAGCCACAGATACAGTGAGCCTCAGAATCAATTTCAAACTCTGCAAAAATCTTTGGCTGACTACTCAAGGGGAAGACTCCAGTAAACCTGTCAAAAAGCAGTAGCTGTCAGCTGAAAGAACTGAATGGAGAGTTCACTTGCAACTCACCATGGAGAAGATAACGTTTGGAATTTGATCCCAGCTCAGTTAACTGCCTGCTACAGGAACATCTTAGATTCTAGAGTCTTTGCATTATATCGTTCACAATGTCTATATACAGTAATAACTAAAAAAATAAAAATAAAATTGCTAGAAGTGCAAAGAATTTGGGAAATGTAACCAGTAGTCACATTTTACTATAAGCAGCAAGAGGAAACCAGGTCATACCTTCACCACTTTCCTTGGAAGTTCCCTCAAGTAAATATCCAAAAATTACAAATTCTGCTTTCCACATAACTGTAGGACACAGTTTCACTGAGCTCTGTGCCAGTACATAACAAGGATCCACCTTACTCCATTTTACAATAACAAGTTTCTGACTTCCTTCTGATCCTCCAAGACCAGCTTTCTACAAGCAGTCTGTGAGCCCTCACTGCCTCTCCTTCAAGACCAAATTTATAATAACAGTCCGTCAAGGCATTTTAGATTTTCTTCATTATGCTCACTAGAATTCTTCCAGCCTCTGCCTATTGTCTGGTTCCAAAAGCAGTTCCACAATTTTAGGTATTATAGTAGCACCTCACTTCCAGGTACCAAAATCTGTATTAGTGTTTTATTGCTGCCATAACAAATCACTACAAATGTAATCACAACATCCATGATCTCACAGCTCTTTAGGTTAGACATTGGTCTCATGGGGTAAAGTTAAGATGTTGGCAGTGTGCTTTTGGTTACTGGAGGCTTTGGGAAAAAATCCACTTGCAATCTCATTAAGGTTGTTGGCCAAATTCATTTCTTTGTGGTTATAGATTGTAAGTCCCTATTTCCTTGCTGGCTGTCAGCCAGGGATTGGTCTGTGCCATTTAAGGTAACATATTCACAGGTTCCACGGAGGAAAGCATGGACATCTTTGGGAAGCCATTTTGCCTGCTACAAGTACAATAACTGAAATGGATTATTTGCTGGATGAGCCTAACACCAAACTAGAGATGGCTGAGGAGAGTGAAAGTGTTAGTGCATTTGAAGATAGTGCTATAGAAAGTAACTAATTTGAAGAACAGAGAACAGATTAAGGAAAAATAAACAGAGCTTCAGAGAACTGTGGCATAATATCAGGTGGCCTACCACTTGATATATGATTGGAATCCAGAGGGAGATGTGAGAGAATGGAGCAAAAAAGGTATATGAAGAAATAATGAACAAGTATTTCCCAGTATGCATTTATTCTAGAACTGTAAGGTTGACCTAACAGTCAAAAATCAACATAATATTCCTCATCTAAAGAATAAAGGAGGGCTTCCCTGGTGGCGCAGTGGTTGAGAGTCCGCCTGCCGATGCAGGGGACACGGGTTCGTGCCCCAGTCTGGGAAGATCCCACACGCCGCGGAGCGGCTGGGCCCGTGAGCTATGGCTGCTGAGCCTGCACGTCTGGAGCCTGTGCTCCGCAATGGGAGAGGCCACAACAGTGAGAGGCCCGTGTACCGCAAAAAAAACATAAATAAAGAATAAAGGAGATAAATCCTAACATCTTGATGCTAAAAAGCAATTGATAAAATTCAGTGGCAATTTGTAATTAAAAATATCTTTTCAAAGCAAATAATAGAAGGGAACATAATTATTCTGATAGGAGTACCAAAAAATCTACAATAAACTTTATACTTATTGGTGAACAGTTAAAGACTTTCCCTTTAAGATTGTGAATGAGACAAGGATGCTTGCTAATCCTGTTTTTTAAGTAACATTTTACTGGAAGGCCCTACTTGGTGCAATAAGTTAAGAAAAAAATTAAAAATCTAAAGATTTGAAAGATGACATGAAAGTGTCTTTGCAGACAACATGACTGTGTATATAGAAAGTGCAAAATAATCTATATATTACCTATTAGAATTGATACATGAATTTACCAAAGTTACTGGATAGGCTAATATCCAGAATCAATTTTATTTCTACATACCAGCAACTGATCAATAAGATACAATTTTGAAAAGATGGTACCATTTTAATTAAAATCAAATCATTAGGAATAAATCTACCGAAAATTGTATACATCTCTACACAGAAAATTATCAAATGTTATTTAAAGTAAGACTTGAATAAATGGAGGGATATGTCATGTTTTTAGATTAGAATATTCAATACTGTAAAGATAGCACATCATCTTATTTTGATTCATGAATTCATTGAACCCTCAATCAGAATTTCAATTGGCTTCTTTTAAATACCAAACAGAAATGCATACGTTTGTGTGTCAAAAGACATACCAAGGACACCTTTAGTACTGTTTTTCATAATAGCCCTGAAATGGAAGCAGGCCAAAGGTCCATCACTGGTAGAATCAAAAAAATAAATTGTGGTATATTCATATAGTAAACAGTATGCAACAGTGGAAATGAACATATTACCATTGTCAAATGTAACCACATGGATAAATCTCAAAGAAGTCACATACAAACAAATACATTCTGTAAGTTTTGTATAAATTAATTTCAGACTTAACTGGCACAACTAATCTGTAGTATTTTTTTGTTTGTTTTTGTTTTTGCGGTACGCGGGCCTCTCACTATTGTGGCCTCTCCCGTTGCGGAGCACAGGCTCCGGACGTGCAGGCTCAGCGGGCATGGCTCATGGGCCCAGCCACTCCGCGGCATGTGGGATCTTCCCAGACCGGGGCACGAACCCGTGTCCCCTGCATCGACAGGCGGACTCTCAGCCACTGTGCCACCAGGGAAGCCTACCGTGATGAATATTGATGTTAGATGGAAGTAAAAGCATGTTAAGTTTTTGTGGTTTGTTTTTGTTTGGGAGGAAGATATTGTTAGTGATATTAAACTTTGTCAGAAATATATATGGGTTAGTAACTAAGAATATAAATGGAATATAAAGCTTTAATAATGTTGAAATAAAAATGGAACAAAGAAAAGTTGATTGAAGGTTGGTAAGGAAAAAATAATAAAGGCAAAGTATATAAATAGAAAAAAGAAAATAAATTGGATAGAATTAAGTGTAAATGTGTTAGTTATCTCTTGCTGTGTGACAGATTAGCCCAAAACATAGCCGCTTATAGCAGACATTTATTATCTCACAGTTTCTGTGGTTAGGAATTTGGAAGTAGCTTAGCCGTCTGGTTTTGGTTCAGGGTTCTTCATGAAGTTGCAATCAAGTTGTCAGAGCTGTAGTCATCTGAATCTGGAAGATTCCAATTTCATTCATGCAGTAGTTGATAGGCCTCAGTTTCTTCCTGGCTATTGACCAGGTGCTTCGTTTCTCACTTTGAGAGCCTTTCTCTAGGCTGCCTGGATGTCCTCACAGCCTGGCAGCTGGCTTCTCCAGAGTGAACTGAGGGAGAGAGCCTAAGGTGGAAGCTGCAGTGTTTTATAACCTAATCTTGAAAGTGACATGCCATCACCTCTGATGCTTTCTCTTGGTCACACAGACCAACCCTCGTGTAATGTGGGAGGGGGCTACACAAGGATGTAGATATTCAAAAGTGGAGATTTGGGAGGACCATCTTGGAGGCTGGCTAGCAAACAAGATATTTCAATTATAATAATAAATGTAAATGGGTTTACTTACATTATTAAAGGATTACTTATTAAAAGAGTCTCAGATTGGGTAAACAAAATAACAGACCTACTATATAGCCTTTTACATAAGACACTTCCAAACAGAATGACGAGGAAACATTTCAAGTAAATATGTCAAGAATATATGCTAGATATATACTAACACAAAAAAATAGTTTAGCATTATTAGTCTAAGCCCCAATAGGAATCAAGGTTTAAAGCATTAAAAATGACAGTGGGATTTTGTATTTTGACAAAAGTAATGGTCTTAAAAATGGTATAACAGGAGCGATCTTACATATACTTAATAGTGTTGTTTCAAAATATGTAAAGCATAATGTTAAATACAAGAAATTAAGGTCTTGGGAGACTTTATTTATTTTTGGATTTTGAATTTTATTTTTTTATACAGCAGGTTCTTATTAGTTATCCGTTTTATACATATTAGTATATATATGTCAATCCCAATCTCAAGGTCTTGGGAGACTTTAAACACTTCTCTTAGATGGCCAATCAAGCATAAAAACTTCAGACTGTAGTTGACCTGTATATCACTGATAACAAAATTGACCTTGGATTTATAACCCTGTGTCCAAGAGAGAATACATAATATTAATTCTTTAAAATTTTTAAATTGAGAAACATAATGTACATATAGAAAAATGCATAAAAGTTGTAGTTGTATACATTATGTCCACTTTCTGTGAGACACTCTTATAATGATCATATACATTAGGTGGTAGTACATTTCTGGTATTTCAGAAATGTTTTATGTATCCTTCTTGGTCATAACTACCCCCAGTAGAAACCACTTTCTGACTTTTATGGTAGTTATTTCTTTGCTTTTATTTAGATTTTTACCCCCCTGTGCATGTATCCCTAAACAGTAAAGTTTAGTTTTGCCTTGTTTTGAACATTCTGTCTATAGAATCATGCAGTATTTTGGGTCTTTTTTTTTTTTTTTTCCACTCAGTATTCTGGTGTAAGAGTCACCCTTGCTTTTGGTGTAGCTCTAGTTCATTTTAATTATATTTTATATTTCCTTGATTGAATACTTCCTAGTTTATTTATATTCATTCTTCTATTAATGGGCATTTGGATTATTTTCTGTTTGGAGCACTTATTAATAATGAAATGGCTATAAACAGTATCCCTGTACCTCATACCACACTGCCTCATTACCATAGCTTTGTGTCTTTGTATGTAAGCATGCATTTCTATAGGGTACATATCTAGGAATAGAATTGCTAGATCATTGGGTATACATCTCTTTACTAGGTAACGTTAGACTTTTTTTCAAAGTGATTGTACCAATTTACACTCCAGCCAGCAGTGTGGGATTTCTTGAGGCTTGATATTGTCAAACTTTAAAAATTTTACTAATCTAAGGGGTATATTATATATTTTTTATTGAGCTATAACTCGCATATCATAAAATTCACCTTTGTAAAGTGTAAAATTCAGTGGTCCTTAGTATATTCACAAAGTTGTATAACCACTACTACTAACTCCAGAACATTTTTACCACCCTAAAAAGAAAACCCCAACCCATTAACAGTCCTACTCCCTATTCTATCCTCCCCTCAACCCCTGGAAAACATTAATCTGCTTCCTGTCTCTATGTATTTGCCTGTTCTGGACATTTCATATAAGTGGAATCATACAATATGTGGTCTTTAGTTTTTGGTTTCACTTACAATAATCTTTTCAGGGTTCATCTATATTGTAGAAGTATCAGTACCTCATTTTTTATGGGTGAATAATATTCCACTGGGTGGCTATACCATATTTTATTTATTCATTTGTCTGTTGATGGACATTTGGGTTGTTCCCACTCTTTGGCTATTATGAATAATAATTCATAGACTGCAATAGACTGCTGCTATTGGCAGTCATGCGTAATTTTTTACATGGACATGTTTTCAGTTCTCATGGACATTTACCTGTGAGTAGAATCCCCAGGTCATTATGTAACTATGTTTAACTTTTCGAGGAGTGCCAAACTGTTTGACAAAGTGGTTGTAACCATTTTACATTCTTGCCAGCAGTGTGTGAAGTTCTGATTTCTCCACATCCTCACCAACACTCACTATTGTCTGTCTTTTTTTATTATACACACCATAGTAGGTGTGAAGAGGTATATCAATGGGGGATTTTTTTTCCCCCCACTGGAAAAGTTTTATTGAAAAAAAAATTATACAGGTAAGTTCTTGGTCTGACAGCAAGAAAAGTTTTAGTTCCCTAACAAGTTTCAGCATCTTTTCATATGCTTATTGGGCATTTGTATATCTTTTTAAAATCCTTTGCTCGTTTAAAAAAAATGGGATTATTTGTCTTTTATTGTTGTTTGAAATAGTTGTTAAATATATTTTGGATACTAGACCTTTATTAGGTATATAATTTTCAAGTATTTCCTCCCATTCTGTGGCCTTCCTTTTCACTTTCTTGATAGTGTCCTTTGAAGTACAGAAGTTTTAAATTTTGATGAAGTCTAATTTGTCTTTCTTTCTTTGGTTGCTTGTGCCTTTGTTATTATACCTAGGAAACCATTATCTAACCCACGGTCACGAAGATTTACACCTATGCTTCCTTCTTCTAAGAGTTTTATTTTTTACATTTTGGTCTTTGGTCCATTTTGAGATATTTTTGTATATGGTGTGAAGCAGGGGTCCATTTTCATTCTTTTGCATGTGGATATGCAGTAGCAATATGAGTTTGCAGTTGTCTCAGCACCGTTTGTTGAGAGACTGGTCCTTTTCCCTTGAATTATCTTGGCATCATTGTCAAATCATTGTGGTTTTAATTTGTAATTTTCTAATTACTAATGAGTTTGAGAACCTTTTTCTATATTTATGAGCCATTTGGATATTCTTTTATATTTAAATACCTATTGGAGTTTTGCCCTTTTTTTTGTTTGGGTTATCTGTTTTATCCTTATTGATTTCTAGTTCTTCTGTATTCTAGATGTGAGTCCTTTGTTGGTTGTATAAGTTGCAAATAGCTTTTCCCACTCAAGTTTGTCTGTTCCCTTTCTTGATATCTTAATGAACAGAACGTTCTTAAAGGTAATGTCATTCTTTTACTTTCAGAATAATATTTTTGGTGTCTTGATCAAGAAATGTTTTCTACCCCAAGTTTTCAAATGTATTTTCTGTACTATTTTCTACAAGTGTTATAGTTTTAACTTTCATGTTTTAGGTCTATAATCTACCTGGAATTGTTTTTTGGATATGGTATAAGGTAGCAGTCTTTTTTTCCCATGTGGATATGCAGTAGTCCCAGCGCCATTTGTTGAAATACCTGTCTATACCCTTTGCTATGCAATATCAGCTTTGCCATGAAACAGGCATCCTTATATGCATTGGTCTGTTTCTGGGCTCCTGTTCTCCACTACTCTATATTTCTCTCCCTGTACCAGCAAAACATTGCCTTATCATCACAGCTTTATAATAGTGTAGATATATGGTAGAACAAATCCTCCTCTCTTATTCATTTGCAGTAGTGTTTCTCAGTTCTTGTTTTGTATCCTTATTTCTCTTCTCTCTGTGTGTGTATATAATTTTATCATGGATTGTTTAGCTTTCCCCTCAGTTGAGTTTGCCTCTTCCTGGGACACTCCCACCAAGAACATTAATAAAAACCAAGAAATTCTAACCTGGGCAATCTTATCCCCCAGATTTTTCATTCATTGGGACTTTAGGGATATTTTTCCACAGGCAGCTAGTGAGACCAACCATCGCAATGACTGGCCATGCTGCCAAAATGAGTCTCCTTTGGTCATGCTGCCAAATGACCTCTCATTCTTTGATCCACTTCCAGAAAGCTACAGTAGAAACCTGGCTTGACGCCCACCTTGCTATAACAATTTTTATGCAAATAAGTACAAATATCCAAGCAAAACTCATACCTAACCTACTGGAGTAACATTCATTGGGCGAAACACATAGACTGGTGCAGTACTAGTTGCACTGGGCTCCACATTGCCTTTTCATCCTAGGACAGTGTACAGAGGTCTATCAGGACCATTTTTCTCACCCTGAGAAAGGGATTATGACCCTTGGGTTTTGAGATTTTTAAACTACTGTGTATAATTATATGCCAACAAATTGGATAACCTAGAACCTATTTTGATGGCTTAACATAAATTTTGAGGGAAGCAGCCCTTCCCTGGCATAATCAAGGGCTGGGATCCAAACCTTGCCAGATGTATGACATGGCATGCTAGTAGTAGAAATCTCCATGTCCACCTTTACTGTTGGGGAAGCACCAGCTCCTCCTTTGGCATGATAGGAAGGAGCTTGAGTCCCAAGCTTTGTGGGTGACCAGAATCGATTACACATTTAGCTGAGTCCAGTTGTTATGGAAGTTCATAGGAATCCAGCTTCTTTTCTGAGTGGCCAGAAGATCAGTTTTGGACAAAATGACCATACTCCGCACTTGTTAAACTCATTTATTAATTTTCAGAATTTCTCTGGCAATTATTTTTGATTTTGTATGTCCAGTATTATAGTTGGCCTTTAAAAAAATTACAGTTTTTGCTATGAACTTCCCTCTTAGTACTGCTTTTACTGCATCCCATAAGTTTTGGTATGCTGTGTTTTTGTTTGTATGAAGGTATTTTCTAATTTCTCTTTTGATTTCTTCTTTGACCCATTGGTTGTTCAAGAGTGTGTTGTTTAATTTTCGTATGTTTGTGAATTTTCCAGTTTTCCTTTTGTTAATTCTAATTTCATCCCATTGTGGTTGAAAAAGATACTTGGTATGATTTTAATCTTCTTGAATTTGTTAAGACTTGTTACCTAACGTGATCTATTCTGGAGAACATTCCCTGTGCACTTGAGAAGAATGTGTATTTTGCTGCTGTTGGGCAAAAAGTTCTGTATATGTCTGTTAGGTCAATGTAGTTCCAGCCCACTGCTTCCTTATTGATTTTCTGTCTGGATGTTTTATCCATTATTGAAAGTGGGGTATTGAAGTCTTCTACTATTATTGAATTGCTCTCTTTTCCCTTCAGATCTGTCAATGTTTGCTATATTTAGTTTTTTGAAAATTGTTTTGACTATTCTGGGTCCTTTATGTTTCCATATAATTTTAGGATCAGCTTTGAATTTCTACAACAAAAAGCCTGCTGGCATTTTGATAGGGATCGCATTGAATAGAATAGATCTATTTTGGATAAATCAATTTGGGAGAATTTCCATCTTGACAATATCTAGTCTTCCAGTCCATGAACAGAAATTGTTTCTCCATTTATTTAGATTTCTCAGCAGGGTTTTGTAGTTTTCAGTGTAAAAGTCTTGCATTGCTTTTATTAAATTTATTTCTAAGTATTTTACTCTTTCTGATGCTGCTGTGAATGGAATTGTTCTGTTAATTTTGTTTTGGATTAATTGTTGCCAATATATAGAAATCAGCAGTTGATTGTTGATTTTCACGTGTTGATCTTGTATCCTGTAACCTTGATATGGTCATTTATTTGTTCCATTTGTGTGTGTGTGTGTGTGTGTGTGTGTGTGTGTGTGTGTGTGTGTGTTATATTCCTTGGGATTTTCATGTACAGGATCATGTCATCTGAGAACAAATACAGTTTTACTTCTTCCTTTCCAAACTAGATGTCTTTAATTTCTTTTTTTCCTAATTGTACCATCTTGAACCTTCAGTACAATGTTGAATAGAAGTGGTGAAAGCAGATATCCTTGCCTTGTCCCTGATCTTAAGGGGAAAGCATTAAGCATGACGTTGACCATGGATTTTATGAAGATGCCCTTTATCAGTTTGAGGGGATTCCCTTCATTCTCTAGCCTTTTTGAGAGTATTTATCATAAATCGGTGTTAGATTTTGTTGACTGCTTTTTCTGTACCTGTTAAGATGATCATGTGGTTTCTGTCCTTTTTATTACTAATTTGGTATGTAACACAAAGTGATTTTCTTTTTTCTTTTTCCTTTTTTAAAATTGAGGTAGAATTGATTTACAATATTATATAAGTTTCAGGTGTACAACATAGTGATTCACAATTTTTAAAGGTTATACTCCATTTCTAGTCATTATCAAATCTTGTGTGTATTACCTGTGCTGCACAATATATCCTTGTAGCTTATTTTATGAATAATAGTTTGTGTCTCTTACTCTCCTACCCCTATATTGCCGCTCCCCCTTCCCTCTCCCTACTGGTAACCACTAGTTTGTTCTCTATATCTATGAGTCTTTTTCTTTTTTGTTATATTCACTAGTTTTATTTTTTAGATTCCACATATAAATGATATCATACAGTATTTGTCTTTCTCTGTCTGACTTATTTCACTTAGCATAATATCTTCCAAGTTCATCCATGTTGTTGCAAACAGTAAAATTTCATTTATTTTTATGGCCGAGTGGTATTCCATTGTGTATATATACGACATATTCTTTATCCATTCATCTGTTGATGGACACTTAGGTTGCTTCTATATTTTGGCTGTTGTAAATAATGCTGCTGTGAACACTGGGGTGCATATATCTTTTTGAATTAACGTTTTCCTTTTCTTTGAATATATCCCCAGGAGTGGAATTGCTGGATCATATGGTAGTTCTGTTTTTAGTTTTCTGAGGAGTCTCCATATTGTTTTCCATAGTGGCTGCACCAATTTATATTCCCACCAACAGTGTAGGAGGGTTCCCTTTTCTCCACACCATTCTCCACAGCATTTGTTATTTGTGGACTGTTTAATGTCTGTTATGGCAAGTATGAGCTGATATCTCATTGTGGTTTTGATTTGCATTTCTCTGATAACTAGTGATGTTGAGCATCTTTACATGTGCCTGTTGGCTATCTGTATGTCTTCTTTGGAATAATGACCATTCTGTACTTCTGCCCATTTTTAAATCAGGTTGTTTGTTTTTTTGTTTTTCTTAACATCTTTATTGGAGTATAATTGCTTTACAATGGTATGTTAGTTTCTGTTGTATAACAAAGTGAATCAGCTATACATATACATGTATCCCCATATCTCCTCCCTCTTGTGTCTCCCTCCCACCCTCCCTATCCCACCCCTCTAGGTGGACACAAAGCATGGAGCTGATCTCCCTGTGCTATGTGGCTGCTTCCCACTAGCTATGCCACTCTCTCACTTCTTCCCAGCTTACCCTTCCCACTCCCCGTGTCCTCAAGTTCATTCTCTACATCTGCATCTTTATTCCTGTCCTGCCCCTAGGTTCTTCAGAACCATTTTTTTTTTTTTTTTTAGAATCCACATATATGTGTTAGCATACGGTATTTGTTTTTCTCTCTCTGACTTACTTCACTCTGTATGACAGACGTTAGGTCCATCCACCTCACTACAAATAACTCAATTTCGTTTCTTTTTATGGCTGAGTAATATTCCATTGTATATATGTGCCACATCTTCTTTATCCATTCATCTGTCGATGGACACTTAAGTTGCTTCCATGTCCTGGCTATTGTAAATAGAGCTGCAATGAACATTGTGGTACATGACTCTTCTTGAATTATGGTTTTCTCAGGGTATATGCCCAGTAGTGGGATTGCTGGGTCATATGGTAGTTCTATTTTTAGTTTTTTAAGGAACCTCCATACTGTTCTCCATAGTGGCTGTATCAATTTACGTTCCCCTCAACAGTGCAAGAGGGTTCCCTTTTCTCCACACCCTCTCCAGCATTTATTGTTTGTAGATTTTCTGATGATGGTCATTCTGATTGGTGTGAGGTGATAGCTCATTGTGGTTTTGATTTGCATTTCTCTAATGAGTAGTGATGTTGCGCATCCTTTCATGTGTTTGTTGTCAATCTGTATATCTTCTTTGGAGAAATGTCTATTTAGGTCTTCTGCCCATTTTTGGATTGGGTTGTTTTTTGATATTGAGCTGCATGGGCTGCTTGTATATTTTGGAGATTAATCCTTTGTCAGTTGCTTCGTTTGCAAATATTTTCTCCCATTCTGAGGGTTGTCTTGTTTATGTTTTCGTTTGCTGTGCAAAAGCTTTTAAGTTTCATTAGGTCCCATTTGTTTATTTTTGTTTTTATTTATCTTTCTCTAGGAGGTGGGTCAAACAGGATCTTGCTGTGATTTATGTCATAGAGTGTTCTGCCTGTGTTTTCCTCTAAGAGATTTATAGTGCCTGGCCTTATATTTAGGTCTTTAATCCATTTTGAGGTTTTTTTGTGTGTATGGTGTTAGGGAGTGTTCTAATTTCATTCTTTTACATTTAGCTGTCCTGTTTTCCTAGCACCACTTATTGAAGAGGTTGCCTCTTCTCCATTGTATATTCTTGCCTCCTTTATCAAAGATAAGGTGACCATATGTGCGTGATTTATCTCTGGGCTTTCTCTCCTGTTCCATTGATCTATATTTCTGTGTTTGTGCCAGTACCATACTGTCTTGATTACTGTAGCTTTGTAGTATAGTCTGAAGTCCGGGAGCCTGATTCCTCCAGCTCCATTTTTCTTTCTCACGATTGCTTCGGGTATTCGGGGTCTTTTGTGTTTCTATACAGATTGTGAAATTTTTGTTCTAGTTCTGTGAAAAATGCCGTTGGTAGTTTGCTAGGGATTGCGTTGAATCTGTAGATTGCTTTGGGTAGTATAGTCATTTTCACAATGTTGACTCTTCCAATCCAAGAATATGGTATATCTCTCCATATGTTTGTATCATCTGTAATTTCTTTCATCAGTGTCTTATAGTTTTCTGCATACAGGTCTTTTGTCTCCAGGTAGATTTATTCCTAGGTATTTTATTCTTTTTGTTGCAATGGTAAATGGGAGTGTTTCCTTAATTTCTCTTTCAGATTTTTCATCATTAGCGTATAGGAATGCAAGAGATTTCTGTGCATTAATTTTGTATCCTACTACTTTACCAAATTCATTGATTAGCTCTAGTAGTTTTCTGATGGCATCCTTAGGATTCTCTATGTATAGTATCATGTCATCTTCAAACAGTGACAGTTTTACTTCTTTTCCAATTTGGATTCCTTTTATTTCTTTTTCTTCTCTGATTGCTGTGGCTAAAACTTCCAAAACTATGTTGAATAATAGTGATGACAGTGGTCAACCTTGTCTTGTTCCTGATCTTAGTAGAAATGCTTTCAGTTTTTCACCATATGGCCTTTATTATTTTGAGGTAAGTTCCCTCTCTGCCCACTTTCTGGAGGGTTTTTATTATAAACCGGTGTTGAATTTTGTCAAAAGCTTTTTCTGTGTCTGTTGAGATGATCATGTGGTTTTTCTCCTTTAATTTGTTAATATGGTGTATCACATTGATTGATTTGCATATATTGAAGAATCCTTGCATTCCTGGCATAAACCCCACTTGATCATGGTGCATGAGCCTTTTAATGTGCTGTTGGATTCTGTTTGCTAGTATTTTGTTGAGGATTTTTGCATCTGTGTTCATTAGTGATACTGGCCTGTAGTTTTCTTTTTTGTGACATCTTTGTCTGGTTTTGGTATCAGGGTGATGGTGGCCTCGTAGAATGAGTTGGGGAGTGTTCCTCCTTCTGCTATATTTTGGAAGAGTTTGAGAAGGATAGGTGTTAGCTCTTCTCTAAATGTTTGATAGAATTCACCTGTGAAGCCATCTGGTCCTGGGCTTTTGTTTGTTGGAAGAGATTTTTAATCACAGTTTCAATTTCAGTGCTTGTGACTGGTCTGTTTATATTTGCTGTTTCTTCCTGGTTCAGTCTCAGAAGGTTGTGATTTTCTAAGAATTTGTCCATTTCTTCTAGGTTGTCCATTTTATTGGCATATAGTTGCTTGTAGTAATCTCTCATGATCCTTTGTATTTCCGCAGTGTCAGTTGTTACTTCTCCTTTTTCATTTCTAATTCTGTTGATTTGAGTCTTCTCCCTTTTTTTCTTTGTGAGTCTGGCTAATGGTTTATCAATTTTGTTTAACTTCTCAAAGAACCAGCTTTTAGTTT
Source organism: Tursiops truncatus (assembly GCF_011762595.2). Lineage (NCBI taxonomy): Eukaryota > Metazoa > Chordata > Mammalia > Artiodactyla > Delphinidae > Tursiops > Tursiops truncatus. The sequence continues at coordinate 83,615,785 of NC_047042.1, read as the reverse complement.
TATTGATCTTTGCTATCATTTCCTTCATTTCTTTTTCATTTATTTCTGATCTTATCTTTATGATTTCTTTCCTTCTGCTAACTTTGGGGTTTTTTTGTTCTCTTTTCTCTAATTGCTCTAGGTGTAAGGTTAGGTTCTTTATTTGAGGTGTTTCTTGAGGTAGGATTGTATTGCTATAAACTTCCCTCTTAGAACTGCTTTTTCTGAATCCCATAGGTTTTGGGTCATCGTGTTTTCATTGTCATTTGTTTCTAGGTATTTTTTGATTTCCTCTTTGATTTATTCAGTTATCTCTTGGTTATTTAGTAGTGTATTGTTTAGCCACCATGTGTTTGTATTATTTTACAGATTTTTTTTCCTGTAATTGATATCTAGTCTCATAGCGTTGTGGTCAGAAAAGATACTTGATATGGTTTCAGTTTTCATAAATTTACCAAGGCTTGATTTGTGACCCAAGATATGATCTATCCTGGAGAATGTTCCATGAGCACTTGAGAAGAACGTGTATTCTGTTGTTTCTGGATGGAATGTCCTATAAATATCAATTAAGTCTATCTTGTTTAATGTATCATTTTTTTAATTGTTTTTTGTTTGTTTGTGGTATGCAGGCCTCTCACTGTTGTGGCCTCTCCCGCTGCGGAGCACAGGCTCCGGGTGCGCAGGCCCAGCGGCCATGGCTCACAGGCCCAGCCACTCCGCGGCACGCGGGATCCTCCCGGACCGGGGCATGAACCTGCGTCCCCTGCATCGGACGGACTCCCAACCATTGCATCACCAGGGACGCCCTAATGTATCATTTAAAGCTTGTGTTTCCTTATTTATTTTCATTTTGGATGATCTGTCCCTTGGTGAATGTGGGGTGTTAAAGTCCCCTATTATTATCGTGTTACTGATTGATTTCCCCTTTTATGGCTGTTAGCATTTGCCTTATGTATTGAGGTGCTCTTATGTTGGGTTCATAAATATTTACAACTGTTATATCTCTTTCTTGGATTGATCCCTTGATCATTATGTAGTGTCCTTCTTTGTCTCTTGTAATACTCTTTATTTTAAAGTCTATTTTGTCTGATACAAGAATTGCTACTCCAGCTTTCTTTTGATTTCCATGTACATGGAATTTCTTTTTCCATTCCCGCACTTTCATTCTGTATGTGTCCTTAGGTCTGAAATGGGTTTCTTGTAGACAGTAAATATACGGGTCTTGTCTTTGGATCCATTCAGCCAGTCTATGTCTTTTGGTTGGAGCATTTAATCCATTTACCTTTAAGGTAATTATCGATATGTATGTTGCTATTACCATTTTCTTAATTGTTTTGGGTTTGTTATTGTAGGTCTTTTCCTTGTTTTGTGTTTCCTGCCTGGAGAAGTTCCTTTAGCATTTGTTGTAAAGCTGGTTTGGTGGTGCTGAATTACCTTAGCTTTTGCTTGGCTGTAAAGGTTTTAATTTCTCCATTGAATCTGAATGAGATCCTTGCTGGATAGAGTAATCTTGGTTGTAGGTTTTTCCTTTTCATCACTTTAAGTATGTCCTACCACACCCTTCTGGCTTGCAGAGTTTCTGCTGAGAAATCAGCTGTTAACCTTATGGGGATTCCCTTGTATGTTATTTGTTGATTTTCTCTTTTAATATTTTTTCTTCGTATTTAATTTTTGATAGTTTGATTAATATGAGTCTTGGCATGTTTCTCCTTGGATTTATTCTGTATGGGACTCTGTGCTTCTTGGACTTGATTGACTATTTCCTTTCCCATATTAGGGAAGTTTTCAACTATAATCTCTTCAAATATCTTCCCACTCTGTTTCTTTTTCTCTTCTTCTTCTGGGACCCCTATAATTTGAATGTTGGTGCGTTTAATGTTGTCCCAGAGGTCTCTGAGACTGTCCCCAATTCTTTTCGTTCTTGTTTCTTTATTTCTGCTCTGTGGTAGTAATTACCACTATTTTATATTCCAGGTCACTTATCCATTCTTCTGCCTCAGTTTTTCTGCTATTGATTCCTTCTAGAGAATCTTAAATTTCATTTATTGTGTTGTTCATCATTGTTTGTTTGCTCTTTAGTTCTTCCAGGTCCTTGTTAAACTTTTCTTGTATTTTCTCCATTCTATTTCCAAGAATTTGGATCATTTTGCTATCATTACTCTGAATTATTTTTCCGGTAGACTGCCTATTTCCTCTTCATTTGTTTGGTCTGGTGGGTTTTTACCTTTCTCCTTCATATGCTGTGTATTTGTCTGTCTTCTCATTTTGCTTAACTTACTGCGCTTGGAATCTCCTTTTCCCAGGCTGCAGATTCGTTGTTCCCATTGTTTTTGGTGTCTGCCCCCAGTGGGTAAGGTTGGTCCAGTGGGTTGTGTAGGCTTCCTGGTGGAGGGGACTGGTGCCTGTGTTCTGGTGGATGAGGCTGGATCTTGTCTTTCTGGTGGGCAGTATCGCGTCTGGTGGTGTGTTTTGGGGTGTCTGTGACCTTATTATGATTTTAGGCAGCCTCTCTGCTAATGGGTGGGGTTGTGTTCCTGTCTTGCTAGTTGTTTGGTATGGGGTGTCGAGACCTGTAGCTTGCTGGTCATTGAGTGGAGCTGGGTCTTAGCGTTGAGATGGAGATCTCTGGGAGAGCTTTCGCTGTTTGATATTACATGGGGCCGGGAGGTCTCTGGTGGTCCAATGTCCTGAACTTGGTGCTCCCACATAAGAGGCTCAGGCCTGACACCCGGCCAGAGCACCAAGACCCTGTCAGCCACACAGCTCAGCAGAAAAGGGAGAAAGAAAAAGAAAGAAAAAATAAAACAAAGTTATTAAAATAAAAAATTATTAAAAATAAAAAAGTACTAAAAAAAAGGAGAGCAACCAAACCAATAAACAAATCCACCAATGATAACAAGCAGTAAAAACTATGCTAAAAAAAAAAAGTGGACAGACAGAACCCTAGGACAAGTGGTAAAAGCAAAGGTATACAGACAAAATCACAGAAAGAAGCATACACACATACACACTCACGAAGAGAGAAAAAGGAAAAAATATATATATATCTATATAAAAAAAATATATATATATATAAAAGGAAGAGAGTAACCAAATCAGTAAACAAATCTGCGAATGATAATAAGCTCTAAATATTAAACTAAGATAAACATAAAATCAGAAACAAATTAGATGCCGAAAGCAAACCCCATTCTACAGTTGCTCCCAAAGTCCACCACCTCAATTTTGGGATAATTCGTTGTCTATTCAGGTTTTCCACAGATGCAGGGTACATCAAGTTTATTGCTCCTGAGGCTTCTAGGAGAAATTTCCCCTTCTCTTCTTTGTTCACACAGCTCCTGGGGTTCAGCTTTGGATTTGGCCCTCCCTCTGCGTTTAGGTCGCCTGAGGGCTTCTGTTCCCTTTTGGGAAGTCTGAGGTCTTCTGCCAGTGTTCAGTAGGAGTTGTTACACATGTAGATGTATTTTTGATGTATTTGTGGGGAGGAGGGTGATCTCCACGTCTTACTCCTCTGCCATTTTGAAGGTCCTCATTTTCTGATGTTAAATCAATTTTGTTTGCATTCTTGGGAAAAATGCTACTTGATTATGATATATAATTCTTTTTATGTATTGGTGGATTCAGGTTGCTGATAATTTGTTAAGGAGTTCATATGTCTATGTCAGGAGGGATATTGGTCTGTTGTTTTCTGAGAATTTGTCAGGCTTTGTTATCCAGGTAATAATGGCATCACATCATTAGCTGGGAGGTAGTGTACCCTCATTTATGTTATAAAAGAGTTTGTGAAGGATTGGTATTATTTCTTAAATATTTGATAGAATTAACCAATGAAGCTGTTGTGACCTTTGCTTTTTTTTGAGGGAAGTTTTTGGGGTTTTTTGCGGTACGCGGGCCTCTCACTGCTGTGGCCTCTCCAGTTGTGGAGCACAGGCTCCGGACGTGCAGGCTCAGTGGCCATGGCTCACAGGCCCAGCTGCTCCGTGGCATGTGGGATCTTCCCGGACCGGGGCACGAACCCTGTTCCCTGCATCGGCAGGCGGACTCTCAACCACTGCGCCACCAGGGAAGCCCTTGAGGGAAGATTTTAAGTAACTAACTCATAGGTCTGTTTAGATTCTATATTTCTTTGTAAGTCAGGTTTGGTAGTTTGGTATTTCTAGGGATTTTGCCATTTCATCTAAGTTATCTAATTTGTTGGTATATAGTTGTTTATAATATTCTCTTATAATCATTTAAATTCCTTTAGGGTCAGTAGTGTTGTCCTTTACTTCATTCCTGAGTTTGGTAATTTGTATTCTTCACTTTTTTTTTCCTTGTTTAGTCTAGCTAAAGGTTTGTCAATTTTGTTGAATTTTTCCAAAGAACTAGCTTTGTGTTTCGTTCATTTTTTTTATTGTTATTTTTCTGCATTCTAGTCCATCGATCTTTTCTCCGATCTTTATTTACTTTCTTCTTGCTGTGGACTTGGTTTACTCTTCTTTTTCTAATTTCTTTATTGTGGATACTTAGGTTACTGATTTGAGACCTTTCTTCTTTTCTGGTATAGGTGTTTAGAGCTATAAATTTCCCTCCAAGCATTGTTTTGGCTACATCTCATAAATTTTGATTTACTGTGTTTTTGTTGTCATTCTGTTTCAGATTTTTTCTTGTTTTCCATTTGATTTATTCTGGATACATGGGTTACTTAGAAATAAGTTGTTTAATTTCCAAATATTGGGGATTTCCTTTATTTTCTGTTGCTAATTTATAATTTACTTCAGTCGTGGCTGGGGAATATGCTTTGGTGATTTCTATCCTTTTAAATGTATTGAGACTTATTTTATGACTGGCATTTAATCTGTCTTTGAGAACTGTCCATATGCACTTGAAAAGAATGTATTTTATAGTCACTGGGTTGAATGTTCTAGGTTGAGTTGAGGAATTAAATTGTTCAGGTCCTCTATATCCTTGATGATTTTGTCTAGTTGTTCTGTCAGCTATTGGGTAGGTATAGACATCTCCAGCTCTTATTGTTAAAAGATCTATTTCTCCTTTAGTGTTAAGTTTTTTTGTTTTGTTTTGTTTTTGTTTTTTGTGGTACGCGGGCCTCTCACTGCTGCGGCCCCTCCTGTCGTGGAGCACAGGCTCTGGACGCGCAGCCCAGTGGCCATGGCTCATGGGCCCAGCCGCCTCGCGGCACATGGGATCCTCCCGGACCGGGGCACGAACCCACGCCCCCTGCACTGGCAGGCAGACTCCCAACCACTGCACCACCAGGGAAGCCCTAGTGTTAAGTTTTGTTTCATATATTTTGAGGCTCTGTTGTTAAGTGTGTATATGTTTATCACTGTTATATCATCCTGATGTATTGAGCAGCTTCTCATTATGTCTCTTTTTGTTTCTTGTAATATTTTGTCTTAAATTCTCTGTCTGATATTAATATAGCCACTCCTGATCTCTTACGATTAGTTTGCATGGCATACCTTTTGCCATCATTTTACTTTCATCTCATTTGTATCTTTGAATCTAATGTGTATCTCTTGTAGACGGCACATAGTTTGATTTTGCTTTTTTATCCTGTCTGGCAATCTCTATCTTTTGGTTGGGGTGTTTAGACCTTTCATATTTAATATAATTATTGACATGGTTGTATTTACCTTCGCCATTTTGCTGTTTTTTCTATAGAAGTGTCTGTCTTTTTTGTTCCTCTCTTCCTCTTTGACTGCCTCCTTTTGTGTTAAATAAAATTTTCATTGAATCATTTTAATTTCTCTGTCAATATTTTTACTGTTTAAAAAGTTGTTTCTCGGGCTTCCCTGGTGGTGCAGTGGTTGGCGGTCTGCCTGCCGATGCAGGGGACATGGGTTCGTGCCCCGGTCTGGGAGGATCCCACATGCCACGGAGCGGCTAGGCCCATGGGCCATGGCCGCTGGGCCTGCACGTCCGGAGCCTGTGCTCTGCAACGGGAGAGACCACAGCAGTGAGAGGCCCACGTACCGCAAAAAAAGAAAAAAAAAGTTGTTTCCCTGGGAATTAGAATATGCATTTTAATTTACCATGATCTACTTCAGATTAAGGCTAATTTAATTTTCGTAAAATATAGAATCTTTGCTCCAGTATAGTTCTGTTCTCTCCCTGCTCCTGTTTGCTATTATTGTCATGTATATTACATGTATGTGCATTATCCAATAATGCAGTGTTATAATTATTTTTATACAATTTTATGTCCTTTAATTAGTTAAGAGAAATGAAAAAATTATTTGTAGAATAATTTATATTAACTCACATATTTACCATTTCTGGTGCACTTTATTTCTCATTGATTATTCATGTCACTGGAGTCAGTCTTTCAGTTTAACAGACTTCGTTTAGTATTTTTTATAAATCAGGTATGTTAGCAATACATTGTCTCAGTCACTGCTTATCTGGGAATGTCCTTTTATTAGCCTTCATTTTTGGAACATAGTTCTGCTGGATAGAGAATTTTTATCTTTTTATTTCAACACTTTGAATATGGCATTCTCTATTTCATTGTTTCAGGTGAAAAGCCACTAATTGTATTGTTGCTCCCCTGTACAATGTGATGAGTAGCTTTTATCTTGCTTCTGTCAAGATTTTCTCTTTGTCTTATGCTTTCAGCACTTTGATTATGGTGTGTCTATATGTGGATCTTTTTTTATTTTTCCAACTTGGGATTTGTTGAGCTTCTCAAGTGTGTAGATTAATATTTTTAACAAATTTTGGTAGTTTTTGGTCATTATTTGTCAGGATATTCCTTCTGTCCCTTTGTCTCTCTCCTTTCTTTCTGGGCCTCCTATCATGAAAATGTTGGTACACTTAGTCATATTCCATAGGTCTCCAAGGCTCTGGTTTTTTTTTCCTTCATTCTTTATTTTCCTCAGCTAGATTATCTCAGTTTAACCTATCCTCAAGTTTTCTGGCTTTTTCTACTGTCAGTGCAAATCAGCTGTTGAATTGCAGATTTGAATTTTTTAAAACTTGTTTCTGAACTCTCAGTTTTTTAAAAATTGAAGTACAGTTGATTTACACTACTGTGTTTCAGGTGTACAACAAAGTGATTCTTTTTTATGGCTGAGTAATCGTGTGTGTGTGTGTGTGTGTGTGTGTGTGTGTGTGTGTGTATTTTATATATATATGCATATTACCTCTTCTTTATCCATTCATCTGTTGATGGATACTTAGGTTGCTTCCATGTCTTGGCTGTTGTAAATAATGCTGCTATGAACATTGGGGTGCATGTATCTTTTCGAATTAGAGTTTTTGTCTTTTCTGGTTATATGCCCAAGAATAGGATTGCTGGATCATTTGGTAGCTCTATTTTTAGTTTTTTAAGGAACCTCCATACTGTTTTCCCTACTTACTGGTTGCACCAGTTTACATTCCCACCAACAATGTAGGAGGGTTCCCTTTTCTCCACACCCTCTCCAGCATTTATTATTTATAGACTTTTTTTTTTTTTTTGCGGTACACGGGCCTCTCACTGCTGTGGCCTCTCCAGTTGTGGAGCACAGGCTCCGGACGCGCAGGCTCAGCGGCCATGGCTCACGGGCCCAGCTCCTCCGTGGCATGTGGGATCTTCCCGGACTGGGGCACGAACCCGTGTCCCCTGCATCAGCAGGCGGACTCTGAACCACTGCACCACCAGGGAAGCCCTATTTATAGACTTTTTGATGATAGCCATTCTGAGTGGTGTAAAGCGATACCTCCTTGTGGTTTTGATTTGCATTTAATTAGTGATATTGACCATCTTTTCATATGCATGTTGGCCATCTGTATATCTTCTTTGGAAAAATGTCTATGTCATCTGCTCATTTTTTGATTGGGTTGTTTGTTTTTTTGATATTGAGTTTTATGAGCTGTTTGTATATTTTGGAAATTAACCCCTTGTCAGTCACATTGTTTGCAAGTATTTTCTCACATTCTATAGGTTGTATTTTCATTTCGTTGATGGTTTCCTTTGCTATGCAGAAGCTTTTAAGTTTGATTAGGTCCCATTTGTTTATTTTTGGTTTTTTTTTCTTTTGCCTTGGGAGACTAGTCTAAGAAAATATTGCTACTATTTATGTCAGAGAATGTTTTGCCTGTCTTCTCTTCTAGGAGTTTTACGGTGTCACATCCTATATGTGTCTTTAAAGCATTTTGAGTTTATTTTTGTATATGATGTGAAGGAGTGTTCTAATTTCATTGATTTACAAATAGCTGTCCAGCTTTCCCAACACCATTTGCTGAAGGCACTGTGTTTTCTCCATCGTATATTCTTGCCTCCTTTGCTGAAGATTAATTGTATGGGTTTGTTTCTGGGCTCTCTATTCTGTTGCATTGATCTATATGTCTGCTTTTGTGCCAATACCACAGTATTTTGATTAGTGTAGCTTTGTAGTATTGTCTGAAGTCTGGGAGAGTTATACCTCCAGCTTTATTCTTTTTCCTCAGAATTGCTTTGCCAATTCGGGGCCTTCTGTGATTCCATATAAATTTTAGGATTATTTGTTCTAGTTCTGTGAAAACTGTCATGGGTAATTTGATAGATATAGCATTAAATCTGTAGATTGCTTTCAGTAGTATGGCCATTTTAATAATATTAATTCTTCCAGTCCAAGAGCATGGGATATCTCTTCATTTCTGTGAATCATCTTCAGTTTCCTTTATCAGTGTTTTAGAGTTATCAGCATATAGGTCTTTCACCTCCTTGGTTAGGTTTATTCCTGTGTTTTTGTGTGTGTTTGTGTGTGTTTAGTGCGATTTTAAACTTTTTTTTTTTTTTTTTACTTTCTGATATTTCATTGTTACTGTAAAGAAGTGCAGCAGATTTCTGTATATTAATCTTGTACCGTGCTACCTTGCTGAATTCATTTATTAGTTCTAATAGTTTTTGTGTGGAGTCTTTAGGGTTTTCTGTATAGAGTATTGTGTCATCTGCATATAATGACAATTTTACCTCTTCCCTTCCAATTTGGATACCTTTTATTTCTTTTTCTTGTCTGGTTGCTGAGGCTAGGACTTCCAAAAATATGTTGAATAGCAGTGGTAAGAGTGGGCACCCTTGTCTTGTTCCAGAATTTAGTGGGAAGGCTTTCAGCTTTTCACTGTTGAGTATTGTGTTGGCTCTGGGTTTGTCATAAATGGTTTTTATTGAGATGTATTTCCCCTATACCCACTTCAGTGAGAGTTTTCATCGTGAATGGATGTTGAATTTTATCACATGCTTTTTTTCTATCATTGAGATGATCATGTGGTTTTTGTCGTTTCTTTTGTTGATGTGGTATATCACGTTGATTGATTTGCATATGTTGAACCATCTTTGTGACCCTGGTAAGAATCCAACTTGATCATGGTGTATGATCCTTTATATGTGTTGTTGGAGTTGGCTTGCTTAAATTTTGTTGAGGACTTTTGCATCTCTATTTGTCAAAGATATTGGCCAGTAATTTTCTTTTTTTTGTAGTGTCTTTGTTTTTGGTATCAGGGTGATGGTGGCTGCATAAACTGACTTTGGGAGTGTTTCCTCCTCTTAAATCTTTTGGAATAATTTGAGAAGGATAGGTATACGTTCCTCTTTGTATGTTTGGTTGAATTCCCCAGTTAAGCCATCTGGTCCTGGATTTTGTTTGTGGGGAGTTTTTTTAGTTTTTTTGTTTGTTTTTTATTACAGATTCTATTTCACTTCTAGTGATTGGTCTGTTCAATTTATGTTTCTTCTTGATTCAATTCTGGCTGTTTCTAAAACCTTTTCTGTTTCTTCTCGGTTGTTCAATTTGTTGGTTTATAACTTCATAGTATTTTCTTATGACTTTTTGTATTTCTGCAGTATTGGTTGTTATTTCTCATTTCTTATTTTGTTTATTTGGGTCTTCTCTCTTTTCTTCTTGTTAGCCTGGCTAGAGGTTTGTCGATTTTGTTTATCCTTTCAAAAAAACTAGCTCTTGGTTTTATCGAGCTTTTCTATTGTTGTTTTGATCTCTATTTTATTTATTTCCTCTCTGATCTTTATTATTTCCTTCCTTTTAATGACTTTGGCTTTTGTTTATTTTTCTTTTTTCTAATTCTTTTAGGTGGTAGGTTAGGTTATTTGCTTGAGATTTTACTTGTTGCTCAAGAAAGGCCTGTATGTATCGCTCTGAATTTCCCTCTTTGAACTACTTCTGCTGCATCACATAGATTTTGTAAGGTTGTGTTTTCATTGTCATTTGTCTCAAGGTATTTTCTGATTTCCTCTTTGATGTCATTGTTGACTCATTGGTTTTTTAGTAGGATGTTGTTTAGTCTCCGTGTGATTTTTTTTCCCATTTTTCTTTCTGTGGTTGATTTCTAGTTTGATACTGTTGTGGTCAGAAAAGATGCTTGAAATAATTTCTGTCTTCTTAAATTCATTGAGGCTTGTTTTGTGTCCTCGTATGTGGTCTATCCTAGAGAATGTTCCATGAGCACTTGAAAAGAATGTGTATTTTGTTTGGTTTTTGTTTTTGTTTTTTTTGGATGAAGTGTCCTGTAGATACCAATTAAGTACATCTGTTGTGTCATTTAGGATCTCTCTTGCCTTATTGATTTTCTGTCTGAAAGATCGTCCATTGATGTCAGTGGGGTGTTAAAGTCTCCTACTATTATTGTATTCCTGTCAATTTCTCCCTTTATGTCTGATAGTATTTATTTTGTATATTTAGGTGTTCCTACATTGGGTGCATATATATGTTAACAAGTGTAATGTCCTCTTCTTGTATTAATCCCTTTATCATTATATAGTGTCCCTTGTCTTTCTTTTTGGACTTTGTTTTAAAGTCTGTTTTGTCTGATATGAATATCGCTACCCCTGCTTTCTTATTGCTTCCATTTGCATGAAATATCTTTTTCCATCCCCTCACTTTCAATCTATGTGTGACTTTTGCCCTAAAGTGAGTCTCTTGTAGGCAGCATATTGTAGGTACTTGTTCTTTTATCTGAGCAGATTTGAAATTTTTATTCTAGTTATGCACTTTCCAAATCCAGAGTTTCTATTTGGTTCCTTTAAAAAACAAACAACTCATTTTTTCCTCTTTATTGATACTCTCTCTTGGGTGAGGCATGATTGTCATGCCTTTAACTTTTTAATTCCCTTTAATTCTTTAGATATGGTTTCTTTTGCTTCTTTGAACATATTTATATTAGTTGACTTAAAGGCTTTGCCTAGTACATCCAACATCTGGGCTCCCTCAAGAATAATTTCTGTTGACTGCATTTTTTCACTATATATGGGCCATACCTCACTATTTCTTTGTGTGTCATAGCTTTTTGTCAAAAACTGGATATTTAATATACTGTGGTAACTGACAATCTTATTTCTCCCTTTTCCATTCTCAGAGTTTGTTTTTGTTGCTGTTTGTTATTGTTGTTTGTTTAGTGACTTTCCTGGACTAATTCTGCAGTCCTTATTCTTTGTCATGTGTGGCTACTGAAGTCTGCTTGGTTAGCTGAGTCTTTGGATAATGATTTGACAGATTTTCTTAAATGCTTTTGACCAACATGTCTCCCATCTTTTTTTCAGTGGGCATTTTGTGTGTTGGGGTATGCATAACTGTGCCTAGTCTTCCCTTCCTAATTGTGCAGAAACTCAAAGTCAAGCATGGGTGAGAGGCTAGAGCTCCGTAAGCTCTTACCTGGGTATTTGCACAGCCTTCTAGATCCCCAGGAATATGTCAGAAATTAAAGCCCCTTATGGGCATCTCATTTCTTAGATTTTCTTTTTAAGTTTTTTTGGCCAGACTCTTGTTTGCGCCAACTAGAATCAGTACCTGTGGCAACTGCAGTGTTAAGCAATTGCTGCTGTTTTTTGGGAGACAAACCTCCTGGGGATAGGGCTTTCCTCACTGAATGTCCTCAGAGTTAGATGAAATAAAAATTCGCTTCGGGGAATTCCCTGGTGGTCCAGTGGTTTGGACTCCACACTTCCACTGCAGAGTGCATGGGCTTAACCCCTGGTTGGGGAACTGAGATCCCACATGCTGTGTAGTGCGGCCAAAACATTAGCTTCATGAATGGGGCTTTTTTAAGGAGCATCATTCAGGTCAAGTAGCGACAGTGCTCCAGGAACATGGCTTTTGATGGTGCTCCAAATTCATCTGCCTCCTTCAGTGGCTACTAGGCTGCTGGCTTTCATAGCTAGTATGGTTCTGAGGCCCTGGTTTCCAAGGCTACCATGAAGCTGGGAAGAGGGTATGAAATAGAGCAAGTTAAAATACCAGAAAGCTTACTGTTCTTATGAAGATTCAGCTGTTCCTCTTGAATAAATGTTCCTAGGATTGTTGCAATCCTTCAGCTAACTTCTAGAGTGCTGAAAATGTTGATTTTGAAACTTTACACCAGTATTCTCATTGCTTTTATGGAGGAGTGTATTTTCAGAGGTCCTTCATTCATAATTCCAAAAGTGCTTCTCATTCTGTCTTTGCTTTTTTTTTAAAAAAAATTTATTTATTTCGTCACGCCAGGTCTTAATTGCAGCTCGCGGGCTTGTTAGTTGCGGCTCACTGGCTCCTAAGTTGCAGCACACAGGCTCCTTAGTTGTAGCATATGAACTCTCAGTTGCGGCATGCATGTGGTATCTAATTCCCTCACCAGGGATTGAACCCAGGCCCCCTGCATTGGGAGCATGGAGTCTTAACCACTGTGCCACCAGGGAAGTCCCCCTGTCTGTGCTTTTAGCCACTATGCACATTGCCTCTGTTCTTTATGATATCTAATTATGGCCTGTGTATATTTATTGTCAGCCATGAAAGTCCAGTCTTCGATTTCATTGAGAGCTGCTTGCGAAATAAACATGAAATGGTTATTTATGAAGCTGCTTCAGCTATCATCCATCTTCCTAACTGTACTGCGAGGGAGTTGGCACCTGCTGTTTCAGGTTAGTTGTATATTTGATAACTGGCTTTTGTTTATTTTCTTATGTTTTTGTTTTAAGTTCCATAGGTCTACAGAATAGGTAATTTTGAACCTTAGCTCTGTATATGTAGTTTTTACATTTTGATACATAAATGGTTTATTTTAGCTGTTTTTTAGTTACAATTGTACCTCCATATCCTTGGGTTCCACATCCCACCAATTCAACCCAATCGATTCACAGTTGGTTGAATCCTGAGATGTGGAACCTGCAGATACCAAGGGCTGATTGTGCTACACCATTTTATAGAAGGGTCTTTAGCATCCCCAGATTTTGGCATCTGCTAGGGGTCCTGGAAGGTCCGGGGTCCAGTCCCCTGCAGATATGGAGGGGTGACTGTGTTTCTTTTTCTGAAGTTATCATTTCCCCATATTAAAAAATTTAAGTTTTTACTTAGAAAACAAGTAACTTTAATGCCTTCAGTTCTCCATGTTTAAAAAACCCATTTACTCTTACAACCATAAATATTCCTACTCTTTAAATTCAGATATTAATGGGTATATTAACATTTTTAGGAAAAAAATAAACTTTGTTTCCTGTATTTAAAGTTTTTATAGCTCAACAAAAAGTACTTTTTCTATTTTTGATGATGTATTTTTCATGTGAATTTTTTTTTCTTTTTTTTTTTTTGCGGTACGCGGGCCTCTCACTGTTGTGGCCTCTCCCATTGCGGAGCACAGGCTCCGGACACGCATGCTCAGCGGCCATGGCTCACGGGCCCAGCCGCTCCGCGGCATGTGGAATCCTCCCGGACCGGGGCACGAACCCGCGTCCCCTGCATTGGCAGGCGGACTCTCAACCACTGCGCCACCAGGGAAGCCCCATGTGAATTTTTGATGCTGTCATCTAATTGCCTTATGCGTATTTTGAATGTGATTCTTCATGTACTGTATTTTCAGAAACATGCTATATGTTGAAATGAGCTATGTTCACAGTGACCTTTTTTCTTTCCTAGTTCTTCAGCTTTTCTGTAGTTCTCCTAAGCCAGCTTTGAGATATGCAGCTGTGAGGACCTTGAACAAGGTAGGTGTTCCTTTGCTAACTATTGACTTGTATCAGTGTTCAATTGAGAAACAGTAAATACGAAGCATTTGGCTTTCTGTCCAAGGTTAGTAGATATGATTTATGGGCTTCACTTCTGTAGCACCTCACTTGTATTTGCAGCTTTAGATATGGCCATTTATACTATTATTCATGTGCTCAATAGCCACCTGTAGTTAGTGACTATCATATTAGACACTGCAGATACAGAATATTTCTATCATTGCAGGAAGTTCTCTTGGACAATGTTGGTCTATAGCAACACTATCCAATAGAAATACTATGTGAGTCACATATGCAATTTTAAATTTTATTGTAACCACATTAAATTCTTTATGATGAGATTAATTTTAAACATATATTTTATTTACCCTAACATTTATAAAATTTATCAACATGATCAGTATAAAATTATTAGAGATATATTTTACCTTCTGTTTTTTCATACTAAGTCTTTGATATCTGGTGTATATTTTGTATTTACAGCATACCTCTGTTTGGAATAACCACATTTCAAAGGCTTAGTAGTCACATATGGTTATTGGCTACCATATTGGACAGCATAAATCTAGAGGATAGAGTGCAGAAACACAGAATGAATTAAATAACTATAAAAATTTTATTTTATTTATTTATGTTTTTAAATATTTATGTGGCTGTGCTGGGTCTCAGTTGCGGCAGGCAGGCTTCTTAGTTGTGGCTTACCAGCTCCTTAGTTGCGGCTCACTGGCTTCCTAGTTGTGGCATGCGAACTCTTAGTTGTGGCATGCATGTGGGATCTAGTTCCCTGACCAGGGATCGAACCTAGACCCCCTGCATTGGGAGTGCGAAGTCCCAACCATTGTGCCACCAGGGAAGTCCCTAAAAATTTTAAATGCAAGTTTAATGTTGTAGAATAATGGTCTAGTGTAATATGTGGTCGACTAAATTAATTGTATTAACAACTGGAGGAGAGAAATTTAGAGCAGCCATGGAAGGAGGCTTTATAGAACAATATGAATTGTATTTTGAAGAGTTGATATCGGTCCACATTCCATCATCTATAATCTTGGGACCAGATGTATCTCAGAAATCAGTATTTTGAGAATTTTAGAGAGGTAATATGGTGCCATCTCTTATATTAATACTAACCCCTTTGGGCCTAGAGCAGTTAGACACATTAGACATGTTAATATTTCTGCTTTATACGTATGACTATCCTCACTACATGGAATAAATTAAGACTTAGTTTTACATTAGTTTGGGTCATTTTTTGCTGTTGAGTGAATTCTGATGGCAATACTTTGCTGAGTTCTCAAAATTTTACCATTATGGGTAAAGGATTCTATACCAGTATTGGATTAGGCAGAGAGGCAAACATCATCAACAAAAGCAAAGAAGCAGGACAATGACACACATGTTTTATCATGTGAGCAATCCAGTTTGGTTGCAGTTTGGTTGCTTAAATACAGAAGTGTTTTGTAAGTGGTAAGATATTACATTTAAGTGCCTTCGAGTAGTGTTTATCATTCTAGGTCCTACTCGCAGATATTCTAAAATCTAGTAGAATAGATAACCATGAACACATGTACTATAAGGACGAACAGGCCAACTGTAATAAAAGACAGACTATGATATTGTTATAAAGGTTATAGAAACCTAGGAAGATAAAGTGCTGTGCTATACTGTAACTAGCAGTTAATCACTTATCAAATGATATATCATATCTTATTTATTACAAACATTCATCTTGAAACAATTGCCTTTTAACGTATGTTGTCCAAAAAGCCATTTACCTTAATTAAAATTTCTGACCAGTCCCTCCCAACAAGCCTCTTAGATAGCCTCATCCACCAGAGGGCAGAGAGCAGAAGCAAGATAACTACAATCCTGCAGCCTGTGGAAAAAAACCACATTCACAGAAAGATAGACAAGATGAAAAGGCAGAGGGCTATGTACCAGATGAAGGAACAAGATAAAACCCAAGAAAAACAACTAAATGAAGTGGAGATGGGCAACCTTCGAGAAAAAGAACTCAGAGTAATGATAGTGAAGATGATCCAGGACCTCGGAAAAACAATGGAGGCAAAGATTGAGAAGATGCAAGAAATGTTTAACAAAGACCTAAAAGAATTAAAGAACAAACAAACAGAGATGAACAATACAATAACTGAAATGAAAACTACATTAGAAGGAGTCGATAGCAGAATAACTGAGGCAGAAGAAAGGATAAGTGACCTGGAAGACAGAATGGTGGAATTCACTGCTGCGAAACAGAATAAAGAAAAAAGAATGAAAAGAAATGAAGACAGCCTAAGAGACCTCTGGGACAACATTAAACGCAACAACATTCGCATTATAGGGGTCCCAGAAGGAGAAGAGAGAGAGAAAGGACAGGGGAAATATTTGAAGAGATTATAGTTGAAAACTTCCCTAACATGGGAAAGGAAATAGACACCCAAATCCAGAAAGCACAGAGAGTCCCATACAGGATAAACCCAAGGAGAAACACGTTGAGACACATAGTAATCAAATTGGCAAAAATTACAGACAAAGAAAAATTACTGAAAGCAGCAAGGGAAAAATGACAAATAACATACAAGGGAACTCCCATAAAGTTAACAGCTGATTTCTCAGCAGAAACTCTACAAGCCAGAAGGGAGTGGCATGATATACTTAAAGTGATGAAAGGGAAGAACCTACAACCAAGATTACACTAACTGGCAAGGATCTCATTCAGATTCGATGGAGAAACTAAAACGTTTGCAGAAAAGCAAAAGCTGAGAGAATTCAGCACCACCAAACCAGCTCTACAGCGAATGCTAAAGGAACTTCTCTAAGTGGGAAACAAAAGAGGAGAAAAGGACCTACAAAAACAAACCCAAAACAAGAAAATGGTCATAGGAACATACATGTCAATAATTACCATAAATGTGAATGGATTAAATGCTCCAACCAAAAGACACAGGCTTGCTGAATGGATACAGAAACAAGACCCATATATCTGCTGTCTACAAGAGACCCACTTCAGACCTAGGGACACATACAAACTGAAAGTGAGGGGATGGAAAAAGATATTCCATACAAATGGAAATCAAAAGAAAGCTAGAATAGCAATACTCAGATGAAATAGACTTTAAAATAAGAATGTTATAAGAGACAAGGAAGGACACAACATAATGATCAAGGGATCAATCCAAGAAGAAGATATAACAATTATAAATATATATGCACCCAACATAGGAGCACCTCAATACATAAGGCAACTGCTAACAGCTATAAAAGAAGAAATCAACAGTAACACAATAATAGGGGGGGACTTTAACACCTCACTTACACCAATGGACAGATCATCCAAAATGAAAATAAATAAGGAAACAGAAGCTTTAAGTGACACAACAGACCAGATAGATTTAATTGATATTTATAGGACATTCCATCCAAAAACAGCAAGATTACACTTTCTTCTCAAGTGCACACAGAACATTCTCCAGGATAGATCACATCTTGGGTCACAAATCAAGCCTCAGTAAATTTAAGAATATTGAAATCATATCAAGCATCTTTTCTGACCACAATGCTATGAGATTAGAAATGAATTATAGGGAAAAAAATGTAAAAAACACAGAGGCTAAACAATACGTTACTAAATAACCAAGAGATCACTGAAGAAATCAGAGGAAATCAAAAAATACCTAGAGACAAATGACAATGAAAACACGATGATCCAAAACCTATGGGATGCAGCAAAAGCAGTTCTAAGAGGGAAGTTTATAGCTACACAAGCCTACCTCAAGAAACAAGAAAAATCTCAAAAAAGCAATCTCACCTTACACCTAAAGGAACTAGAGAAAGAAGAATAAACAAAACCCAAAATTCGCAGAAGGAAAGAAATCATAAAGATCAGAGCAGAAATAAATGAAGTAGAAACAAAGAAAACAGTAGCAAAGATCAATAAAACTAAAAGCTGGTTCTTTGAGAAGATAAACAAAATACATAAACCATTAGCCAGACTCATCAAGAAAAAGAGCAAGAGGACTCAAATCAATAAAATTAGAAATGAAAAAGGAGAAATTACAACAGACACCACAGAAATACAAAGCATCCTAAGAGACTACTACAAGCAACTCTATGCCAATGAAATGGACAACCTGGAAGAAATGGACAAATTCTTAGAAAGATATAACCTTCCAAGACTGAACCAGAAAGAAACAGAAAATATGAAAAGACCAATCACAAGTAATGAAATTGAAACTGTGATTAAAAATCTTCCAACATGGCTTCCGTGGTGGCGCAGTGGTTGAGAATCCACCTGCCGATGTAGGGGACACAGGTTTGTGCCCTGGTCCAGGAAGATCCCACGTGCCGCGGAGCAGCTGGGCCGTGAACCATGGCCACTGAGCCTGCATGTCCAGAGCCTGTGCTCCGCAATGGGAAAGGCCACAACAATGAGAGGCCCACCTTCTGCAAAAAAAAAAAAAAAAAAAAATCTTCCAAGAAACAAAAGTCCTGGACCAGATGGCTTCACAGGTGACTTCTATCAAACATTTAGAGAAGAGCTAACACCCATCCTTCTCAAACTCTTCCAAAAAATTGCAGAGGAGGGAACACTCCCAAACTCATTCTGGGAGGCCACCATCACCCTGATACCAAAACCAGACAAAGATACTACAAAAAAAGAAAACTACAGACCAATATCACTGATGAACATAGATGCAAAAATCCTCGACAAAATACTAGCAAACAGAATCCAACAACACATTAAAAGGATCATACACCATGATCAAGTGGGATTTATCCCAGGGATTCAAGGATTCTTCAATATATGTAAATCAATCAATGTGATACACCATATTAACAAATTGAAGAATAAAAACCATATGATCATCTCAATAGATGCAGAAAAAGCTTTTGACAAAATTCAACACCCATTTATGATAAAAACTCTCCAGAAAGGGCATAGAGGGAACCTACCTCAATATAATAAAGGCCATATATGACAAACCCACAGCAAACATCATTCTCAATGGTGAAACACTGAAAGCATTTCCTCTAAGATCAGGAATAAGACAAGGATGTCCACTCTCACCACTATTATTCAACATAGCTTTGGAAGTCCTAGCCACGGCAATCAGAGAAGAAAAAGAAATAAAAGGAATACAAATTGGAAAAGAAGTAGTAAAACTGTTACTGTTTGCAGATGACATGATACTATACATAGAGAATCCTAAAAATGCCACCAGAAAACTACTAGAGCTAATCAATGAATGTGGTAAAGTTGCAAGATACAAAATTAATGCACAGAAATCTCTTGCATTTGTATTCACTAATGATGAAAAATCTGAAAGAGAAATTAAGGAAACACTCCCACTTACCATTGCAACATAAAGAATAAAATACCTAGGAATAAACCTACCTAGGGAGACAGAAGACCTGTATGCAGAAAACTATAAGACACTGATGAAAGAAATTAAAGATGATACCAACAGATGGTGAGATATACCATGTTCTTGAATTGGAAGAATCAATATTGTGAAAATGACTGTACTACCCAAAGCAATCTACAGATTCAATGCAATCCCTATCAAATTACCAATGGCATTTTTTACGTAACTAGAACAAAGTAAACTTAAAATTTGTGGAGACACAAAAGACCCTGAATAGCCAAAGCAGTCTTGAGGGAAAACAACAGAGCTGGAGGAATCAGACTCCCTGACTTCAGACTATACTACGAAGCTACAGTAATCAAGACAATATGGTACTGGCACAAGAAAAGAAACATAGATCAATGGAACAAGATAGAAAACCCAGAGATAAACCCACACACCTATGGTCAACTAACCTATGACAAAGGAGGCAAAGATATACAATGGAGAAACGACAGTCACTTCAATAAGTGGTGCTGGGAAAACTGGACAGCTACATGTAAAAGAATGAAATTAGAACACTCCCTAACACCATACACAAAAATAAACACAAAATGGATTCAAGGTCTTCCCTGGTGGTACAGTGGTTGAGAGTCTGCCTGCCTCTGCAGGGGACATGGGTTCATGCCCCGGTCCGGAGGATCTCACATGCCACAGAGCGGCTGGACCCGTTAGCCATGGCTGCTGAGCCTGCACATCCAGGGCCTGTGCTCCGCAATGGGAGAGGCCACAACAGTGAGAGGCCCGTGTACCGCAAAAAAAAAAAAAAAAAAAATGGATTAGAGACCTAAATGTAAGACCGGACACTATAAAACTCTTTAGAGGAAAACATAGGAAGAACACTCTTTGACATAAATCATAGCAAGATCTTTTTTGATCCACGTCCTAGAGTAATGGAAATAAGCACAAAAGTAATCAAATGGGACCTAATGAAACTTGAAAGCTTTTTGCACAGTAAAGGAAACCATAAACAAGACGAAAAGACAACCCTCAGAATGGGAGAAAATATTCACAAACGAATCAATGGACAAAGGATTAATCTCCAAAATTTATAAACAGCTCATGCAGCTCAATATTAAAGAAACAAACAACCCAATCCAAAAATGGGCAGAAGGCCTAAATAGACCTTTCTCCAAAGGAGACATACACATGGCCAAGAAGCACATGAAAAGCTGCTCATCACTAATTATTAGAGAAATGCAAATCACCTCACACCAGTTCGAACGTGCATCATCAGAAAATATACAAACAGCAAATGCTGGAGAGGGTGTGGAGAAAAGGGAGCCCTCTTGCACTGTTGGTGGGAATGTAAATTGATACAGACACTATGGAGAACAGTATGGAGGTTCCTTAAAAAACTAAAACTAGAATTACCATATGATCCAGCAATCCCACTACTGGGCATATACCCAGAGAAAACCATAATTCAAAAAGACACATGCACCTCAATGTTTATGGCAGCACTGTTTATAATAGCCAGGCATGGAAGCAACCTAAATGCCCATCTACAGAGGAATGGATAAAGAAGATGTACATATATACAATGGAATATTACTCAGCCATAAAAAGGAACAAAATTGAGTCATTTGTTGAGACATGGATGGATCTAGAGACTGTCTAGAGAGTGAAGTAAGTCAGAAAGAGAAAAACAAATATCGTATATTAACGCATATATGTGGAACCTAGAAAAATGGTACAGATGATCCAGTTTGCAGGGTAGAAGTTGAGACACAGATGTAGAGAACAAATATGGAAACCAAGGGGGGAGAACTGCGGTGGGGTGGGGATGGTGGTGTGCTGAATTGGGCGATTCGGATTGACATGTATACACTGATGTGTATAAAATTGATGACTAATAAGAACCTGCAGTATAAAAAAACAAAGAAACAAATAGAAAAACAAGTAATACTAAACTTTCTTTGGGTTATTTGTATGGAAATATGTTAATATAAATGTTTCAAACATTACATGAAATTCCTAAAAATCTTATGTTCTGGTATAATGTTATAAGTCATAATTCTAGTTATTACTTTAAAATGTGTATCTCAGAAATAACTAAATTTCCTTGTCAATTGCATTATTATGAACTTTCATCAAATCTTTAACCGTGGTCATTTTAAAAAAATTTATTTATTTTTAGCTGTGTTGTGTCTTCATTTCTGTGCGAGGGCTTTCTCTAGTTGTGGCAAGCGGGGGCCACTCTTCATTGCGGTACGTGAGCCTCTCACTATCGCGGCCTCTCTTGTTGCGGAGCACAGGCTCCAGACGCGCAGGATCACTAGTTGTGGCTCACGGGCCTAGTTGCACCGCGGCATGTGGGGTCTTCCCAGACCAGGGCTCGAACCCGTGTCCCCTGCATTAGCAGGCAGATTCTCAACCAGTGCGCCACCAGGGAAGCCCCAACCGTGGTCATTTTTAAGTCTTCTGTCATTTACAGACAGTTCTGGGTGTACTCTGATGCTTTCACAAACATGTTCCTATAAAAGAGTTTCACCTTGAAGGAATTCATGGAGAAGACTCTGACTAGTACAGGTTTCTGGTAACTGACTATACTGCTGAACTGAATGAATAAGCATTTTCAGAACTCTAATGGAAAACTTATGAATTCATAAAAGTGCTAACAAGATCAAGATAAAAAAATTAATTACATGGGACTGAGTGAACTGAAGAGGATGATTATAATTTTTGTGACTTCCTGTTTGAATAATAAAAAAAAAATCCCACAAGGATTCAGAGGCAAAAAATATACAAATCAATTTTCACTGCAAAGTAAAGGAGCTGTTACAGTGGAGGATTATTGGACTAAATGTCAATATTATGACATAGTATGAGTGTGTTTCATGTTTGGTAATTGCAATCATTGTTGCTTTTGTTGTGGTCATCCATTTACAATGCTTGGTGTCTGTTTATTTATCTCTTGTAAAAAGAAAATACAGTGTGTGTGTGTGAGTTGTGAAAAAAAAAGGGAAACTTTTAAATTCCTGATTCTGGTTTTGCACAACTGTATAATTAACGGTGATGATCATATTATAAGGGGAGGCCCAAATAGAAGTTACAAATAAAGGAAATAAAATTCCATTTAAAAAAATTTTTCTGTTTTCATCTTCTTTTATTTTTTAAAGTTCTGGTCTTTATCAGTAGCAATTTGCTGAATTTTTTCCATGCCCTTTGGCCAGGTGGCAATGAAGCACCCCTCTGCTGTTACTGCCTGCAATCTGGACTTAGAAAACTTGATCACAGACTCAAACAGAAGCATTGCTACACTGGCCATTACTACACTCCTCAAAACAGGAAGTGAGAGCAGTGTGGACAGGCTCATGAAGCAGATATCATCCTTTGTGTCTGAAATCTCAGATGAGTTCAAGGTAAGAGTTTAAATATGAGCATGTTTTCTCCCAGTCTCTGGCTTACCTATTTCATTTCTTTTTTTTTTAATTTCAATAAATTTTATTTGCTTTTTAAAAATATAAATCTTATTAAAAATAGAGATGTACATGACATATATATGAAGAATATAAATAAATCACCTAAAAAACAGCTACAAATTATCCACAATCTCAGTACCCCAGAACAACTTTATGATATTTGTTAAACATGATTCCAAATATAGCTCTGTATATGTGCAGTTGGGTAAATGAATAGCTAGATATATTCAGAAAAAAATTAAGAGAAATGTAATCATACTATGCATACTATTTTAAAATTAACAATATAAAAATATATTTTGAACTTTAAAAAGGAAAATAATTAAAACTGAAGTTAATTGTGAACTTCAAATAAGTATTTCTTTACGCAAGACAATTTTTTCTTTTTTTATTTTAAACATTTTATCAAGAAGGCACATTTTTTTTAATACAGCAGGTTTTATTAGTCATCAGTTTTATACACACCAGTGTATACGTGTCAATCCCAATCGCCCAATTTATCACACCACCACTCCACCCCCCCACGGCTTTCCCCCTTTGGTGTCCATACGTTTGTTCTCTAATTTCTACCCTGCAAACTGGTTCATCTGTACCATTTTTCTAGGTTCCACATATATGCGTTAATAAACGATATTTGTTTTTCTCTTTCTGACTTATTTCACTCTGTATGACACTCTCTAGATCCATCCATGGCTCAACAAATGACCCAATTTCGTTGCTTTTTATGGCTGAGTAATGTTCCATTGTATATATGTACCACATCTTCTTTATCCATTCCTCTGTAGATGGGCATTTAGGTTGATTCCATAACCTGGCTATTGTAAACAGTGCTGCAGTGAACATTGGGGTGCATGTGTCTTTTTGAATTATGGTTTTCTCTGGGTATATGCCCAGTAGTGGGATTGCTGGATCATATGGTAATTCTAGTTTTAGTTTTTTAAGGAACCTCCATACTGTTCTCCATAGTGTCTGTATCAATTTACATTCCCACCAACAGTGCAAGAGGGCGCCCTTTTCTCCACACCCTCTCCAGCATTTGCTGTTTGTAGATTTTCTGATAATGCGCATTCTAACTGGTGTGAGGTGATATCTCATTGTAGTTTTGATTTGCATTTCTCTAATAATTAGTGATGAACAGCTTTTCATGTGCTTCTTGGCCATCTGTATGTCTTTTTTGGAGAAAGGTCTATTTAGGTCTTCTGCCCATTTTGGATTGAGTGTTTGTTTTTTTAATATGAGCTGTTTATATATTTTGGAGATTAATCCTTTGTCCGTTGCTTCATTTGCAAATATTTTCTCCCATTCTGAGGGTTGTTTATTCATCTTGTTTATGGTTTCCTTTGCTGTGCAAAAGCTTTGAAGTTTCATTAGGTCCCATTTGTTTATTTTTGGTTTTATTTCCATTACTCTAGGAGGGAGATCCAAAAAGATCTTGCTATGATTTATGTCAAAGAGTGTTCTTCCTATGTTTTCCTCTAAGAGTTTTATAGTGTCCGGTCTTACATTTAGGTCTCGAATCCATTTTGAGTTTATTTTTGTGTATGGTGTTAGGGAGTGTTCTAATTTCATTCTTTTACATGTAGCTGTCCAGTTTCCCCAGCAGCACTTATTGAAGAGACTGTCTTTTCTCCATTGTATATCCTTGCCTCCTTTGTCATAGGTTAGTTGACCATAGGTGCATGGGTTTATCTCTGGGCTTTGTGTCTTGTTCCATTGATCTATGTTTCTTTTCTTGTGCCAGTACCATGTTGTCTTGATTACTGTAGCTTCGTAGTATAGTCTGAAGTCAGGGAGTTCGATTCCTCCAGCTCCGTTTTTTCCCCTCAAGACTGCTTTGGCTATTCAGGGTCTTTTGTGTCTCCATACAAATTTTAAGATTACTTTGTTCTAGTTACATAAAAAATGCCATTGGTAATTTGATAGGGATTGCATTGAATCTGTAGATTGGTTTGGGTAGTATAGTCATTTTCACAATATTGATTCTTCCAATCCAAGAACATGGTATATCTCACCATCTGTTGGTATCATCTTTAATTTCTTTCATCAGTGTCTTATAGTTTTCTGCATACAGGTCTTCTGTCTCCCTAGGTAGGTTTCTTCCTAGGTATTTTATTCTTTATGTTGCAATGGTAAGTGGGAGTGTTTCCTTAATTTCTCTTTCAGATTTTTCATCATTAGTGTATACGAATGCAAGAGATTTCTGTGCATTAATTTTGTATCTTGCAACTTTACCAAATTCATTGATTAGCTCTAGTAGCTTTCTGGTGGCATTTTTAGGATTCTCTATGTATAGTATCATGTCATCTGCAAACAGTGACAGTTTTACTTCTTCTTTTTCAATTTGTATTCCTTTTATTTCTTTTTCTTCTCTGATTGCCGTGGCTAGGACTTCCAAAGCTATGTTGAATAATAGTGGTGAGAGTGGACATCCTTGTCTTATTCCTGATCTTAGAGGAAATGCTTTCAGTGTTTCACCATTGAGAATGATGTTTGCTGTGGGTTTGTCATATATGGCCTTTATTATATTGAGGTAGGTTCCCTCTATGCCCTTTCTGGAGAGTTTTTATCATAAATGGGTGTTGAATTTTGTCAAAAGCTTTTTCTGCATCTATTGAGATGATCATATGGTTTTTATTCTTCAATTTGTTAATATGGTGTATCACATTGATTGATTTGCATATATTGAAGAATCTTTGAATCCCTGGGATAAATCCCACTTGATCATGGTGTATGATCCTTTTAATGTGTTGTTGGATTCTGTTTGCTAGTATTTTGTCGAGGATTTTTGCATCTATGTTCATCAGTGATATTGGTCTGTAGTTTTCTTTTTTTGTAGTATCTTTGTCTGGTTTTGGTATCAGGGTGATGGTGACCTCCCAGAATGAGTTTGGGAGTGTTCCTTCCTCCGCAGTTTTTTGGAAGAGTTTGAGAAGGATGGGTGTTAGCCCTTCTCTAAATGTTTGATAGAATTCACCTGTGAAGCCATCTGGTCCAGGACTTTTGTTTGTTGGAAGATTTTTAATCACAGTTTCAATTTCATTACTTGTGATTGGTCTTTTTATATTTTCTGTTTCTTCCTGGTTCAGTCTTGGAAGGTTATATCTTTCTAAGAATTTGTCCATTTCTTCCAGGTTGTCCATTTCATTGGCATAGAGTTGCTTGTAGTAGTCTCTTAGGATGCTTTGTATTTCTGTGGTGTCTGTTGTAACTTCTCCTTTTTCATTTCTAATTTTATTGATTTGAGTCCTCTTGCTCTTTTTCTTGATGAGTCTGGCTAATGGTTTATGTATTTTGTTTATCTTCTCAAAGAACCAGCTTTTAGTTTTATTGATCTTTGCTACTGTTTTCTTTGTTTCTACTTCATTTATTTCTGCTCTGATCTTTATGATTTCTTTCCTTCTGCGAATTTTGGGTTTTGTTTATTCTTCTTTCTCTAGTTCCTTTAGGTGTAAGGTGAGATTGCTTTTTTGAGATTTTTCTTGTTTCTTGAGGTAGGCTTGTGTAGCTATAAACTTCCCTCTTAGAACTGCTTTTGCTGCATCCCATAGGTTTTGGATCATCGTGTTTTCATTGTCATTTGTCTCTAGGTATTTTTTGATTTCCTCTGATTTCTTCAGTGATCTCTTGGTTATTTAGTAACGTATTGTTTAGCCTCTGCGTGTTTGTGTTTTTTACACCTTTTCCCTATAATTCATTTCTAATCTCATAGCGTTGTGGTCAGAAAAGATGCTTGATATGATTTCAATATTCTTAAATTTACTGAGGCTTGATTTGTGACCCAAGATGTGGTCTATTTGGAGAATGTTCATGCACAGTTGAGAAGAAAGTGTAATCTGCTGTTTCTGGATGGAATATCCTATAAATATCAGTTAAATCTATCTGGTCTATTGTGTCACTTAAAGCTTCTGTTTCCTTATTTATTTTCATTTTGGATGATCTGTCCATTGGTGTGAGGTGTTAAAG
Source organism: Tursiops truncatus (assembly GCF_011762595.2). Taxonomy (NCBI): domain Eukaryota; kingdom Metazoa; phylum Chordata; class Mammalia; order Artiodactyla; family Delphinidae; genus Tursiops; species Tursiops truncatus. The sequence goes on along the minus strand of NC_047042.1, from coordinate 83,589,065 downwards.
TCCCCCACTATTATTGTGTTACTGTCGATTTCCTCTTTTATAGCTGTTAGCAGTTGTCTTATGTATTGAGGTGCTCCTATGTTGGGTGCATATATAATTGTTATATCTTCTTCTTGGATTGATCCCTTGATCATTATGTTGTGTCCTTCCTTGTCTCTTGTAACATTCTTAAAGTCTTTTATCTGATATGAGTATTGCTACTCCAGCTTTCTTTTGATTTCCATTTGCATGGAATATCTTTTTCCATCCCCTCACTTTCAGTTTGTATGTGTCCCTAGGTCTGAAGTGGTCTCTCGTAGACAGCATATATATGGGTCTTGTTTCTGTATCCATTCAGCAAGCCTGTGTCTTTTGGTTGGACTATTTAATCCATTCACATTTAAGGTAATTATTGATATGTATGTTCCTATGACCATTTTCTTAATTGTTTTGGGTTTGTTTTTGTAGGTCCTTTTCTCCTCTTTTGTTTCCCACTTAGAGAAGTTCCTTTAGCATTTGTTGTAGAGCTTGTTTGGTGGTGCTGAATTCTCTCAGCTTTTGCTTATCTGCAAACGTTTTAGTTTCTCCATCGAATCTGAATGAGATCCTTGCCGGTTAGTGTAATCTTGGTTGTAGGTTCTTCCCTTTCATCACTTTAAGTATCTCATGCCACTCCCTTCTGGCTTGTAGAGTTTCTGCTGAGAAATCAGCTGTTAACCTTATGGGAGTTCCCTTGTATGTTATTTGTCGTTTTTCCCTTGCTGCTTTCAGTAATTTTTCTTTGTCTGTAATATTTGCCAATTTGATTACTATGTGTCTCGGCATGTTTCTCTTTGGGTTTATCCTGCCTGGGACTCTCTGTGCTTCCTGGACTTGGGTGGCTATTTCCTTTCCCTTGTTAGGGAAGTTTTCAACTATTATCTCTTCAAATATTTTCTCTGGTCCTTTCTCTCTTCTCCTTCTGGGACCCCTATAATGCAAATGTTGTTGCGTTTAATGTTGTCCCAGAGGTCTCTTAGGCTGTCTTCATTTCTTTTCATTCTTTTTTCTTTATTCTGTTTCGCAGCAGTGAATTCCACCATTCTGTCTTCCAGGTCACTTATCTGTTCTTCTGCCTCAGTTATTCTGTTATTGACTCCTTCTTGTGTAGTTTTCATTTCAGTTATTGTATTGTTCATCTCTGTTTGTTTGTTCTTTAATTCTTCTAGGTCTTCGTTAAACATTTCTTGCATCTTCTCCATCTTGGCCTCCATTGTTTTTCCGAGGACCTGGATCATCTTCACTTATCATTATTCTGAATTCTTTTTCTGGAAGGTTGCCTATCTCCACTTAATTTAGTTGTTTTTCTTGGGTTTTATCTTGTCCCTTCATCTGGTACATAGCGCTCTGCCTTTTCATCTTGTCTATCTTTCTGTGAATGTGGTTTTTTTCCACAGGCTGCAGGATTGTAGTTCTTCTTGCTTCTGCTGTCTGCCCTGTGGTAGATGAGGCTGTCTAAGAGGCTTGTGCTAGTTTCCTGATGGGAGGGACTGGTGGTGGGGAGAGCTGACTGTTTCTCTGTTGGGCAGAGCTCAGTAAAACTTTCATCCTCTTGACTGTTGATGGGTGGGGCTGGGTTCCCTCCCTGTTGTTTGTTTTGCCTGAAGCCACCCAACACTGGAGCCTACCTGGGCTCTTTGGTGAGGCTAATGACAGACTCTGGGAGGGCTCATGCCAAGGAGTACTCCCAGAACTTCTGCTGCCAGGGTCCTTGTCCCCATGGTGATCTACAGCACCCCCCTCCTCTGCAGAAGACCCTACAACACTAGCAGGCAGGTCTGGTTCAGTCTCCCCTGGGGTCACTGCTCCTTCCCCTGGGTCCCGATGCACACACTACTTTGTGTGTGCCCTCCAAGAGTGGAGTCTCTGTTTCCCCCAGTCCTGTCAAAGTCCTGCAGTCAAATCCCACTAGCTTTCAAAGTCTGATTCTCTAGGAATTCCTTGTCCCGTTGCCGGACCCCCAGGTTGGGAAGCCTGACATGGGGCTCAGAACCTTCACTTCAGTTGGTGGACTTCTGTGGTTTAAGTGTTCTCCAGTCTGTGAGTCACCCACCCAGCAGTTATGGGATTTGATTTTACTGTGATTGCGCCCCTCCTACCATCTCATTGTGGCTTCTCCTTTGTCTTTGGATGTGGGTTATCTTGGTGAGTTCCAGTGTCTTCCTGTCAGTGATTGTCCAGCAGCTAGTTGTGATTCTGGTGTTCTCACAAGAGGCAGTAAGAGCATGTCCTTCTACTCCGCCATCTTGTTTCAGTTCCCTATTTCGTTTCTTAACAGTGTCTTTTGATGAGCAGAAGTTTTAAATTTTTATGAAGTCTAATATATTAATTTTTTTCCTTCACAGTTATTGCTTCCTGTGTCCTAAAAATCTTTTGTCTATTTCCAAGTCTTAAAGATATTTTCCTATGTTTTATTGTAAATGTTTTACAGTTTTAGCTTTTACATTTTGGTCTATGATCCAACTTGAATTAATATTTGTGTGTGATAAGTTCAGTTTTTTTCCATACTGATTTCCACTCATTCTAGCATAATTTGTTTAAAACACTTCTCTTTCCCCATTGGTGTGCCTTGGCATCTTTGTCTAAAAAGCAGATAACCATATAATTGTAGGTGTATTTCTAGGATCCATATCACATTCTATCGAACTATTTGTCAATCTTATGCCAGTACCTCACTGTATCGATTAATGTAGCTTTATGGTATCTCTTAAATGTGTGGTCTTCCAACTTTGTCCTTCTTTTTTTTAATATTCTAGTTCCTATTTCCATATACAATTTAGAACCAGCTTATAATTTCTGTAAAACAAAGCCTTCTAGGATTGTGATGGGGGTTGTGTTGAATCTATAATCAATTTGAGGAGAATTGATAGCTTAATATTATTTATTCTTCCAGTTTATGAATATGGTGTACCTCTCCCTTTATTTAGGTTTTCTTTGTTTTCCCTGAGCAGTGTTTTATAGCATTTATTCTAGAGGTCTTGCACATCTTTTGTTAAATTTATGTATAAATATTTTATGCTTTTTAAATTCCATTTTATTAACATTTCTATTTCATTGTTTGCTACTAGTATATTAAAAATAGTTTTCTGGGGCTTCCCTGGTGGCGCAGTGGTTGAGAGTCCATCTGCCCATGCAGGGGGACACAGGTTCATGCCCCGGTCCAGGAAGATCCCACATGCTGCAGAGCGGCTAGGCCCATGAGCCATGGCTGCTGAGCCTGCGCGTCCAGAGCCTGTGCTCCGCAATGGGAGAGGCCACAACAGTAAGAGGCCCGCATACCGCAAAAAAAAAAAAAAAAAAAAAAATTCTTTTTTGTTTTTTAACTCTCCCATAATTAGATATCCTTGCTGAGTCCCCTTATTGGTTCTAGTAGTTGTTATATGCATTCCTTAGGATTGTCCATATAAATAGTCATGTTATCTATGAATGGAGACATTTTTACTTCATTTCCAATCCAAATACCTTTCCTTTCTTTTTCTTGCCTTATTAAAATGACTGGGACTTCCAATACAGTGTTGAAGAGAACTGGTGAGAATGTGTCAGAGATAATCAAAATAGCAATAAATTTCAGTTAGAAGAATTAAAGTAAAAAGATATTATTCCTTCATTTTTATTTAATTCTCAGTCAAGAGGTATAGCTGACTCTATTTACTCTCTTCTTGTATTTATCTACTTTTAAAAAACAAATGTAGCCTGTATATTCAAGTAGACATTTTGAATATTTGGGAAACCTTGGGAGGTTATGAAGGTCATTTTGTAATATAGTTTATTGAATGAATCTCCTATGCTTGGATGTTTAGATAGTCTGCAGTATTTTGTGATTACAAATAATGCTGCAGTGGATAACTTTCTGCACGTGTTTTCTTGAAATTTTGGAGGTGTGTCCTCAGGGTAAATTCCTAGAAGTTCATATACTAGATTGAAAGGTAAATAAATACGTAGTTTTGTAGAGAATGTTAAATTCTACCAGGAGTGCGAAAGAGTGCCAGTTTCCCCATAGCCTTACCAATAGAGTACATATATTGTATTTTGAAGTTTTTCCAATCAGTTGGGTGAGAAAGGATGTCTCAGTGTAGTTTTAATTTTAATTTGTTTTATGATGAGGGAAGGTAAACATTTTTGCATATTTTTAAAGATCATTTAATATCTCTTTTTTAATATTGTCTGCTCACATCTTTTTCCCATTTTCTATAAGATTTTTGGTCTTTTGTTTCCTCAGTTAAAGTTTTTTGTGTATTAGGGATATTTATTCTTCATCTGTGAAATGTGTTATGATATTTTCTCCCAGTTTGTCATTTGTCTTTTGACTTTCCTTATGATGTCTTTTGTCATGCACAAGTTTTTAATTTTTATGTAGTCAAATTTGTTGATCTTTTTTTTTTTAACATCTTTATTGGAGTATAATTGCTTTACAACGTTGTGTTAGTTTCTGCTTTATAACAAAGTGAATCAGCTATATATATACATATATCTCCATATCTCTTCCCTCTTGTGTCTCCCTCCCTATCCCACCCCTCTAGGTGGTCACAAAGCACCAAGTTGATCTCCCTGTGCTATGTGGCTGCTTCCCACTAGCTATCGGTTTTACATTTAGTAGTGTATATATGTCCATGCCACTCTCTCACTTTGTCCCAGCTTACCCTTCCCCCTCCCTGTGTCCTCAAGTCCATTCTCTAGTAGGTCTGCATCTTTTCCTATCCTGCCCCTAGGTTCTTCATGACCACTTTTCTTTTTTAGATTCCATATATATGTGTTAGCATACAGTATTTATTTTTCTCTTTCTGACTTACTTCACTCTGTATGACAGACTCTAGGTCCATCCACCTCACTACAAATAACTCAGTTTCGTTTCTTTTTATGGCTGAGTAATATTCCATTGTATATATGTGCCACATCTTCTTTTGTTGATCTTTTCTTTTATTACATTGGGCCTTTGAGTAATAGTTAGAAAGCCTTTCCCTTCAGACTATAGAATCTGAATGGGTGTAAGAATTCACCCATGTTTTCTTCTAGTATATGTATATTTTCATGTTTTACATGTAAATCTCTGATCCATTGGATTTTATTATTGTATGTAAAATGAGAAGTGGATCTAATCTTATCCTTTTCCAATGACTATCCAGTTGCCCCCCCAAATTTTATTTAAAGGTCTGTCTTTGTCCAGTATTTGAGATATTACCTTTATCATATACTAAAGTTCCATATGTACTTGGGTCTATTTGGGGGCTTTCTATTCTGTTCTTTTGTTCTCTTTACCTATTCATGCATCAGTACTACACACTATTTTAAATATAGAAGCTTTGTAAGGATGTTTGAATATCTGTTAGTCTCCTCTCATAGCTCTTTATTTTCATTGTTTCCCTAGCTGTTCTTACATGTTTATATTCCCTTATGAATTTTAGTATTAACTTGTCTAGCTTCATTTAAAAAAAATCTCGGGACTTCAGTCCAGTAACTTAACTACTGCAGTCCAGTAGTTAAGACTCTGTGCTTCTACTGTAGTGGGCGTGGGTTTGATCCCTGGTCAGGGAACTAAGATCCCACATGCTGCATGGTGCGGCAAAAAACCACAAAATGAACAAACAAAAAAAACTCATTGGCATTTTTTTTGGGATCACGTTAAATTTATAAGTTTTCTTAGGGGAGAACAAATATCTTAATGATGTTGAGATATCCTAATGAAGAAAAGGGATATTTCTTAATTTGTTCAAGTCTACTTTTGTGCCTTTCATGAATATTTTATAGTATTTTTATATTAGATTTGAATGTTTTAAAAATTCTTTTATGTACTTTATTGTTGCTGTTATAAATCTTTTTTTACTCATTGTGTTTTCTAACTAGTTATTATTTGTGTATATGAATAGTATTATCTTTGCATTTTAACTTTACAGCCTGCTACCTTGCTGAATTATTTTATTGAGTTAGTTTTCTCATAAATTCTCTA